>NC_137460.1:19462455-19878334 GCF_964235325.1 Thermobia domestica | reverse complement strand
GGCATGTTGAAGTATTTTGATGGGATTAGCATGAAGATACTACACTGTTTGACAGTGTGTGAGGAAGCATTATTGTGGTAGAACATTAAATCTCAGATTTTCAGGGACTCAACAACCTGAGGTGAACACACTGTAGTGTACAAATTTCCTGTAACAGACTTCTGTTCTTTTAAGCTGATAGCTGCGACTAAACCGTAATGCTACGGAAAAACACAGCATACATGACATTGCTCGCTATTTCTCAGCAGTTATTGGTGTCGGGTAACCTTGGTGGATCCATACATGACTTTCCTAGCGAGTAGGGCAATCATAAAATGGTATGTAGGTTTCATCATGTGTAACAATTTCAAAAATAAATGTCCACATCGATTTAACGTATCTAAGATTTCATGTGCGTTTATGACCGCCTCTGGTTTTTGGAAATTTAACAAGTGATGGGGTTACCATCGAGAAATTACCCTTTCTCAGTTGCAGATGAATGTGCAAAATTGTGTGCACTGACTACAAAGATCCAATGCCTAAGACTTTCTCCATCATTGCATAGGTACACTCATGTCCAAAATTATTGTCGCATGTCTATAAATAGTTTTTCTAGGAATATAATTTGATAACGAATTCGCCCAGTATCTCTTATAATGTTAGTATGTGTATAATCGATAAAGACATGTATGTGGCAAATTTCCTGTCAAAAGAGCGGTAAATACGAACAATAAAACGAAAATAAAATCTTCTTGTCCATTTAGCAACATTTTATTTTACTTATTATAATTTTCGAATTTATAATTCTTTTCCGATGAATTTTACCACAAATAAACATTTCCCGATTATACACATTGTATCAGTATTAAAAGTACCCTGCAAAATCATTATCAAATTACATTCTTACAAGAAGACAGTTATAGATATGCGACAATTATTTTGGACATAAGTGTACATCTTGGGTCTTTGGAGACCATGTTGCACAACAGTCACTAATTCCGGCGTAGTTGAACACGGAGGGCTTCCTTCAAAGGCTTCATTTCGAACTACTTCCGACGTTGTCATATATGCCAAGGGGTATCAGCAAACGCTGACTTCAACTTCTCATGACAATCTTTCTGTCTTAAGCCAACGCGAAAGTCATAGTAAATTATATTCAAAGAGCCTCACAACGAGAATGTCCACATTTTCGATCACAAAAGTCACATATACCGAAAAATCAGAGATTGTGCAATGAAGTTTTTCTTTTGTCTTCAATCTTCTCGATGTCTTACGTGTAAGAACGAAAGAGATGCGTGTTGCAATATATACGTAGTGACCCTCGTACTTATGTAAGATTGAAAAGTAAATTTTGAAATAAAACAAAATCTAAAGGGCCTTTCTAACTCCGAAAGAAACCGACCTTTGTCATTAAACTACACTCTTCTGGAATCCCGTGGGAGAAAAAAAAGTCAAGGCACCTTTCGGAATTGATAATGAAATATTTCTTCTGAGAATGCGAAGAAAAACCTTGGGAGCCATTTGTGTGGAAAAGATCCAAACAATACTCACTCTATCAGCATACTATCCTGTCAATTTTTTTTCAAAGAGAAATTATTTATATTCATTTATAGGCTTACTAGTGCAACATAAATATGGGTTTTGCGAGAACCAAGGGCGCTGATTTCTCTGTAACTTGGGAGGGGGGGCATTCATAAAAAATACATATAACAAGAGAAAATACATATAAAAGTACATATTCATAAAAAATACAGGGGGGCCCACATGAGCTTTGGAGGGGCCCGGGCCCCCCAGGATCGGCGCCTTTGGCGAGAACCTTTTCGGAAAATTTCAGCTTATGCAATATGTATTCATTCAATAAAGACAGAATTATTATAGAAATTTCAGTAAAAATAAAAGTTTTCGATTATTACTCTGGAATAAACTACAATAATATTTGGTTTTCGGGAGTAAATTTGAAAAGCTCAAAAATTCAGAAATCCAATGCTTATAAGCAGGGCGGTAGTCAACTCAAAAATTTAGGGGAAGGGGTGGCTGAAGTTAAATAGGCCGACCCAACCATATTATAGTTAATTTGGAAGCCTACCGTGAAAATTTTAGCGGGAACAGCAAAAATTTAGGGGGACCGGCCCCCTAGACCCCCCATGATACGGGCCTGCTTATAAGTAGAAGAATCTAGTCTTTGGGACTCTGCATATATGGGCAGATGAATAGACAGACATTTTTCTTTAACGTAAGTGTTGTGAAACGCCACTCCCATCCTTCCTCGTAAGTTCAAATGAGTTATAAATAACGTAAAGTTAAAACACCCAAGTGACACATTTCAGAAACACCCTTTACTTCCACCCTTGCTCGAACAAATGAAATATTTCAGTTCAACGTCCCATGATTATGCTCGTTAGGCTAAAGGTGATGATGATAAAAGAAATGAATGATGATGGAACAATTGGTGGAATGTTAATGTGGGAGGAAACGGAAGTACCTGGAGAAAACCCACGGACACGATGTTGTCCACCACAAACTTACTTAGTCGGGTATCGAACCAGGAACCCTATGCACCAGAGGTATGTGCTCTACCACTAAGCCAGTATGCCCCCGCCCCTTGCTCGAAAGTGGAAGAGTTACGAATTATTATGTAAAGTTAAAACATCCAAGTTATTCATTTCACAAATACCCTTTAATTTCACCCTTGCTCGAAGGTGAAAAAAGTTATGAATTCTGTGAAGTTAAAACATCCAAGTTATTTATTTCACAAATACCCTTTAATTCCACCCTTGCTCGAAGGTGAAAAAAGTTATGAATTCTGTGAAGTTAAAACATCCAAGTTATTCATTTCACAAAAAACCCTTTAATTTCACCCTTGCTCGAAGGTGAAAAAAGTTATGAATTCTGTAAAGTTAAAACATCCAAGTTATTTATTTCACAAATACCCTTTAATTCCACCCTTGCTCGAAGGTGAAAAAAGTTATGAATTCTGTGAAGTTAAAACATCCAAGTTATTCATTTCACAAATACCCTTTAATTCCACCCTTGCTCGAAAATGAAAAAAAGTTATGAATTCTGTGAAGTTAAAACATCCAAGTTATTCATTTCACAAATACCCTTTAATTCCACCCTTGCTCGTCGCAGTTGAAAAGAGTTATGAATTCTGGTAAATTAAAACATCCAAGTTACTCGTTAACACACCCCCACGAAACCCACACATGTGCCCCCAAATCCTGGCGTGAAACCTGTTTAGTATGATGTTTATAACCAAAAGGGAAGCGAGTCAATATAAACATGTGTTAAGCACGCAAACGATTGGGATTTCAAGCAAACAATGGTTTTGGGTAGTTCATTCATTGCCATATTGCTAACAGAATATCAAATGAAAGCTCTTTGCTTTGATTATATGTTCATAGCTATAACTGTGTAAATACGATTCCACAGTACAAAACCGATTGAATAATTGTGAATATTTTGTATATATATGCAATACGTAATATTTACCTAGAGGAGTAAAAAGACTGTTCATACCTGGTAAGTTTACATAATACATTGCACAGTACATGCTTGAATACATTATATAACATTGCCTACCGCGGGCTAGCTTTACTTTCTGTCTTCTTGTACCTATTATCAAGCTTTGTGTTACTAGTTCAGTTGAATTACCTTTTGCAAATCCACTATTAAATGGAAATTTAATGAATCCCTCAGATACAGCTGAGATTTCCATGGAATGTAGAACAATCACTTTACGTCATCAGCACATGTCAATCATTGCACCTTGTAGCAGATACACACAACACAATTGCGATTACTGAACAAAACAAAACTAAGGCAAAAACAAGCCTCGATAAAAAAATAGAGATAATAAATATGCCAACCTTTCAGTTTCTCATGAAGAGTATGTGTGTTTTTTCTCATAAACTACTAAACACAAGAAATTTGCCCTCTGCAACAACGGTAATTACTTGTTTTTCTAAAATGCTCAACTTTACAATAACGGTACAACAGCTAATCAGTAAAGCCGAAATCAGAACTTGTTTTGCACTTGCTGCAGTCCATTCTTGCTCTTTTTCTAAATAAGATAAAAAAACACAATATTTATTTATAGTATTGCACAGTCAGTTTTGGTTTCTTATCATCCACATGCTGATTCCCTTAACTTTACAGTTAATTTGGTAAATACATTTCTTGTTGATGGAAAGAAAAACTGGTAACTGTGATCGAATCAAGTTTTGCTCCTGAAGACATGCAAATAAACACTGTTTCTGTCTTGACTAAATGAAAGTGATGTAATCAAAAGTTTCTATTACCAGATATTACAAAAGGACAATCACAGCAAACTGTATGTGTGGTGAGCTCACGAAAGCAGAGTGGTCCAAAGTTCTTATCTCGGAACATTACGAACAGAAAGTCATGGTAATATTTCTATCTTGAGAACTTGAAAGTGGAATGGTCAAAAATTTTATATCAGGTAGTGCAAATTGATAGTTTTAGTCAATTGTTTCTATTTTGAGAACATGAAAGCAGAAACGTCAAAAGTTCCTGTCTCCGCATATTACAGACGGTCATGGTCAAATGTTTCTGTCTTGAGAACATAAAAGCAGAAACGTCAAAAGTTCCTGTCTCCGCATATTACAGACGGTCATGGTCAAATGTTTCTGTCTTGAGAACATGAAAGCAGAAAAGTCAAAAGTTCCTGTCTCCGCATATTACAGACGGTCATGGTCAAATGTTTCTGTCTTGAGAACATGAAAGCAGAAAAGTCAAAAGTTCCAGTCTCCGCATATTACAGACGGTCATAGTCAAATGTTTCTGTCTTGAGAACATGAAAGCAGAAAAGTCAAAAGTTCCTGTCTCCGCATATTACAGACGGTCATGGTCAAATGTTTCTGTCTTGAGAACATGAAAGCAGAAAAGTCAAAAGTTTCTGTCTCCGCATATTACAGACGGTCATGGTAAAATGTTTCTGTCTTGAGAACATAAAAGCAGAAAAGTCAAAAGTTCCAGTCTCCGCATATTACAGACGGTCATGGTAAAATGTTTCTGTCTTGAGAACATGAAAGCAGAAAAGTCAAAAGTTCCTGTCTCCGCATATTACAGACGGTCATGGTCAAATGTTTCTGTCTTGAGAACATGAAAGCAGAAAAGTCAAAAGTTTCTGTCTCCGCATATTACAGACGGTCATGGTAAAATGTTTCTGTCTTGAGAACATAAAAGCAGAAAAGTCAAAAGTTCCAGTCTCCGCATATTACAGACGGTCATAGTCAAATGTTTCTGTCTTGAGAACATGAAAGCAGAAAAGTCAAAAGTTCCTGTCTCCGCATATTACAGACGGTCATGGTCAAATGTTTCTGTCTTGAGAACATGAAAGCAAAAAAGTCAAAAGTTCCTGTCGCCGCATATTACAGACGGTCATGGTAAAATGTTTCTGTCTTGAGAACATGAAAGCAGAAACGTCAAAAGTTCCTGTCGCCGCATATTACAGACGGTCATGGTAAAATGTTTCTGTCTTGAGAACATGAAAGCAGAAACGTCAAAAGTTCCTGTCTCCGCATATTACAGACGGTCATGGTCAAATGTTTCTGTCTTGAGAACATGAAAGCAGAAAAGTCAAAAGTTCCTGTCTCCGCATATTACAGACGGTCATGGTCAAATGTTTCTGTCTTGATAACATGAAAGCAGAAAAGTCAAAAGTTCCAGTCTCCGCATATTACAGACGGTCATAGTCAAATGTTTCTGTCTTGAGAACATGAAAGCAGAAAAGTCAAAAGTTCCTGTCTCCGCATATTACAGACGGTCATGGTCAAATGTTTCTGTCTTGAGAACATGAAAGCAGAAAAGTCAAAAGTTTCTGTCTCCGCATATTACAGACGGTCATGGTAAAATGTTTCTGTCTTGAGAACATAAAAGCAGAAAAGTCAAAAGTTCCAGTCTCCGCATATTACAGACGGTCATAGTCAAATGTTTCTGTCTTGAGAACATAAAAGCAGAAAAGTCAAAAGTTCCAGTCTCCGCATATTACAGACGGTCATGGTCAAATGTTTCTGTCTTGAGAACATGAAAGCAGAAAAGTCAAAAGTTTCTGTCTCCGCATATTACAGACGGTCATGGTAAAATGTTTCTGTCTTGAGAACATAAAAGCAGAAAAGTCAAAAGTTCCAGTCTCCGCATATTACAGACGGTCATAGTCAAATGTTTCTGTCTTGAGAACATGAAAGCAGAAAAGTCAAAAGTTCCTGTCTCCGCATATTACAGACGGTCATGGTCAAATGTTTCTGTCTTGAGAACATGAAAGCAGAAAAGTCAAAAGTTCCTGTCTCCGCATATTACAGACGGTCATGGTCAAATGTTTCTGTCTTGATAACATAAAAGCAGAAAAGTCAAAAGTTCCAGTCTCCGCATATTACAGACGGTCATAGTCAAATGTTTCTGTCTTGAGAACATGAAAGCAAAAAAGTCAAAAGTTCCTGTCGCCGCATATTACAGACGGTCATGGTAAAATGTTTCTGTCTTGAGAACATGAAAGCAGAAACGTCAAAAGTTCCTGTCGCCGCATATTACAGACGGTCATGGTAAAATGTTTCTGTCTTGAGAACATGAAAGCAGAAACGTCAAAAGTTCCTGTCTCCGCATATTACAGACGGTCATGGTAAAATGTTTCTGTCTTGAGAACATGAAAGCAGAAAAGTCAAAAGTTCCTGTCTCCGCATATTACAGACGGTCATGGTCAAATGTTTCTGTCTTGAGAACATAAAAGCAGAAAAGTCAAAAGTTCCAGTCTCCGCATATTACAGACGGTCATAGTCAAATGTTTCTGTCTTGAGAACATAAAAGCAGAAAAGTCAAAAGTTCCAGTCTCCGCATATTACAGACGGTCATGGTCAAATGTTTCTGTCTTGAGAACATGAAAGCAGAAAAGTCAAAAGTTTCTGTCTCCGCAAATTACAGACGGTCATGGTAAAATGTTTCTGTCTTGAGAACATAAAAGCAGAAAAGTCAAAAGTTCCAGTCTCCGCATATTACAGACGGTCATAGTCAAATGTTTCTGTCTTGAGAACATGAAAGCAGAAAAGTCAAAAGTTCCTGTCTCCGCATATTACAGACGGTCATGGTCAAATGTTTCTGTCTTGAGAACATGAAAGCAGAAAAGTCAAAAGTTCCTGTCTCCGCATATTACAGACGGTCATGGTCAAATGTTTCTGTCTTGAGAACATGAAAGCAGAAAAGTCAAAAGTTTCTGTCTCCGCATATTACAGACGGTCATGGTAAAATGTTTCTGTCTTGAGAACATAAAAGCAGAAAAGTCAAAAGTTCCAGTCTCCGCATATTACAGACGGTCATAGTCAAATGTTTCTGTCTTGAGAACATGAAAGCAAAAAAGTCAAAAGTTCCTGTCGCCGCATATTACAGACGGTCATGGTAAAATGTTTCTGTCTTGAGAACATGAAAGCAGAAACGTCAAAAGTTCCTGTCGCCGCATATTACAGACGGTCATGGTAAAATGTTTCTGTCTTGAGAACATGAAAGCAGAAACGTCAAAAGTTCCTGTCTCCGCATATTACAGACGGTCATGGTCAAATGTTTCTGTCTTGAGAACATGAAAGCAGAAAAGTCAAAAGTTCCTGTCTCCGCATATTACAGACGGTCATGGTCAAATGTTTCTGTCTTGAGAACATGAAAGCAGAAAAGTCAAAAGTTCCAGTCTCCGCATATTACAGACGGTCATAGTCAAATGTTTCTGTCTTGAGAACATGAAAGCAGAAAAGTCAAAAGTTCCTGTCTCCGCATATTACAGACGGTCATGGTCAAATGTTTCTGTCTTGAGAACATGAAAGCAGAAAAGTCAAAAGTTTCTGTCTCCGCATATTACAGACGGTCATGGTCAAATGTTTCTGTCTTGAGAACATGAAAGCAGAAAAGTCAAAAGTTCCAGTCTCCGCATATTACAGACGGTCATGGTCAAATGTTTCTGTCTTGAGAACATGAAAGCAGAAAAGTCAAAAGTTCCTGTCTCCGCATATTACAGATTTCATGGTCAAATTTTTCTGTCATGGTCAAATGTTTCTGTCTTGAGAACATGAAAGCGGAATAATCGAAAGTTATTATCTCCAGATATTTCAAACGAACGATCTTGGTAAAACTTTTCTGTCTTGAGAACATGAAGGCGGAATGGTCAGATGTTTCTATCTTTAGACATTGCAAACGAATGATCTTGATCAAATGTTTGTCTTGAGAACATGAAATCAAAATGGTCAAAAATTTTATCTCCGGATAGCGCAAACGGATGGTCAAGGTCAACATTTTCAAGAGAACATGAAAGCGGAATGGTTGAAACTTTATATTTCCAAATATTACAAATGAGCGGTCATGATCAAATGTTTCTGTCTTGAGAACATGAACGCTTAATGGTCAGAAGTTTTATCTCCATATAATACAAACGAGTGCCCATGGTTAAATGTTTCTGTCCTGAGAAAATGAAAGCAGAATAGTCAAAAGTTTCTTTTTCCGGCTTTTACAAACGGCTGATTTGAATTCTTTCTTTTCTTTCGCAATAGATATCTCGACAATTATCGTCGCCAAATTCTTTAACAGGATATCTGTTAAAGAATCTGTTAATATTAATATCTGTTAATATTTTTAAGGACAACACTTTCCACATGACAACTCTTGTATGAAAACTAATTTTTAAATTTTGTTTATTGCAATAGATAGCTAGAGCAATTATCTAGACTGGGTTCGTTAATGGAATCAGTCCGTTAACATTTCACGCGTAACGGTGATTTTAACTGTGTATATCCATATACCGTATATGAAATTGCGTGATCCTCTTTACTGTCTTTGGCAGAGTTTATTTTTACTGAAACACTATCCCAACGATCTTTTAGATTTAAGGTAAGCGATTCTACAAACAGAACATAAGGTACGAGGGTGATTCGGAAAGTAATGCATCAAAGCCCACTACTTGGGCAACAATGCTGCGAACATTCTGAACTATTTATCATTAATGTACTGACAATCATTTGTTACACTTTCCTATGTCTTCTCGTTCTAGAGTAATGAAGCCATCCATGGCATCCAGTAGTGACATCTAGTTGAAACAGCGACCTGTCATTGAATTTCTGACTGCGGAAGGTTGTGCACTCGGGAACATTGATCGCTGGGCGACAGGTTGTGGCTACACAATTACAATCCAGAAACGGAGCGTTAGTCAATGGAGTATCGCCACACATTCTACGCCAAACAAAAATTCAAAGTCGTCCCATCTGCTGGTAAAGTGTTTGTTGGCATTCCGCTTCATCCTGCTTATGCATAGATCTTGCGCCCTGCGCCTTTTAGCTCGAAACTTAAGGATCACCTTAAGGGCCAATGCTACAGTTGTGACGCGGAGGTCGAAGCAGCAAGTGTGTTGCCCGTAATGGGGACTGTGTTGAAAAATGATACCACCATTTGTAGCTGACATTGCAAGCTTACCATTGATGCTTGCAGTGGCGTATTTACGATTTTGTTTCGGGGGGTGGCTTTGCCTGAAAATGTGAAAATTCTGCAAGATATTTCATATACTTTACTATAGTAAGTAAGATTTTTGGGGGGAACTTAAGCCCGGAAGCCCCCCTAAATACGCCACTGGATGCTTGTGTCGATGCTATATGTCAAACACAAATAAAGGTATCACCTTGAAGGCATCACTTTCTGAATCACCCTCGTAGAAGCTGTGACTGGAAATTCTACGAAGAATGTTAAGAAAAATGAATGTTACAAAAAGTAGATAAATAATAATTAATGCACTGTAGACATAAAATATTTTAAACAACTTTTCACTTGAGGAATTGCACGGCTACTAAAACGTAGTTTGTAGATAAGTTTTTAACGTTAAACTCTCTGATAATTTTGCTGCGGATTCAGTTCTCCTTTCAAAAGCCGTAGAAATACTTCAACCGAGATTCATTTGGTTAGAAACTAAAGTTTACAATTTCATCACCAGGTGCTTTTATAAGGATGAAGCGAGGAATAGGAGGGAAGTTAAATTAGTTAGTCTAAACGAAAAAGAAGAGTTTTAAGTGGGGGGTTAAAAGGAGACCTCCACTCGCGGCATGCCTCAAAGACTTCACTTCTCTTCACACTTTAGAACTTTGTACAAATTTAAATCTCTTCCTCTGTTATGTAAGCAAGTTTCTGTATAAACCTGCGTATGGTACGCGTTGAAGTTAAAAGGTTTGCAGTGAAACTAAGTTTGTTAAATAATATTTAAACTTGAATAACTTCATTCTAGCATTTATTTCTCGGTAATTTTCCTTACAGTTAATTTCAAATGTTAGCAAGCTTATAATCCACCTCTACCCCACCTCAATCGAACCACAACCTTACCTAAATAATAGACTAATAATGGGTAGTACCTCCCTCAACCTCAAATGAAATGAAATCTTTGAGTTTTACGTCCCACGCTTATGCCGGTTAGGCTAAAGGAGACGGTGATGATGAGAAATGTGTGAAATGGTGGAATGAAGAAAGTGGGAGGACACGGGATAACCCCGAGAAAACCCACGCACACATTGTTTGTCAACCACAAAGTTTACTTGGCGGGGGCTGGGATCGAACCCGGGGCCCCAAGCACTAGAGGTGAACGCTCTTCCACTGAGCCACCGCGGCCCTCCCTCAACCTCAACCTCAACCTCATAGTCAATCTACTAATGGGTAGTGCCATCAACAACCTCAAGGATCCTCATAGTCAACACTGGTGATCGTAGTGCTGTCCTCAACTTCAGTGATCCTTATAGTCAATTCTGATAGTATCATCCTCATCTTTAATCGCGTATCATTTGGCTACAATATGAGTTAGGAAATTAGCACTTGTATGAAATTAAGTTATTTTGTTGTGGTTATAAACCAAGGATCTTATAAAATAGAGGATCTGCCCTTACAACGAAATCTTGAAGCCATACGTCACAATTTTGCCACCCCTACTCGGCCCACTCCGCCCAATAGGATCGCAATGTTTTGAGCCAACAATCATGGCGGAAACGAAAGTAGCCAATCAGGCGATGACAGAAATGAGAGTAGCCAACAAGACGTGCCGATGCTCGGTTGTTTTTTGGCTTCATCGATTTAATAGGAAGAAGATACATATGGGCAGATCCTCTATTTATAACATCCTTGTTATAAACATATAGGTTCACTTTGTGGGCTGGACAATGCAAATTCCCTATTTCTTGACAGCATTGTGGATTGAGCACTTAATAAAAAAATCAATCTTTTTATCAATCAACACACTTTAAATCAATTAGAACATGCCTTAGGCAATCTGTAGAATGGAGGAATTATTTAGTTGACAACAACATATATATTCGTGTTTTCTTTTCATTACCATATGGATTTTTATGTACGAGGGAGGATCAGAAACAGGTTACAAGGCCAAGGTTTCTGGAGTTTCGTCTGTTATAGAAAAAAGAAGAGCGTGCGGCAATTTTAATACATGGAGTTGGCTACTGTGTAGAGTTTCAAACACCCGCTATCTACGGAGCTAGTTGTACGTAAACACAAACGACGACTCGTTTGGAAAACTGGTCTCGCGACGAGACCCGCTCAGTTATTCGATTTCTATAGAGGGTGAAAACTGTAACCGCGATTAAAATTCACCGGCAGCTGGTAGAGGTACACGGGGAGAGGGTGATTTTCGTCAGCATGTCGCAAAGTTTCGGCTGCTGGAGAAAAAAATCACCGACGTGAAGCGCAGTGGCCAACCCAGCACTCCATTAATAGATTTGAACACAGCTGGGACATCATCGATCACCCTCCTTACAACCCGGCCCTCGTTCCAAGCGACTTTCACCTATTCTTGCACTTGAAGGAGAATCTAAGAGGCCGTCTCTTCGCTTCAGACGAGAAGGTAAAACACTTCATGACAAGAACAGGATTTTTTTTACCAGGAGGGAATCTTTATACTCATACCACGTAGCGACAAGCGCCTCAACCGATATGAAGGCTATGCTGAAAAATAACCTAATGTACGTACTATGTGTTGGCTGTATAGGTTGTATGAAATAATATATACACGTTTCACTGCAGGATTTGTAACCTTACTTTCCGAGCACCCTTTGTAGAAAACTTTATTCTTTTTATTACTTCATGGCCACGCAAAGTAGTAAAATAAATAATTGCTGTCGAAAGTTTATGAACTGTGGCAAAAATGTAAAGTTCTTTTGCAAATTGCTATGCAGATACCAAAAGCTAAAATAAATTTATATATATATAAATTTATAACGAAATATATATATATAACGAAATTTATATATATATAACGAAAACATAATACAGTGGTCTCTTTTTAATTCGAAGTCCAAGGGGACACGAAAAAACTTCGAATTATCCAACAACATTCATTTTCACATATATAACAACAAACAAACCAAAGTACTGTGCATCAAAAACATATTCATATGCTTATGGACCTTTAAAGCAGTTTATTATTTGCATGATCGAATACCGCAAACTAACAAACGACATTGACTCCATATAATTCAAACTACGTATACAATGGAAAATATATTTACGTACAATACTACAACATACATTGAATAGCCCATACAATTAAACACCAATAACAATGTGAACATTCTGTTCTCACTTTTAAGAAGTCGTAAACCTCATTTGCTTAAATTTGATTGTTTTTGTACGGTCAATAAATCTTGAATTTCATGTATTGCGTGGAATACGATATTAATAACATTTGGTTGACTTTATCAATACTTCATCTTAAATTTTCAATCAATTCTGAAACAAGATGAGATTGACACACGTTCTCTATCTTTACTTCTTCCCCAACTCACCTTCATCTTTATCATTACATAGGTTTTCTATTTATCTTTTCTATTACTCTTCCTTATGGCTGTATCTGGATAACTGAAAACACGTTAAAACTGTATTTCTCTGTTTACATCTGTCCAACATTAAAAACTTTCAACTGTATTTACTTCGAATTATCCAAAACATAGGTTCAAAAGTTCGATTTATCCACGACTTTTTACTATTGTTTTCAATACAGTTTTCAAGGGGGAATGGACTTCTGTTCGAATTATCCAATATTTCGAATTATCCAAGTTCGAATTAAGGAGACTCTACTGTAATAGATTTTCCTTCAAAATACTTTTATTTTCTGTAAGTTTGTCATCTGTCTACCTTGGTCCTATAGACAGGTTTCACTAGACTTGAGTTAATGTAAAATAGACGTATAGTTTTAGATTGAGCGTTATTTGAAACGAAGCAGAAGAATAAATAAAGGATTATACTGAAATAAATCTGGAGAAAAATATGAAAAAAATACCGCGCTTTTTCATTAAAAGAAACTTCAGCAGAAGGAAAAGATTATATATATATATATATATATATATATATATATATATATATATATATATATATATATATATATATATATATATATATATATATATATATATACAAGTGTAGGTATAAGATTCAAGGTTATAAAAAAAATTCCATATAATTGAACGCGTACACTTTCAAAGACATGCAAAATTACGTATAGAAGTTATTTCACATCAACATAGTTAGAAAAATATAAATAAGGAAAACGAAAAGCTGACAGAGGTTCTTTTTTTTAAAAAAAAAATAATTAGAAATAGCAAGACTCAAAACATGAAAAAAAAATGTCGCTCTGAACATGTGATATGAATGAAATATAGAGATATAGATATACATTTTTTTTTTCAAATCTTCATTTCCTCCCTAGATCCTTTACGTGATGAAAATTGAAAATAAAAAATCAATGCGGGCAAGACTTTCTTTTTTTTCAGTTTGACCTGAGAAACTTTTGGAGATGTCAAGCGAGAGAGACCGTCAGTCACATGGAACACCGCAGAAATATTGATCTTATGATTCACGGAATGTAGGACTAATTTTCTAGTTCGCTTTCTGTCCTTCTCCCATATGGTCCTCAGCTGCATTCACACATTTTATGATTATAGTTGATTATATATAAATATATAAAAGTATATGAAAACATTATTTGGCTGATTCAGTACCAGATATTACGCTTAGCCTAGTTGTAAATTTTATTCTGTATAACACATTCTACGTATTTAGGTTAAATTAATAAAATGTTTCCATCAATATAAATTAGCTGAAGTGACCGTTCTTCGCACGTGAAGAATATGTTTAAATAAAAAAATTTGAACCTCTTCCCCCTTAGAATACGCAATTGAAAGTACGATAAAAATCCGCAAGATGTGTCAACGATACTGAAGACTGTGGAATGGACACTACTATCGGTCGTTTTCGATTATTTGTACTTATTACCACCTTCCGACACAATGCTCAGTAATAGAGTGCTTAACTCTCGTGCATGTGGATCCTGTTTCGATCCCGAGCAAAGTAAGCTTGTGGTGGATAAAATCGTGTCACTCGGTTTTCTCGGGGTATTCCAGTTTCCTCCAGCTTTTTCATTCTACCAATTCTTTCATTCTCACTCACTTGTTTTAATCATTGTTTCCTGTAGCTTAAATGGCATAATTATGGAACATTAAATTAAAAGAATATGTACTTGTTAGCATGCATATCGATAAAAGCTGAATTCGGAATTAAACGGCATCGGAAGCGTCACTATTCGTTTCAGCGACACTGAAAATTATGAATTAGACACTAACATCGTCGTTTCCGACCATTTTTACGTGTCATCCCTTTGCAGCCCCATTCTAATCACTCATTTTTCACCCCTTCCATGCCGATTGTGAATGAACTTCGACTTAAACGCGATTATAGATTGGAAACTAATGTCGTTTCCGATTATTTTGACGAGGAGTGATCAGAAAGTAATGTTACAAAGTGAAACGTGTATGTATTATTTCATACAACCCATACAGCCAACAGATAATATATACATTAGGTTATTCTTCAACATAGTCTTCACATCGGTTAAGTTACTTGTTGCATTGTGAGGAAAGTTTGAAGATTGCCTCCTGATAAAAAATCCTGTTCTTGCATGTTCAGCCACGTTGTCACGAAGGGTTGCACCTCGTTGTTTTTAAGGCCTCCGAGGAGGGGTTCCTTCAAGTGCGGAAACAGGTGAAAGTCGCTTGGAGCGAGGTCTACGCTGTAGAGAGGGTAGTCGATGATGTCCCAGCGAAACTGTTTGATGACGTGCTTGGTCGGTCACTATGTTCCTCGTCGGTGACGTTTTCTCTACCAGCCGGGACCACGCCAAGGTTGGACGACAAGATTGGCTGACGACAAGCGTCCAAGCTTGTCGTTGGCCAACCTTGTCGTCAGTGACCCAAAATGAGATATGTCAAAGCATCTCGGGGTCGATTCCGACAAGCCTGGACACCTTCAGGAATGTGTCCAGGCTTGTCGTCGTCCAACCTTGTCGTCAACGACACAAAATGAGATGTATCCAGGCTTGTCGGGATCGACCACGACAAGCTTGGACACCTCAGGAATTCGTTCGAATCTGGTACAAGAGTATAAATTGAGAAGTGTCCAAGCTTGTCGTTGGCCAAGCTTGTCGTCGTCCAACCTTGTCGGGAGCGACCAAAATTCAGTGTCCAGGCTTCTCATCATCCAACCTTGTCTGCGTCCCCTACCAGCCTCAAACTTTCAACACCATTCTGAGATATGCTGACGAGACATTACAGGCTTTCCGTAAACTTTTACCAGGTGTCGGCGAACTTCAGCAGCGGTTACTTGTTTCGCCTATTGAATAACTGAGTGGAGTTCTTCGGAAGGTCAGTTTTCGAAGCGAGTTGCTATTTGTGTTTACCTACAACTAGCGCTGTAGGTGGCTGAAACTCTGCAGTGTTGCCAATTTCTATTTAATAAAATTACCGCATACTCCTTACTCCTCTATAACAGACGAAACTCTAGAAATATCGGCCTTGTAACCTTAGTTTCTGATTCACCCTCGTATATATATATATATATATATATATATATATATATATATATATATCAGCACTTCCAACTTCTCTAGAAGTGTCCTGGGAAAAATAACCTAATGTGTTAATAACCTAAGTAATTCCATGGTCCACTCATGTGCTTAAAAAAAAAATCAAACTCCGAGCAGCGATGTAGGGAGATTTGGCCGCCAAACATCGTTCTATTCTTTTTATTATTTTCATAGGTAGCTTAAAATATGCTTTGTACGACAAGAAAGTTGTGGTGGTTGCATAACAATATGCTCTCTTAAGGCTCATTGCCACGTTAGAAGAACTTGTAGCTGTCATAAAAAAAATTCTTGAAACCCTATCATATTTCACCATGTACACATAGTCTTGAAAGGATCTTAAAACATTTTTTTTTCATCTTGCAAGGAGTAGAACGATGCGCAACTTTCTGGGACGTCTTGCTTGCTACCTGCTATCGCCCTCCCGCTGACATAAAAGAAAAGCCAGTTTCGCCGCTTCCGAAACAACAGATTCTTTGGGACAGGGAGGGGAAGTGCGCCAAAAAATACACGTTTTTAATGAGGGAGTTCACTATTTGTCTACTAGAGTGCAGTGCTGCATGTGTGGAGAAACCTGTCTTGCTTTCAAGAAGTTGTAACATGTAAAGAGTAAATAGAAAAAACGTGTTGCAAGTTTTTTTTTTTCATGACAGCTATAAGATTTATTTAACGTGGCAATGTGGCTTTGGGCAACAAAATTAGAAAAGTTGACAACGACACGACAAGACCTATCACTCTCAGTTTCAAAAGAGAAAAAATATTTTCATTTTGCTTTAGAATAAATATTTTAAAAGCAATAAAACATCTTTTATGTGCTTTTTTCCTTAAAAGACGTTTTTTTACGTATTTTTCGTTAACAGTCGTAATTTGTAGCTAGAAGGAAGCATTAACCACTTGCTGTGATCCTTTACAACAGAAGAATGTTGGATACATATTTCAAGAGACTCAATATTATATTTTGTCTTTAATAGCCAGGACACCAGTGCTCTCTGATCATATAGGACTACTTGGGATACTATCATCATCATCATCATTACCAGTAATAGCATCCAGCTGTTTGACCTTAGTAAAAATAACATCTAAAGTTAAAGATCTTTGCGATATTGCATAACGGCACAGATGGTTTTCTTCATATTATGTGCTCGTCTTTTTCTGAAAAACTACCTATATGTCCGTCTTTTTTTTTTTAATAGGTTGTATTTTTTCCTCTTTGATATTCCACGTTTATACTCTTTGTTATAATAATAATTTTTTATAGCCAATATTTGACGTGTTTAGCCATTCTGCTGCGTTTTAAGATTACAAAAAGTATATTATGTTCACTAAATTGTGCTATCCATTTTATAGCTATCTAACATATTTATGTATATATGGATTACCATACCTATATTTATATCTCGTACCTCTCGATTATCACAGTCTGCCAGTGGCGTATTTAGGGAGGGACTTCCAAGCTTAAGCCCCCTCCCCGAAATTTTATTTACTCTATTAAAGTAAATGAAATATCTTGCAGAATTTTCACATTTCCAAAACCAAACTTAGTAAAAACCTTCCGAAACAAAATCGTAAATACGCCACTGCTGTCTGCTATTATCACAAAATTGCATACACGATGAAAATTTATGATGCACAGTCATGTTCAAAAACCTTCTCACCAACACTCATTTTTGCAACTGTATTATCGCAGCAATATGAATGATTTTGACTTTAAAATTACGAAACATACAAAGTAAATGGTACTTATTTTCCGTGAAATTTCATCGTTACTAGAGTTAGGCCTTCTCTATTAGGGTTACGGTTTCTCTATAATCAGTGATATATCAATTAGGATCAGTGGCGTATTTAGGATTTTGTTTCAGAGGGGGCTATGCACAACACGTGAATAAGCACTTATATTTTTCCTTTTGGGTGTCGACAAATTTTAATGAAGTTGTGCATATAACAAAAATTTATTTCGAGAGGGCTTGAACCCGATAGCCACCCCTAAATATACGCCACTGATTAGGATATATATTATCACGGACTAGTCACGGTGGGAGAAGAAAATAACGGCTCGGCCACTAAATGACTTTCTGGACCCCAAATGGAGCTGATCAGATTTGTTTTCATTAAATTTGTTTAATAGGCTACTTACAGCAAACGTACAATGTTTGTAATAATATAAGAAAGATAAATTATTTTTAAAGCAAACATTTTAAAGTACGTCAAAATAATTAAAAGAAGTTAAATTAATCATCTTCTAATTTGTTCGCTGGATATACACAGTTGTGAGTTTATCACTGTACTATTACTATAACATCTGAGTTACATCTTATTTGTTCATAGAGTTTTTAAAAAAAATACCATTTAGACCTATATATACTCTACTTAAACCAGAAGAAGTGGAAATCTACTAATGCTTCCAGTTTAAATGACCTCCTTACCGAAAAAGTGGTAGAAACCTACTACCGCTAGCAATTTGAATGATCTCCTTGACGCAAAAGTGGTAAAAACTACTTCTATTTCTAGTTTAAATGATCTCCTTAGCGGAAAGGAGGTAGAAATCTACCACCGTTACCAGTTTAAATTACCTCCTTACCGGAAAAGTGGTAGAAATCTACTACTGCTACCAATTTGAATGATCTCCTTAGCGGAAAAGTAGTAGAAACATACTACCGCTTCTAATTTGAATGACCTCCTTAGCAGAAAAGGGTAGAAACCTACTAGCGCTTCCAATTTTAATGATTTCCTTGCCGCAAAAGCGGTAGAAATATACTATTTCTAGTTTAAATGATCTGCTTAGCGGAAAACGGTAGAAATCTACCACCGTTCCCAGTTGAAGTGATCTCCTTCGCAGAAAAGCGGTAGAAATCTAATACCACTTCCAGTTTCAATGATCTCTTTAGCGCAAAAATTGTAGAAAGTTACTACCGCTCCCAGTTTCAATTATCTTCTTAGCGTAAAAGTGGTAGAAAGTTTCTACCACTTCCAGTTTAAAAGTGCAAAAGCAGAAAGAAGTGACAAGATATGACTTTTGCTATGGATTTGGCGTCCTAAGACTACTGTCAAGGCCTGTTTTCAATCCGGAAGTGGTAAAAATCTACGATTGCCGATTTCAACTCTGACGATCATCAGTAAAACGGTAATAGATAGCGATGAGCAGTTTTCTTTATATAGGTTCCATCTCCGAATTTACTACTTTATTGCAACAGAAAGTGGTATATATCTAATATCACTTCTGCTTCTAGTATTGATTCCCATAGAGTGACAACCACAATAGGAAGCGACAAACGGTTTCCTAATATGAATTTAGGATGGCACTAACACTTCCACTTCAAGTATTCATTCCCATACAGTGAAAACGATAATAGGAGGCGACAAACAGTTTTCTAATATGAATATAGAATGCAAATAATATATTTCATCTCAGTTTCTGTTCTTCTACTAAAACCGGAAGTAGTTAAAACTATAAATTTCCAGTTCCACGAGTAATTCTTATATAGTGATAATTATAGGATATAGCAAAAAACTGTTTATAGTAAGGATTCAGTGTTCAAACTGCAGGTTCTACCTCTAACCATATGCCTCCGTTGCAACCGGAAGTTAAAGATCTACACTTCCAGTTTCAGTTTCGAATTCGTCTCGTTTAGAAGTGTACTGTAGCTTTACAATGTGAGGCAAAACTCAGTTGTTTAGATATGCGCTTATTTTTGCTCTCTTTCTAAGTACACCCCTTCTCTCTGTAATGATGCCTTTTGTTCTTATTTAGATAATAAATTCTCTTTTCTGAAAAGAAGCTTTGAATCTTTTCTTGTTCCAACAACTGTTTTTCTTTACATTTTTATTACTATTGTTGTACACTTTGAATCGTAAAACAATAAGGAGAAAATAACAACAGAAACTAAATAATGGAGATTTTTTTCCACTTCTCATTAGTAATTTGCATGCTGGTCCAAACAACATGAAAAGATCAGAATCAGTCAAAGTCAGAGGTACAATGGGTTTAAAAAAACAAAGGAAATTTTACAATGAAGAAATGAGCTAAAGAGGCTTTTTTCTTGGCTTCTAGCTATATATCACATACACAATAGTTGACAGTGTTCAAACCCTGGAGAGCCTTACAGCACGAATTCTTTCGTGGAGTTGAATACATTGATTTTTGTCACCATTTGGAAGAGTTAGAGAGAGGAAAGCTTATGGTATAAAACTGACGCTGATGTGAAAAATTCATTAACTAACTCTATGGCTTATGGAACCCTGAGGTTCAATACCGCTTTCACAGAAACTCTCCACTCTCTTCTACCTTTAACCAACTGGCTCCAGTTTCTACTTTTAATTCCTATTTCTGAGAGATCCATCTTAATATTGTCTTCTCATCTGCGCCTAGGTCTTCCTAATGATCGTTTTCCGATTAGTCTTTCAGTTAAGACTTTGAAAGCGTTCCTACATTCTTCCATCCTGGCTACATGACCTGCCCACCTGAACCTCCAAGATATGATGACTAACAATTTGGTAAAAAAAAAATATAAATTATGTAGTTCCTCGTTATGAAGTTTCCGCCATTTCCCATTCCCATTTCTTTTGGGATCGAATATTCGTCTCAGGATCTTATTCTCAAATACTTCCCTTAGAGTAAGTGACCATGTTTCGCAGCCATACAGAACAACAGGCATGATTATCGTTTTATATATTTTAAGCTTCAAATTCTTCGACAGAATTCGCGACGACAAGAGATTTTTAACTGAATAATAACACGAATTCTTTGCTTTTAGTCGACATTTAATTTCTTCGTGAATATGGTTTTGCTCTGTTAATATTGATCCTAGATATTTGAAAGTATCCACTTTATCAAAAGCATTATTTGATATTTTGAGTTATTCATAATTTGCTGTATTACGATCTCGACGAACTTCCATGTATTTAGTTTTCTCTGCATTTATTTCTAAACCCATGTTCCTGCAAGCATTTAATAAGACCTCTGCATTTCTTTATATTATTCTCCTACCATCCCTTATTAAATTTACGTCATCAGCATAATGAATTTAGAAATGCATTACTTAAAGAAATATTTGTAAAAGGCGACAAAGGTGTCATTTAGAAATGAAATTAATTAAGTAATCTCCTGGTGACTACAATTAGTTCTACTTTACACTCCTATGTAGTTTCTAGTACCTTCTGATTGAGGAGCTTTGCGAAATCACTCATGATTTTATTTTATTTTGTTTTCAGTATATGCTATGAACTCTATGAAGCAGTCTTCATAGGCATTTCTCCCTGGGATCCTGAAATGTAACCGGAAAGAAAAATGTTCCCATTTCCTACGTGTGTAATTATGAAATATTCTCCAGTTATTCGTTTTTGCCAACACATACACACATACATACATAAACCACTTCCATTCTGGAAAGCGGTAACGTATATCAGAAATGGTCAGTTTGCAGTCTTGGCTCAAGCTCACTATAGTCAATGGGGTTCGCACTGACTAATCTTAATGAGCTCCATGTGCATTCGTTCGAGCCCGAGCTCGCTGTTCTTAATGAGACTTGAGCTCACTGAGCTCATTGGGGTCCGCACTCATTCGGGATCGAGCTCTGGCCCGTTATTCATTTATAGAACTGCTGTTCACACGGATTAGTGCTTATTTATTGCTCATTTAGAGCACAAGGTAGATTGATCCTTGGAAGAGGAAGTACACTTTAATCTTCTATTTTCGGTGGAATATTACCAGCATCTTGAGCATGTTCCGATAAGGGGTAGTAATCGTTTTCTACAGATGGGGTTTTCCCCTTTTTCAGACTCAAATTGTTATCTCGGTTTCAAATCTTGTTTGTTTCACCCTCGTTATTTTACTACAAACCTAATCAGGGCCGGCTCTACCACATGTGCAACACGTGCATTTGGAGTGCGCAAAGTTTTGAGGGGCGGTAAAATATATCACAACTATATTATTTAAAATAAGTATTTCTCGTTGGAAACAGACTTAGTGGTGATGGTAACATTCGTAAATCATGTTTGGGTCGCATTAGTTTAAGGTCACATGGACAGTGCTAAAACAAATAGTCATACAAATCCCAGCATGAATTGCTTTGTTGTTGCCAGTGGCGTATTTAGGGGGTGGCTTCCGGGCTTAGGCCCCCCCGGAATCTTACTTAGTATAGTAAAGTAAATGAAATATCTTGCAGAATTTTCACATTTCCAGGCAGAGCCCCTCCCGAAACAAAATCGTAAATACGCCACTGGTTGTTGCTAATACAAGAACTCAATTCTAGAACAGTAGCGAACACCTGTTCTATTTAGTTAGTTATCACAGTTTTGATATGAAGTCTAGTCTTTGTCACAATCATTTTTTTATTTTTTTTTAACAAATGTAGAAGGAAAATCAAGAAATAAGGATAAAAGAGCTAATTGCACTGGAATTGCACACTGATATACTGAGATTGAAGCTCGATATTGAATTCTATAAAAAGAATTATTGTCTTTCCTCTGCAAGTATGTTTGCTTTATCTTTCACTAACATAATAGATTATTATTTAAAGAAAATAAGCAGACACAACGAGATTGCATTTGTATGTTCAGGCCTTTCTGAGTACGAGTGCTCTTTCCCTTCCCTTCGTTGTTCATGATGGGGTAGAATACTTAGAATCTTGGCTTTTAAGATTTGTTCTTTCTGGAGAAGGGGACAACAAATGATGCAATTGCACGGAGTGGCAAATTGTCTAGCCCTGTACCTGATGACAATTTTGTTTGGTTGTGGTCTTATTTTCGTCGTGTACGTTCGTTGGAGCGTTTTTTATGATATCTAGTCAATTAAACCTGAGAACCTGTCATACAACTTAAGACATTTCAGCCTCAGGAGCCCAAAGAACATTCGCAACCTTATATCCCATGCATTCTTGGTTCTTGATGCTAAGCGGAGAAAACCTTTCAAAAATAAAATACTCTTGGTTGTCAGTAACGACTCCGAAAGGGATTCACAATGTAAGCTGACAAACAAACTATTCCATAAAGTAGAAAGTAAATCACACATGCTATATAGGAAATCTTGTTCCTTTCCTTTTGCCAGCAAGGAGTCCCTCTTCAAGATCGATTTTCCTCCTTTTTTATTATCACATAACATACAAGGGAGAGTAAAAACATACAAACGTCCCACGAGAGCTGTTTACTTATATGGTTTGTACGGTGCTAGTGGACCTCGGGAAATATGACCTGTGGTGACCCATCCTATAGCAAGATAGTACCAAAGGGACCATAGACAGAAAAAGAAATTCCCGGAATGATTTACGAGGAAAAAGAAAACAAGTGTTGAAATTTCGTTTGTACTGTTTGCTTTTTTTCTTTCTTTGTTTCTCGAGTGCACACGGTATATGGCGAAGACTTTTATGTGGATATCTTAGAGTTTCTGATTATTGCGAAAAACAGGAACGAAAATGCTGGCAGCCCTTGTAGACGTGGAACACAACACTATATAGACATTCGGAATGTCATGGAGATATTTACAGATAGTTCACCGTTAGGAGAATATCTTTTTTTTTTTTAGTTTGATGTGCCACGATTATAAACCAGGCCAAAGGACACGATGGTGATGAGATGGATACAGAGGCAGATATACAAGGTGAAACTGGGGGACCAACTAGAACCGACTATGATAAGAATATTATGAGTTTACTATAAACTTTCAAAAATATATAAGTAATAGCTTGAATTATTTTTGTCACTCAAAAAACTGGTGGGGGCTGTGCCCCCCGGCCCAGGGCTAGATCCGTCTTTGAATGGATAATGGTGTAATGACGGATATAGGGAAAAGGGGAGAGAACTTGGAGACGTACACTGTGTTTGAAATGAAACGAAATGAAGTATTTTAGTTTAACATTCCACGATTATACCCTTGAGGCAAAGAGAGTGATGAATAAAGCAACTGAATGATGATGGAAGAAAGGGTGGAATAAAATGTGGGAGGAAAAGGAAGCACCCCGAGAAAACCCACGTACACGATGTTGTACACAACAAATTTACTTGGCCGAGATCGAACCGTGGATCCGACACACCAGAGGTAAACGCTCTACCACTGAGCTTCCGTGCGTTAGTACACGGTGTTTGTCTACTACAAAGTTTACTCGGCGGAAATTGGGATCGAACCTGAACTAAGCGCAATACTTAGAACATTGGCCGTTATCATGTTAGGGACAAATCATCTTGCTGCTAACATCTCAGTTAAAACCCACAATTAATCAACATAATTTTTAGCTCGTTTCACTTTTATCGTGTCAGGGACAAAATATAGCCTTATAGCTGACGGAACCCCTTAAATTGCCATTATGAATCAAGCCAAAAATGAAAACTTTAAATTTTACGTCCGATACATACGGTGGCTAGGCTAAAGGAGACGGTGATGATGAAAAATGAATGAAATTTAGTGGAATGAAAAAAAAGTGGGAGGAAATGGGACAACCTCGAGAAAAACCCCTCACACACACGGTGTTTGTCAACCACAAAGTGTAACTGGCACCAACAGCAATCGAACCAAGGACTTCATGCATTAGAGGTGAACGCTCTAGCACTGAGTACCCGCGGTCCCAAGAATCAAGGCAAGTTTAGGGAATTGGGCGTTATCATGTCAGGAATAAATAGCCTCGCAGCTTATGCCCCGATTAAATCCCCAATCAATTAATAAATAATATTAATATTATGCTTCATATATAATACTATAACGAGGCAATAGCCTGTAGTGTTCTCCTACAATAAATAAACAAATAAATGCAAAAGAACCTTGGTCATGAAAGGGTTAATGATACGATATCTGAAAGAAATAGTGAATAAGAGAGAGACAGACGGGTTTTCAATGATGGGACGTAGACGAGAAAGAGCGGAGAGAAATGATCCAACTTCGTCCTGAAAAATACAACAGATGTGAAGCCAAAAAGAAATGGCGAAATGCCAAGACTGTACGGGCCAGAAAATCGACCATTCGTTACGAATAGACGTTACACACACACCACATCTTTTCACTAACAGCGAAACTTTTCTTCTGAAAAAAAAAAAAAAAAACGAAAAGTTATTCTCTCTCTTCTTTACTGTAAACGTGAAAATAAAAAGATGAACTCTAGACATACATATTTTTTCTCTTTCTAAAAGCGTGAAAGACAGAAAGAGTAGGCCAGGTAGCTTAGTTCGTCTTCTATTTCGTCTATTTCATCATTTGGAGAATACCTTCACAATTGTATTTACGAATACGTATTGAAAGCATGTCAATGGTATGGTACTTACAGAGTACTGCAGTGCGACACTGGCGCATCTTACTCGAGGAATTTTAAGTTTCTTTTTTTTTTTTTTTTTGCCGCAAGGTAATACCTTTCAGAGAGTCTACATCTTTGGTGTATCGATTTCAAAAGTCTTTCAGTGCTACGATAGGTATCACTTAACAATATTTACGACATATTTCAAACCAGAAGATGGTGCCAATATATGGTTAAAAAATATTCTTAACATTTTTATTAGTAACTAGCTGAACCTGCGCTCTCTACACAGCGCGTCATTCACATATGGGCATGAATCTTCTTGTCATTCCTCACAACATCTATGCATGTCCCTTTCCAAACACAAGTGCGAGACGCCTTGATAAAAATTGGTAAGGGGTACCTTAAACGGAAGATTTTTTAAAAATATCTGTCACCGTTTGCAAGACTAAGAATATTTAATACTGGTTGGAATTTTTTAATTCCTGTATGATCAGTGTTTTCTTTTTTGCATGCAGTATGTAATAAGAGAATACATTACATACACACTTACTTATAATGTCAATGACATATGGTGTTCATTGGGCAAAACACTCCAAACAATAAAGATTCATCTATCCTTCGTTTTTCACTATCATTGGCCATGAAACAAACGCCTGAGAGATATACAACATCTGTACACAACTATGTTGTGTTGGAATGTATAACAAAGAGGATATGATGATTAACTTTTTTTTTTTTAAAAAAAATCAACACTTGCGATGTACCCCTAAAAAGTAATAAAGAAATAACTGCCACTTTTTAAAAATATTCAATTAGAACTGGACAATCTACACAAAATTTGGAATCGACCAGTGAAAACAGCACGTTTCTAGCACTTGTGGTTTTCGAGATCTCATTGTCGAAAGGATTGGAGACAAACATATAAATTTAGCATTTTAATATATATAGATTTGAATTTCATAGCTGCATAGAATAATTGTAGGCATGACGTCATGAACATATGGTAAACTTATTTCTAAATGTTGCTTTTAGTACGATAGGTCACTGCGGTAGTGTAATCGCCAATGCATTACACATCAACTGAACGGTCGGGATTCGATCCCCGGTGGGAATGGTTTGTTCTTCTGTTCTACCTTTTGGGAGCACGGTGGCTCAGTGGTAGAGCGCTTACCTCTGGTACGTGGGGTCCCTGATTCAATTTCCTGCCAAGTAAGTTTGTGGTGGACAACATCGTGTCTGTGGGTTTTTTCGGGGTACTCCGACATTCTCATTCCACGAATTATTTCATCATCATTCACTTACATCAATAATCCGTCTCCCTTAGGGCATAATCGTGGGACGTTAAACTGAAATATTTCATTTTTGTTCTACCTTTTCCAACCTAATTCAAATTTCTCACAGCCTATGTTAAATGGATATGTGAGAACACTTGGGACTAAAATTAAAGACATAATAGTACAACGCTCACTTCTGATGCGACGTGTCCTTTGTTCGATCCCAGATCATATGAGTTTATGGAGGACCACATTATGTCCGTGGTCTTTCTCTGAGTTCCCCCCATTTCCGCCCACATCTTCGATCCAATCATTCACCTGCTCGTAATCAATCTGTGGGTCTGAATATTCGCCCACATCTTTTATTCTCAAATACTTTCAGTCTGAGTGTTTCATTCAAAGTAAGCGACCGTGTTTCGCAACCATACAAAACAATAGGCGTAGTTATAGTTTTATAGCTATATATTTAAGCTTCAAATTGTTCTTCAGAATTCGCAAATCCAAAAACGTTTGGACTGAATAACAACAAAAACTACTAGATTAATATAAAATTATCAATAACACTTTAATAATTTATTTTTAACTATAATACTCTGCGAAGAAAAGACATATACGAGGGACGTCCCAAAAAGTAGTCTACGTTTACGAGGCATATTTGAAAATAATCATATATTATGCGTATGTGAACCGTTGCACATTGTGTGTTATAGTCAGCACTTTGTTTTTCAACTAGACGATTAAGACATTCGTCTAACCGTGAGACGAGCTTGTCGATGTCACTTTCATAAAATGCTGGATCCTGGCTATTTTGATATCTTCGTCTGTATGGAATTTGTACCCTCCAAGACGTTTTTTCACGACAGGAAAAATATGATAAACACTGGGCATTAAATTAAGATTGTGTGGTGGATGTTCCACTCACTAGCACTGAAACTGTTGCAACAGTTCTGAACCCTAGCGGCAGTGTACGGCAACGTTTTGCTTTAAGTATATGGTGCCTAACGTCAAAGTCATACTCACGGGGCCCAAAAATAAGTTTACAAGGCATAAACTTACAAGATGGAGACAAAGATGTCAAAACAGAGGTTAAATGCAAACTCAACATTCAGGACCATACCTTTTACGAAACTACCGTCGACACGCTTGTCTCACGTTTACATAAAGGCCTCAGTCGTCCTGGCTGACTATGTTGAAGAACAAAATTGTGATTGTAACATACAATATGTAATGGTTTGTAAGGAACATAAAATATGAAAATATGAATATGCGTTGTAAACTTACTTTTGAGGTGCTTCTCGTACCAATTGACAGATTACATATAGCTGAAGGAAAAAAAAAGACATTTGAAAATAAAATTCACATGCGTATTTTTCGACAAAATTGAAAGAAACGAACTATTATGGTGCTAAAATAAATATCCTTCATTCTCAATGATAATTGTTTTTATTCTACTGGAAATAAATTATATCTTTAATTATGCGCCGTGTATGTACAAAAATATGCACTTTTAACTAATAAATTTGATTTTTCCTTGTTATCTCCAAAGATGAAACATATTTTCCTCTCAGTGGTACAATTGCTAACTAACTAACTCAATGGCCTATGAAACCCGGAGGTTCAATGCCGCGTTCACAAAATCTCTCCACTGACTTCTATCCTTAGCCAACTGGATCCAGTTCCTACTTTGTATTCCTATTTCTGTGAGATCCTTCTTGATGTCCTCCCATCTGCGCCTAGGTCTTCCTAATGGTCCTTTTCCAATTGGACTTTCAGTTAAAATTGAAAACGTTCCTACTTTCTTTCGTTATGGCTACATGACCTGCCCAGATGAGTCTCCTAGATTTGATGGCCCTAACAATGTTTGGTAAACGATATAAATTATGTAGTTGCCCGTTTCTCCTGGATCCGAACGTTCGTCTTAGGATCTTGTTCTCCAACATTTTTAGTCTGCGTTCTTCCTTCAGAGTAAGCGACCATGTTTCGCAACCATACAGAACAACAGGCATGATTATCATTTTATATATTTTGAGAATCAAATTCCTCGATAGAATTAGCAACGACGAAAGATTTTGAACTGAATAATAACACGAATCCCCTGTTTTAATAGACATTTAATTTCTTCGTGAATATGGTTTTAGCCAGTTAATATATTGATCCTAGATATTTGAAGTACCCACGTACTTAATATAAAAGTATTGTTTGATATTTTAACGCAACCATAATTTGCAGTATTTCGACGGACTTCCATATATTTAATTTTCTCTGCCTTAACCTCCAAACCCACGTCCCTACAAACGTTTAATAAGATCTCTGCATTTCTCTCTATTGTTCTCCTATCATCCCCTATTAAATTTACATCATCAGCATACGCCTGGTGAATACAATTCAGCTCTAGGCCCTGGTTGATATCTTTGATTTTCCTTATAGCGTACTCTAGGACAAAGTTGAATATTAATGGCAATAATGCATCCCCTTGTGTCAAGCTCTTCTCGACCTAATTCAAGTAATAGGAACATTATACTTGAATAATACTGAGTTAAATTAGCAGAACACGTAATACAGTTATAGAATATTTATTGCCTGTCTTACTAACTTCTCGAAAATTTATATTTTTCTAAATGTAGAGAAATTCAGGTCAACTAACTAATTATAGGATATAGACCTGACTGCAATTCCTAATTTTTTTTTATTTTACTTTTTTCTAAGAACACTGAAAAAAATGAAAATAAATGTATTGTTTGACCTTTTAATCACAATTAATTTTATTTATTGGAAAGCTTCTTACGTAAATATAACATGGCTTGGGACATCTTGTGTGATTAATTATTATAAACCACGTTCTTCTAAAGCTATCCTGGGAAAGAAGTAACAACACAAAAGTAGAAAAGGAGATAATCTTTACTGAAAACAATGCCTGAGAAAGAATAAGAGAAGAAGTGACAAACAAACGAAGGTAAAGAAAGAGGAAGGGAAGTACTGTTATATATATATATATAATTCAAGCTCTACAAGTTGTAGAAAACAAAATTATTGGTGGAAAAGATGTCAAACTTAACCTTAAGATATGATGTAGAAAGTTTATTGTACACAATAAAGAGAATATATTATTTCCCTACTTGGTAATGACAACTATTTTTGAATCCATCATTTAACCAAATTATTGATAACAGGGTTTAAGCTAAGAATATGACTCAACTTTATATGAAAAATTTACTGGTAAAATCTCGCAATTGATAAGCGAAGAGTTATATTTAAGAAACTTCTTTATGTAGGTGGTAAGCATGCAGTAGCGCTATTTCAATTTTGTTTGGGGGGAAAGACGCCCTAACATAACTAAAATTTAATGTTTTCCGTTAATATATTGTTATATTATTGTTTAAAAGTTATACCGTCTCAGACTCAGGGAGGAGCATTGCATTCCTCTGAAGCATAAAATAACGCAACATAGATACAGCATTAAAAAGTTGTTTTTGATCATGTAATACTGCAAAATATTTTTTATATTGGTAGTTATTTTAGAGTTATCTTTAAAATAAAGCGAAATTTTAACGGTGTAATTTTATTAATTTTGTCCAAGTCTAGTCAACTGCACTTGAGTTTTTCAAAATGATTTTGGTTTGTAATTACATAAATTTAATACGACTTTAATTAATTTGATTATTTGATTCACACGTTATAGGGAGCTGTTGATGTAGGCTTCACGAAATCCTCATTACTGCTCCATCTTATTACAACTTTTATCACAATTACTTTTTCTGTGTTAGTGATAAGGTGAGTTTTTTTTGTGTTAGATCTTAGCTGGAGAAAGAATTGATCAATAATTTCCTCAGACACTACTTCATTTACATTTTGGTCTGCTAGATTATCGGTCTGACGTAGTTTGTTGACACATTCTCTCCTGTCTTATAGCCTTGCGCAATTACTCTGGTCAACATGGTTTTCGACACAAGGAATCTGAATAGTATTCTAAGCTAAGTCGAGGGGTCTAAATTAGAAAATGAAATAAGTTTTTGTCTATCAGGCTCAGTTTGTTTGTGAAATGCTACCCCCTCCTTATTGAAATCCTTGAAAATTGGTAAAAACGGCTGGATGCATATTGTTTATTCTACCATGGCTGAATTTAAGTAATTGCAGATTTATTGATTGAAATAAAGTTGAGAGAAAGTGAGAGAAAATTGAGAAAAAATGCAAGGAATTCCAATGCATGCCCCTGAGGTTAAGGAGCATACTCCAAAAAATGAGTGACGTTTGGCAACATTGCCGATGAGTCATATTGAATCACATAGAATTGCTTTGTGATTCATGCCACCTGTGTCGTAGCATTGTGAGCTCTTATAGCGTGGGAAGTGGTTACACGTTTTTCTAGGTTAGTGAAATTTAAGTGTTGTGGTCATTCAGAAGAAGAAAATACCTCATACCTATGTCAAAATAGGCAAATTCTTTTCGTTATATCTGTGGAAAGGTGACTCTGAAGTTGCAACAACGACAATTGACCCAGCTAGTAGAAAAGTGCTACGAACTTTATTTCGGGTGTAAGAATGGCGACCAAGACAAGAAATGGGCACCCACATATGCTGCTTGACATGTGCTAGACTCCTGACAGGCTGGGGAAAAGGTTCACGACATATGCCGATCGCTGTTCCCATGATTTGGCGGGAACCAGCGGATAACACAACAGACTGTTATTTTTGTCTAACAAAACTAGTTGGAATCACGTCGAAAACAAAGAAGAGTATGCAATACCCGAATTTACCATCTGCTATGAGATCTGTATGTCACAGTGAAGAATTACGTGTAGCAGTGCCTCCAGAAAATGTGATAGTGAGTGACAATGAATCTGGTAACGAGCATGAAAAGGTTCAGAAGATGGGAGATCCACTCATGCCAACCCAACATTTGAATTGCCCTGTGAATCAAATGCCCCATACATTCTGATACAAGGTGATCTCAACGATCTTGTTCGCGATTTATATTTGTCTAAGCAGCAATCTGAACCCTTAGCTTCGCGATTGAAAGGATGCAATCTTCTTTCTCCCGATGCAAAAGTGAGTGTTTTCGTGAACTCCATGCTGTTTTTTTCTCTGAATATTTCTCGAAGGAAGATTGCGTGGTTTTTTCGTAACAATATTGAATCCGTTCTGGAGCTTCTTGGTCATGCATTCAGTGTAAATGAATGACGTCTGTTCATAGATTGTAATAAATTGAGTCTCAAAGCAGTTCTTCTTCACAACGGGAACAAATTTTCTTCCGTTCAGATTGCTCACGCAATTAAGCTTAAGAAGACTGATAAGACTTTTAAACTGCTTCTCACTCATATCCAATATGACAAAGACAAATGAAATATCCTTGGAGATCTAATGGTAATTGCTATTCAGCTTGGCATACAGCCGGGTTACACAAAATACTGCTGCTTTCTATGCGAGTGGGACAGCAGAGACAGAAAAAGAAATCACTATCGTGAAAAACAATGGCCTACTTGCAATGAAGAACTACCTGGACAAAAAAAATGTAGCAAACATTCCTCTTGTTCATCCTAAAACTGTGTATTCACCTGCACTGCACATTAAATTGGGACTTATTAAAAACTTTGTGAAGGGTACGGACCAAACATCACGTGCATTCATGTACTTGTGACAGAAGTTTCCAGAGATCAATGATGCTAAAATAAAGGAAGGAATATTTGTAGGGCCGCAAATTAGAGAATTAATGAATGATGAGAATTTTATTGGCTTGTTGAGTGATGTTGAGAAAATGGCATAACTGTCTTTTGTCAATGTGTGCAAGAATTTTTTCAGCAATCATTAGGTAGAGAATTATGGTGATATTGTACAGAAACTAGTGAGATCATATCACCGTATAGGATGTAACATGTCACTTAAACTGCATTTCCTGAATGACCATTTGGACTTCTTCCCGGATAATGTTGGTGCCATTAGTGACGAACATGGTAAACTCTTTGAGCAGGATATTTCTCAAATGGAAAAGCGTTATCAAGGGAAGTGGGGTGCAGCAATGTTGTCTGACTATTGCTGGACGTTACGATGGGATTTCCCTGAGTCAAAATTTCGTAGGAAATCGGGTAGAGAACATTTTTTGGTAAGTTTCTTATTTTTATACGTACTTCTATGTTGCTCATTCCTTCGATTTTTTGTGTGTACTAATACTAATTTTTAAAAACTTTATGTAAGAAAGTATTATTGCGAGACCATGTTTTTACGGCAAATACATATAATAAGCTGACAGAGGCATGCACAAAAACCACTTTCACATGAAAACTGAGACCGATGGAGGAATTCTGCAATTTGATCTGGATTCAGAGCTAAATTATCTTCCAGAAACAGTTTTTTTTGTTCTTGTGACAGAAACTTAATTTTTTTATATACTAGTGTTATAACATTGCACTAGCATTCACACAAAGAAAGCAATAAGTGACATTTTTGGACAATTTTCCGATCCCCGTGTAGTTTCTAAATGCGTGATCCGAGTTAAGATATCATTGGTATCTTGCCTTTACAAATCAAAGCAATGATTTCAATATTACTTTAAGAAATAAATTCCATTTCATAGATTTCCAGTCCTATGAAATGTTAAAACCAATCAATGAATGAGTTGAAAACAACCTGTTCACTGAAAAATAATCAATCTACAAAAATATCCAATTAAGTAAAAAACACAGTCCACTGAAGAATTGCCAGTACCAATCAACTGAAGATCAACCAGTCCACTGAAGAACTACCAGTTCAGTGAAGAATAACCATTGCATTGAAGCATGACCGGTCAACTGAAAAATGACCATTCCATTGACGAACAACTTAAGTACAACCAATATGTTGAAGAATAGCCAGTCAAGTGAAGAATAACCATTGCAATGAAGCATGGCCGGTCAACTGAAAAATGACCAATCCATTGACGAACAACTTAAGTACAACCAATATGTTGAAGAATAGCCAGTCAAGTGAAGAATAACCATTGCAATGAAGCATGGCCGGTCAACTGAAAAATGACCATTCCATTGACGAACAACTTAAGTACAACCAATATGTTGAAGAATAGCCAGTCAAGTGAAGAATAACCATTGCAATGAAGCATGGCCGGTCAACTGAAAAATGACCAATCCATTGACGAACAACTTAAGTACAACCAATATGTTGAAGAATAACCAATCCAATTAAAATCAATCAGTCTACTGAAAAATAACCATTACACTGAAACACAATAGTCTGCGGGTGGATAACCTCTACTGAAGAACAACCATTCATTGAAGAATAACCATTACATTGAAACACAATCAATCTGCTGGTGAATAACCAGTCATCTGAAAAATAACAAGTCATTTGAAAAACAATCAATTATCTGAAGAACAGCTAGTCACCTGAAGAACAGCTAGTCACGTGAACAACCATTTACACCTGAAGAAAAGTCAGTAATCTGAAGAATAAAACATTCATCTGAAGAATTGAGCAGCACTGTGGGTAAAATGAACTTGACCCCTGAAGAGGTTCAAGACACTATCTTTGCTCTTCTATGTATACTTCCTTTCCCATCAGAAAGATGAGATGGTAGTAGGAAATTACGATGTTTTATATAGGAAAAGTAACTTACAGTATTGGCAGCGTGAAGAAAGATGAGAATGGAGTCGTGATTTGATTAGATTATCATCTTAGCGTTCCTTTCAGCAGCGAGGCTATATAAGACATGGATCTACAGCTTAACGTGGAATCCGAACGACATGAGTTTCCGCCGGGAATCGAACCCAGATTTCCCATGCCAAAGGAGCGTACACTATGCATATAGCCACAAAGGAGCTTTTTCTTATTTAAAATAAAAAAAATTAACAAATTTCTTGTCTGTAATGTTAAAGGATTCTGAGATATTAATGTCTTATTGTAATAATTGCTAGGGGAGGGGGCGTTACAATATTCTTTCCCGTCTTTTCTACGTCGAATTTCCAAATATCCTTCCTAAATAGTATTTAAGTCACACATACTACGTACTGTCCAAATTTCAAGGTTCTAACTTAAGCAGTGGCCTCGCGTAGCGCAGTCGCTAACGCTCCTGTCTTTTGTTCGAGCGGTCCCGATTTGACTCCCGGTGGAACAGTCGGTTAAAAATGTGTAAAATCTTTACAGACCAGCCGTCCTGAGTGAAGTTTTCTTAGAGTTTCCTTATTCACACCAGTCGAATGCAGGGATGGTGCCCAATATATAGGTCCCAGGCCGTTTCCCTCCTTTCCTTTCCTCGGATAGTGTGCTAGCCGAGGGACGTCATCACACATATGTGATGGGCTAACATGACCATATATGCTGAAAGCCCAGAAATCTAATTCCTAATCCTAATCCAGTTTAAGCAGTTTAGTCGAGGTATTGATGAATCAACTAATTGCAAAAGCAACCCATGAAAGCCAAACGTATTAAGAGTTTTGATTCACTCACCCCGAAAAATGTAATGAAAGAAGCCTTCACAGAAACAGAACAAAATTACCGCAAGAGCAGGAGTGAGACAAGGCAGAAAAAAGGAGAAATGTTAAAAAAATAGAAAGAAGTGCAGCGTTTTTCTTTTTTTCCCCTCATTCCTCCCGTCCAAATTCCAAGAAACTCAGGAAGCATTCTGCTCAGGTTTTTCCGTCTTGACATTTTTCCGTTTCCAGAAGCTTTCATTTTAGAAGGTTTCGCCACAACCCATCAGTTTGACCAGCCAACTGGAGATATTTGGTTTCTACTTTTTTTTTTTTTTTTTTAACAAAAATCATTTTCCTCTGGTTGGAATTTTCCTCGATGTCTTTTTCCGTCTGTCGTTTCTCCCTTTTAAGAAATAAGTGAATTTAATTTTCCAACAGAGGTGTATGTTGAAATAAAGGTACGAACGTGGCTATTGCAGTAATTGTAAAGACTGAAAGTACGATTTTGTGGTACTTAGTTCATGATTTAAAAAGAAAATAAATGAGAAAAAGCTTTTATCGTCAAATATACGGTAAATATTTTCCTTCTTTACACATTTCTTACATTCAATCGGCGACAAAAGGGAAAAAAAGTACGGTAATAGTGAAAATATCAAATTTATAATTTTAATGGATTTACCAGGACTCCTACATACACTAAAAGGATTATTATTCTTGAAACGATATTAGATGAAATATTTCAGTTTGACGTCCCACAAAATGTTTCAGTTTAACGTCCCATGAAATATTTCAGTTTAACGTCCCATGAAGTATTTCAGTTTAACGTCCCATGAAATATTTCAGTTTAACGTCCCAAGAAGTATTTCAGTTTAACGTCTCATGAAGTATTTCAGTTTAATGTCCCATGAAATGTTTCAGTTTTACGTCCCATGAAATATTTTACTTTAACATCCCACGATTATGCCTTTTAGGTTAAACGAGGTGAATGATTAACGCAAGTGAATGATGATGGAAGACATTAGAATGAAAATGTGACAGGAGTATCTCGAGAAAATCCACGGACACGGACTCTAAACACCAGAAATAAGCATTCTACCACTGATCCACTGTAGAGATTACGAGTATTTTTGTACATCTCCCTCTCCGCCATTCATGTCGTAGAGGCCATATTGTTTAATATTCGTACAAAATGATATACTGTACCTATTCTCTTTTAAAATATGATCTTCCAGTAGATTTTTTAAAATTCTCTCTACTTTAAAAATAAGGGTATTTTGGTCGAGTGTGAAATTTTTAATGAGCTGAACAAGGAAATGCACTTCGCTGAATTTAAGCGCAAGTCTTCAAGTTGATCAACAATGACTGAAAACCGTAATAGCTTTCTGAGAAAGGGAGGCTCTGGAGAATCGCTGAATGCTATTGGGAGAATTTAAGACTCTGGAAATTTTCAGTCGTAGGCAATGAGAAAAATATTAGTTGTAAATAAAAAAAAAAGGAATAAGAAGGAAGATTGTTCATAGAGAGAAGAAATGGAAGAAGACGTAATGCACTACCTTGAGGGACCCCAACTAAAGGAAACAACAAGTTAGTAGAGGAGTTATAAATTATAATGTTTTGTGCAGCAGCAAAAAGAACCTGATTCAGGACGAAATTACGTTTCCGTGAGCGCAAAATCTATTGCAAATTTCATATATGAAGAAGACAACACGCATGCTTTGAAACATCACATCAAGCTGATAGTGTTTGATATCAAGTATATTGTATAGGTCAGTGATCGCCAAACCGTCGATCACGGAGACATTTTCGGTAGATCGCGTTAACGCTACGGTTGGCTAACCTTGATTCCTTCATTGAGCTGACGTTAACGATAGAGGGTGCTGACGACGATAACCGCTTGTTTCTCCCGCGCAACTGAGATTGTCAGCCTCATCTTACAGTTGATTGGATACGCGTAGGGTTGTGCACGTTATGTTTTTCGTGTGTATATTAGACATTTGCTATGTTTTTCGCGTGTATATTAGACATTTGCTATGTTTTTCGTGTATATATTAGACTTTTCTATGTTTTTCGTGTGTATATTAGACTTTTGCTATGTTTTTCGTGTGTATATTAGACATTTGCTATGATTTTCGTGTGTATATTAGACATTTGCTATGTTTTTCGTTTGGTATGTTTTTTCGTGTGTATATTAGACACTTGCTAACTTGGATAGTTTGATTTCATATTTACTAGAAATGCAAGTTTATAGGTAATAAACAAATGCAAGTTTTTTAAAAAATGAAAAATAGTTTTGATAGTTCTTTTGGTTGGTAGCTCACAGTAGGATTTGAAAATAGTATAGTACCTCAAAAGATTCACAAGTTTGGCGAGCACTGGTATAAGTCAATAATTATATCACGTTAGTCTGACAGGAGTATAAAAAAAGAAACATGTAAACGATGTTAAGGTATTCATATACGCATATAAACTCGCAGAGACTTGATAGTCTGGAAGAGTAGACATACATAATTCTATAAAATAAGCACTTTCTATCAAAAGAAATTTGTTGTTCCCGAATTGAATATATTCACAAGTGTTAATTTGAACATATCACAGCTAATTTTTCACACTCGCAAGTTCGGGTGCCGCTATGCTCGTGGGGGTATTTAGCCAAGATATGTTAGATGAGGATTCTAGGCTGGGTACCCACCATCACTAACGGGAGTCCGCGGTGCAATTACCAATACAAGTTGAACTTTCCTCACTAAAAGTGTCATATAATTTTGGTATAAGTATTTGGAACGTCTCTTATAACCCCGGAGAGGGAGTTTGTGAGGTTCACGGGACGTTAAATTAAGCACCTAATATTTGAGTAGGAGAGATTATGTCCCACTGTACTGCGCTGTGCCGGCTACATGGTAAACAAATCATTTTATGATACACACAAATATATTCGTAGCTTATCTTAAGTACCAATCCTTTTTATAAAATAATAAACATTCATTTTACACCAATGTTAAATGACTGAATGACCACAAAAAATAATTATGAAAAATAACACATGACGATTTGAATTATTTGATTTTTACTTGATACGTAAATTTTAATAGAACAAAGAATCAAAATAATGTGAGATATGCTGATTTATTATATTCTCCGCTAATTTTATGAGCACAAACTTAATTTCACTAAAAGAAAGCAACCACAGTGAGTAAGATTATAGGCCCTTCCGGGATACGTAGCACAGCGACGGCGACGCGAGTTGTTGCGATTACAAAGTTCGGGTGATCACCATGTATGAACACTATTCACAGGAGGGAATCATTTATCTTCTAGCACCCTTAAAGGCATATTACTTCACCAAAAATATTTCTTACTGCAGGGATGTTGATTTACGTTTCTACTGTTGCGAAAATGTTTAGAAAGAACGTAGCCATGTTAGGTGGGTATCATGGGGTTTCCTCGTTGATGATTGTTATTTCATCATTATAACGCAAATGATAAATTTCTATGCCACATGTTTATAAAACTTATACTATATTCCACATTTTCATAGTAACTTCAACACGTAAATGTTTTCAGTATCTAATCTGGATATATGATTTAGTGGGAATGATCTTGAACTTGTCCATGGTGATTGGCGTTAGTCATCCCACTGCCTGCTTGACACAAACAATTCCCTCTTCGAGATCAAGATGCGGAGGGATACAATTTTTGACGAGAAAAAAAATTCTACCAAAACATTCAGTTTTTAGGCTCTTTTCATAGGAACTAATAGATTTTTGCGTTGTTAATAGTATAATGACTATACTTGCACAAACATTAAAATGAACAATAACTATTAATTAGTAAAAGTGCAAATTATAAAATATAGTTCGTTACTTCGCACTTCAGTTTATACAGATGTTCGTGGAAGCGTCGCACTGTTCTGAATTCTTTCTCAAATTAGACTGTGTGAAGAGAGATGTGGGCGACGAACACACACACACACAAGTACTTCTAAGGGAGGAATTCTGTAGCTTTGCATTTCCGAGAATTCCGTCTCAGTGAGCAGGGGCAGGGGCTGTATATATGAGGGTTGTTCAAATATTATATAACAATATCGTTACAAATCAAGTCCTCAAAACCAAATCGGCTTCTAAAGAGGATCAAGGTAAGAAAAGCGAGATGTGTGACCAACAGTTGGCACTCCTGTGTTTCCATATCCAGCCGTATCGAAGCGTTCAGTGCCATTTTGAATGAATACCTCCGTTGGAAGTGTATGTGGTGGAGTCTATCACATAGAGAATCGGAAAGAAAGTTTCGGTGTCCATTATTAGAACAAAAGTTGCTTTCGAAAGGGCAGAAAAAGAAAAAACATAAGGTTCTACGGTAGTTTTTTTTAGTTCAAATTGAACTATATTCTTGTTGTTCATTAAGATAACCATTGTGCAATAATTGATGCAATTCAGTGACGCCTCGTCTTCCTCATTACCTGTTGACAGCTGAACGTTATGTGCTTGTCTTGTAAACCGGATCTTGAATTGCCTTGTAAACATGATTGTTTATAGAAAGATCCCGTAAAGTGGATCAGTAGAAAGCATTTGCTTCTCTGGTGAAACAAATAATAATAATAATAATAATAATAATAATAATAATAATAATAATAATAATACTTATACTTTTAAAAATTAATTAATTTTTATAATTTTGATCGATTGTATGGATTTGTGATTAAATACGTCAGGGCTTATTGTTATTTTTTAGTAGAAAAACCATTCTTCTATTCCATAAAAGCATTTTCTCACTACATTCTGGATAACAAATGAATAACGTGTTCAATTTCATATTCAGCTCTTCCTACACTCATGATTTTGGGTACGGGATAGGAAGATCCGTGGTCAGAAGTTTATGGTGCCTGAGGAAGACAGTGTTGGTGCCCGAGGAAAAAAGACATTCCTTTGTGGAAAGTGCTTTGCTTCAGATAAACTTAAGAAGAAATGATCCAATGCAGCTTGTGTAACATGTGGTACCAAGAACACTGTGTTGGTGTCAGGAGAAAAAAAAAAATCTTTCCGGACAGTGCTTTGTTTCAGAAACACTTAAGAAGAAATGATTACTATGAAATGATGTAATTATAAATTGAGCTAGTTATTACACCTTGCTTTCCATTTATTATTCATTTAGACTTTTTCGTGTTTTTATGCTGTTAGAAATGGGTTATGATCCATTTAGCAGGACATGTTAGCCACTTTAGAAGACAAATTACTTAATATATAGTTTTCAGATATGTTCCATCTTTTGTTTATTACACATTTATGTTTAATTAGAAACACAAAACTTCTTTTTTTTTCAATAAATAATGTATGTTTCTATCATATCGTCGCATGAGAACTAGAGGAACGTAACTCTATTTTCGTAGGTTTACAGGTGAAAGGACAAAAATATTATTTTCTTAGAAAGATAAGATGGTAATTGAGCTACATTACAACAGATGATCGACAAGGAGAATAGATGGCGTTACATTCCATTTATACCAAGTGGGGCTTTCAAAATTATGTCCAAACTTTAAAAAAAAACGAAAACCACATTTTTGGAGTTATGTTCCTGTGGTTCTCATGCGACGATATGAGTGCCAAAATTTCCTTATTTGTATTGTTTCCTTCCAAGTCGTAGCTTTGTCCCTTGAAAGTGATCTGGTTTTGAGGACTTGATTCTATAAGCGCAGTAAAAGGTAAAAGCGACAATCAATTTTATTTTTGTTCTTAGAAGAGGCCCGGTGTCTCAGTGGTAAAGCGCTTACCTCTTGTTGTTGGGGTCCCTGATTCGATCCCTGGCCATGTAAGTTTGTGAAAAAATGAAGGGTTCTTCCGGTTAGGCTAAAGGAGACGGTGATGATGAGAAATGGATGAAATGGTGGAATGAAGAAAGTGAGAGGAAACGGAAGAACCCCGAGGAAACCCACGCACACGATGTTTGTCCACAATAAAGTCCACACGGCGCAAGCTGGGATCGAACCAGAGACCCCAAGCACCGGAGGTGAATGCTTTACCACTGAGCCACCGCGATCCCATGTAAGTTTGTGGTGGACAACATTGTGTCTCGTGGGTTTTCTTGGAGTAATCCCGTTTTTCCCACAAAATCGCATCCCACCAATCTTACAACATCATTCTTTTGAATTAATTATCTGTCTCCCTTTGCCTAAAGAGCATTATCATAGCACATGAAAGGTTTTTATTTTTACAGTAATTTTAGACATATCTATCGATATTCGTATGTCGTGACAGTACAATAACAGAGAAGACAATAAAACAACGAAGTACTAAGGGATTCGGGTGACAGCAATGACATAGACAATAGACAGTAAAGAAGAAGCACGTGAAGCGTACATTTATGAATAAATGGAATATAGGTAGCTTACGTTAAAGTCTCCGTTACCAGTGAGAATATAAACAGATTAACTCCGTTAACGAACTCAGTATAGATAATAACTCTGATATTTACTGCAATAAAAAATAAATAAATAAATAAAAATTCACTTTAGTTCAAAAGTTATTGTGCGGAGTACGTAAGTACATACGTAATAACATTACAATCTTTTATAAGTCTCACTAGCGTGATCTTAATACCATTACAATCTTATAAATCTCACTAGTATTATCCTAATAACATTACAATCTTATAAATCTCACTAGCGTTATCCTAATAACATTACATACAATCTTATAAATATCACTAGCGTTATCCTACACTGAGAAAAATGATTGGGTTGAAATTGATCCTATTGGTGCATATTTTAACCCAACCACATGGCTAAAACTGCTCCGACCCAAATAGGGTCAAAGCATTTCGTTAAATTGGGTTGAAATACATTTAACCCAACGTGTAGTTAAATGTAGGAGTCCAACCCAACGACCCAATTGGTGTAAAATCGCATATCCGGTTAATACGTTTAACCAAACTTGGTGTACAATATGACCCAACAAAGTGTAAATTCCATTAACACGATAATGCGTTTGACCAAACGTGTAGTTAAAAGTGAACAAGCGTGGGGTAAGAAATGACCACATTGTGGGGTCAGGGAGGGAATGCAAATAATCCAACAGTGAGTTAAAATATGACGAAATAACGGGTTAAAAGAGTAAATATCACATTAGCCGTGACTGGGTTTAACAAAACATGTGGTTAATATCAAACCATCACTTGGTTACAAATGTAACCCAATACTACACAACACGAATCTTTTTTGATTCGACGCTAGGGACACATCGTGTTCCGAGCATATCAAAAATAATTACTTACTGGCTGTGAATACTTTTATTTTTCACAGCCAGTAAGTAGTTATTTCAAAGCTTTTAGCAATATATTTAGCATTTGTGCGAGGCAACAAATAATGTTCTATGTTTCCTATAATTGGCCAAAATAATCGTTTTTCAAACTTGTAAATAGTCTGACAACAGATACATGAATAACAGTGGCGTCATCTATTATTCTTATATGCTAGGACATAAGAATAACAGATAAGGAAAAAAAAACAGACTACAGCACTGCTATTCATGCATTGTGGTTTCGATGCAATGATTTTTCTTTTTGGCGCTATTTCCTACCTCTGTAGCCTTTCGCTTGGACCGGAGCTAACGTTGCTATAGTAATCGTGCTCTGTCAAGATATAACTCTGTATAATTTCGACTGAATAGACAGTAAACAACAAACATGTGTTGTAACTTTTGTAGTACTAAATTGTTCACGTAAATCAGCTTCCTTTAGACTATATGTTTCACGCATCATGACACTTTCCGTTAACCAGGTATGACCGAAGTGTTGGTTTAAAATACTCTGCAGTGACATATAGTCATTTTGTTGACCCAACAGTTAATGCAGTTGGGTTGCAAGTGACCACCCATCGTTCTGAAACAACCAAATTTGGTTTAAATCTTTTTAACCACACCGCGTGGCCACGTTTCAACCCAATCATTTTTCTCAGTGTAATAGCACTACAATCTTATGAGTCTCACTAGCGTGATCCTAATAACATTACAATCTTATGAGTCTCATTAGCGTGATCCTAATAACATTACAATTTTATAAGTCTCATTAGCGTGATCCTAATAACATTACAATTTTATAAGTCTCACTAGCGTGATAATAACCTTTTACCGACCAAATTATTTAACATCATCCAAAAAAATTCCTTTTTGTATTTGTATTATATAATTTTGTCCCTAAAAACTAAAAAAAATAATCATTTTGCAAAAATGAATGCACAGTTGCTGACTCTTGAAAGGAAGCCCGTACGTTCAAGAATTCACGAAGAAACGCAGCAAATCCACCACTAACATCACGTCAAGTGTTATGACGTAGTTTGTGACTTCAAATACACAATGGCCGGTAGAGGGCTAATAACATTACAATCTTGTAAGTCTTACTAGCGTGATTCTAGTAACATTACAGTATTTTCCTGCAGAGTGGAAAAATACATATGTAACGTACGTTAAAACGTAGGTTACATTCGTAAATCCTGTAGTTTTTTAGACTTATGAGTCTTCATCCCTGCGAAATTAAAATACCGCTAATTTTAAGTGATTATGTGATATCTTCAAATAGATAAAAGATAATCAAAATGTGGAACAAGAGCGCCCTAGACAATATTATTTTGTGTAAGATATTGTTATCATGTGTCACCTAGTAGCTTTCCCTTTTCAGCTTTTTTAGAAACGCGAAAATAAATGCCGATTTTCAAAGTGGCTCGAAATCGAAAGCAGATAAGTGAGTCGTGATAACGGTATCTCATGTTAAATAATATCGTCTAGGGCGCTCTTGTTCCACATTTCGATTATCTTTTATCTATTTGAAGATATCACATAATCACTGTAAAATTAGCGGTATTTTAATTTCGCCGGGATTAAGACTCTTAACGCACCACTATATGTAACACTCTATACCAAACGTAAAACTGAAAATGTATATTTCATAGTACTTTCCGCATAAGTGTTCCATCTGTACATAGTTTTTGTATGAAACAAAGGTGTATAGGTGATAAAGATCTCATATATAGATAGACATATATAACATATAAATGACGTATGGAACAAACGTATATGTATGTAATATACGGAATATTGTTAGATGTTAGATGTTAGAATAGTTGCATGATATAACACGTAACCGGGAAAAGGGCAGTATGTATGTAGCATATGATGGATAACATATGCTTCGTACAGATTTCCGTAGTAAACATGTGGATTTCGTATATTTTCGGGGGGCTTTGCCTGAAAATGTGAAAATTCAGCAAGATATTTCATATACTTTACTATATTAATTAAGATTTCGGGGGGGAGGCTTAAGTCCGGAAGCCCCCCCTAAATGCGCCACTGCATGTTGCTATTGTAGTTGATATCAGGGTGTCATTTGGGAAAGGCCGAGGAGGCAATTACCCCCCTTTGAGTTTCAAAAATCCATACTTTTTATTTGATTGCATACTAATATAGTAATAGAAAAATCAAAACCCTTACGAGGGTCGTCTAATAAGATCTATCTAGACAGGAATGAATGCAAATATTCTATTCTCAACTAGTCATTCCTGTTTTTCGATGTAGTCTTTATGGACGTATATGCACCGTCGCCACTTTGTGGAGCAGCAAAGAAATCCCAGAGAAAAAAAATCTGGACTATGAGGGAGAAACAGTATGAGTCAGAAATTGGCCAAAATGAAATAAGCATAATTGGAGATGTATGAGTCATGCTCCGCCTCTGATTAACTTAGTATAAGTCAATTCTAAAAACGAGAGTTGAATAATAGCGTCTTGGTACTGCTTGTGTAAGTGATTCATACTTACGCTTGGTAAAATAAAAGAAAATCGCCTCCTGAAAACCTGTGCTTTTGACTTATACTGTTTTTCTCGAGCAGTCTAGAAATAGTCTTTATCATGGCCTACAAGCCACTGGGGAACACTGGAAGACTGTGTGTGTAACTTCTTCGGCGACGGAGAATCGTGGTGTTTTCACTGCATGTCTTCCCGCTTGCTTTCAGGATCTCAATGATTCATTCAGGTTTCGTCTCATGTCACCAGTTAAGAGGAATTTGTCCTGGTACTCCTTAAGAGTCTTCATCCCGACGAAATTAAAATACCGCTAATTTTACAGTAATTATGTGATATCTTCAAATAGATAAAAGATAATCGAAATGTGGAACAAGAGCGCCCTAGACAATATTGTTTGACATGAGAAACCGTTATCACGACTCACTTATCTGCTTTTGATTTCGAGCCATTTTGAAAATCGTCATTTATTTTCGCGTTTCTAAACAGCTGAAAACGGAAAGCCACTAGGTGACTTGTGATAACGGTACCTCTCGCAAAATAGTATTGTCTAGGGCGCTCTTGTTCCATATTTCAATTATCCTTTATCTATTTGAAGACATCACATAATTATTGTAAATTTAGCGGTATTTTAATTTCGCCGGGATGAAGACTCTTAAGGAAGTTCAAGTCTCGGGACAGCTACACGGAGTAACACAAACACTCTGTTCATGGCTATTGCGTTGCTCCGATTGACCTCAAACTGAGCAGCGCGGTTCCTCACAGTGGTCTTGGCGTGCGCATCAGGCGTTATTATGCTCCGCCTTCCCCTTCCTGTCTAGGTACATAACTTATTGGACGCCTCTCGTATATCGATAAAGCATATATGCCTCTTTCCCCCTGGCAAATTATAAAATGATGCTACTGGTTAATAAGATATTGAATTAAATTTAATTTCTCTTTATTTTAGCGGGCGACGTCAAAGTTTAAAACAAAACTGTAAAATAATAATATTGTCCCTCATACTGTAAGGATGTTAAAGTGGTTGGTAAAATCACAGCGAATTCAATGTAAGAAATCTTTTTTTTAAAAAAAGTTATGACGAAAGTATGGTTCACAGGCTCTTGTTTCTATAGCGATAAACCTTTGAATTTTTTTAAGGAGCTATGAAGTTAACTAGTCCTTTGTTTGTTTGTTGTTATGTTACTCATACATAATAGTACACTACCCTTGGTGCACGGAGCCCCTGGTTCGATTACCACTAGAACAGCCTTGAATACTGAGAAAAATTCGTTATCCGGACAGCGGTATATTGTACAAATATACGAAAGCTATAAGTTTACTACGGAAATCTGTAAGGACCATGTATGGAAGCTATAAGTTATCCATATGCTAGATACATACTGCAATTTCCCGCTTAGATGTTACATGATGCCGCTGCAGGATGTGTGGTGCAGGATCTAACGGTCTTTCATATATTACATATGTATACGTATGTTACATACGTCAGCTATATGTTCTATACGTCCATTTGTATGTGAGATCTTCCTGCACGCATATATACAGTTCTTTCTTTCGTAGAAAGTATATGCATTCCGAACACTTATACGGAAAGTATGCTACGTATAAAACATACTTTTCCAGATATATGTTTGCTGTGCGCTAAGTCCAAAACCTACACGATTTTCGCATGTACCCTACGATTTTAAGTACGCCCAGGGCCGTGCCGTGGAAAATCAGCACCTGAGGCGTGAGTATACGACGGCGCCCCCATACATATATTCAAAGCAATTTTCCTATCTTTTTCTTTTTTCTCCCGAATTTTTCGCCCCCTTACTTCGGCGCCCGGGACCGTCGCCCCGCTTGCCCCCTTCTCACGGTACGGCCCTGAGTACTCCACATATGTTTTTTTTTCTCAGTGATGCTTGAACGCATTACAATGGTTCGAATTGCACCTTAAATAGTAGATTAACGTCTCATATAGTCTCCCAGCTGAAAAGGGACGCTAGCCCAATATAGTTGACCAATCAACGAAGCAACCAATAGTCGAGTCTTTTGTTAGAAATATATTCCGCTGTGTTTAGTTATTTTCTTCAACTTATTGCCATACTTTTGCACTCACGGGGCCGCGGTGACTCAGTGGTTAGCCTGTGGGTGTAGCCGAGCGTCCTGAGGCGTTAGGCTGATGATTGTGAGGTGAAGCTCATTGGAGGTTCGAGTCCCTCTGTAGTAGAAAGGGTGGAATTTTAACTGACTTCGATGTTTCTGTGTTCGTTTTCCTGTCGAGTCCTGAAAGGTGGTGGAAATAGAAAAATAAAACAAGAAGTTTTTTTTTAATGCTAGAGCTTTAATCTATATGCATGGGGTCCTTGGTTCGATCCAAGCTCGCGCCAAGTGAATTTTGTGGTGGACAAACACCGTGAACGTAAGTTTTCTCGGGTTTCTTCCGTTTCCTCCCACTCTCTCCAGAGACCACCATTTCATTCATTTTTCATCATCACACCGTCTCCTTTAGTCTAGCCAGCATAAACGTGGGACGTAAATATCAAAGATTTCATTTTATTTGTACTCACGTGTAACATTTTTTTAAAATAAGAATTTGTAAACTATGTACGTTTCTGTTCAAATTCGATTTTTTTTTTATTTGTTTCTTCTTTCCTGGCCTGACATCACAAAATTTAATTTTATTTCACTTCTCTGGTTTCTCAAAATAAAAGAAAAAATCCACCCTTTTCAAATTCTCAACAAACAAACGAAAGACAGAGAGCAAGAAAGGGAAAACACTTTCCTTCTGAAGTATGACATTATAAAATATAGAAAAGAACACGCAGAGGAAAAAGAATGTGTCACACAAGATTCAGATTGTGGGCAGTGTGACCCCTCACTTTTCACTTTATTCTGACGTTAGTAGAGGATATTCGTCTGACAACCATGTGGCACAAAGGAAGATTTTTAAGGTAACCATTTTTCATGTTCACTTATTCATGCCATTTCTTTCCTTCATTTTTTTAAAAATTAGATTTCCTATCAGTCACAGAAGTGAACAAAATCTTGAAATAATTTAAAGAGTAGTACATTCATGTCCAAACTTAAGGGAATGTGCAGATAACAGGGTCATAATCTTTCTTCTATCTCAGAAGCATAGAACAAACACCTGTGGACAGAACAAACATTTGCAGTGACATGAATACTGAAAAATGTGACTGAAGACACGTAATGTGGATCACCATTTGCTGGCCGTTGTAAATCTTTGGGTTTTTGTTAGCAGAAATTCTCAATAGGGGGTGCGGTTACCGCGAACTGCTACGCAGGCTGGAGAGCGTGCACTCATACTGCGGATTAGACCATCAGGTAGTTTCTGTGGTAAAGCATCCAATTCTTGCTCACACACTCTGCGCAGTTCAGCAATTAACAGCGATTGTGGAGGTGATAAGACTGCAATCAGTCGTCTGAGGGCATTCCACGCATATTCAATGGGATTGGGATACAGTGATCAAGCTGGCCACTTGAGGTGCGAGATATTTTCATGTTGGTAATTCTCCACAATCCTCCTCGTGTTGGCAGGATCATATGCACTACGGAACAGTTAGACATACTATTCAACTCTAACGTTCCTGTACATCACAGCTGTTTATGTACGCTGATTGAACACATGAAATGGTGTGCGGGTCCCCGAGATGACGCCACCCCATACAACGATACCAAGGTCACCATCCCCGTCACTTTCAATAACATTTTGGTGTCCTTGGTATCAACGTGTTCTGGTGCCGTCCAAACAAACAGACGGTGAGAGTTGCATTTCAAACTGAATCGTGATTCGTCACTAAAATTACATTACTCCATTCTTTTGGGACCCACTCTTTCTGGCTTGTACACCACTGTAGGCTCGCCTGGCGTTGCTGTTGTGTGAGGGGAATTTACTTGACGGATCGGCGTGCATACAACGTGCATTCTTGTATATAGTTTGATGTAGTACGTGGGACCTAGAGGCTGCTGCAAGTCTCGAGTTGGTGCACTTGTCAGACATTTAAGACCAGATACGACTCTCACCTGTGAACAATGTTGCACGTCGGCGACCTCTACCACACAACCTTTTAACTTTTTTTTACCAGTCAGAAAACGACTCCACAGTCGCGACACAACACTGCGAGAAATATTCAAGCCCCTCACCACACTGCATTCACCTTGCACCACTTCTAATCTGCCAATGATCCGACCACGCATTATATCATTCACACGTATTATCTGGGCTATCGTATGTTCCTAGAACATATTCACTATGACCGATATGCATTATACACTTTGAAAACCATAACTCTCTGATTACGTTACTTGTCTCTACCGTTACGGACGTTCTTCGTGTCATTGCAGACATAGAGGGCATCTGTATTGCAGAACGAGCTGATATCTACGTCATTTCAGTCACGCATGCCAGCTCGATATTTGGCATTCACAGGACTAATATAACATAAAATTACTTTTCGAAATTAATATATCTTTATACGTTTTCGACATTAATATAAAAGCAAAAATAAAAACGGAGTTAGGACTTCTTTGTTGAATCATATATTCCATGTTTTTATTCTGGTCATCGCCATCCTCTCTAGTTGTCTAAAATTAATACTATTCTTTACATATGTCTACAGAAATCGTCTAAAGAAGCTCTGTTTTTTTTTAAATTAAATACTATTAATTATTAATCATCCTTGTGTCTAGTATCTGTGACAAACAGAAATTCTCAAACTGCTAATGGAAAATATTTGAAAGACACATTCGTATCCTTTTCGCACCACGAGCACCCTATGCGTATCTGAATCGAAATGAAACTAAGAAAATGCAGCTTGGCTCGTGCAAACTATGCTCAAGACATTTCAAATGGTGCAGCAAGTAAATAAATAAAGAAATAAAAATAAAGAAAACAAAAATAAACCTCTTTCTTCCCCAATTCTTAGGATAGTGTTTCTATAAAAAAATGTAATCTCAAAAGTTCATTGCAAGTGGTTCCACCATTTTCTCACTCTGGCCGTTTTATGACCACAAAATGGAAAATTGTTCCCTCCCCCTTTCCCTTTAGAAGAGGAATTTTCGAATAGACTGAGACACGTGACAATGTATTTTTTTATAAGGAGTTTATAATATCGAGTTTCATACGCATGGCGTAAGAGACTCCTGAAGTATTCTATGTTGGCATATTTAAAAATCTCTCTAACCCCTTTAGAATATATATATATATATATATATATATATATATATATATATATATATATATATATATATATATATATATAAGGGTCCTTTTACCCTAGTGGTTGCGGAAGCGGTTGCTCAACCGAAGTATTTTCAAACTACATCGAGTTAAGTAAGTACTTTTATCTCCAACCACTGCAGTTTCAAATCGACCCGCTGGAAGTTTCGATTCTTGCCGGTTGGTCGGTTTCTATTTGCACTGTATCATATAGGACCTTCCATCTACAGCAGTTCGGATCACGCCGAAGCGTCTTTTGATTCAATATAGTTAGAAAAACGTGGCGGTTGAGCAACCGTTGCCGGAACCGCGTGGATAAAACGACTCTAAGTTAATATTTGATCTGATAAAACAGGCTTTCAAGAAACTACTCAAACACTTTACTTGCTATTCAATAATTTCCTAATGAGGAAAATGACATGGAACTTTCGAAAAAGAATTGCTTCTTTCATTTCTTGAACTCGTCAGTCATTTTCAAGTTAGTGTTTTGTGATGTCGAAATGTGTTTTCCACATTCTCAGTAAAGCCAACAATGATACGGAGCAGAGCAATTTTGGCGTTGTCGAAGCAGTGGTGGGAAGCAAATGTGAAAATCGAACAAGGAGTAGTTTATTTATTTATTTTTTGTTATACACCATTTGTAGATTTAGGATAGCTTGTATACTGGTAGCGATTGCATATTTGTACTCCATCCCTCAAAAATTCTGTTCTTTCCTCTTGCTGGTTCTTCAGGATGGACAACAACATAACCGTGGGTTTTCTCAGGGTTCTTACGTTTCTCCTACATTCCCATTCCTATTATTTCATAATTTATTTATTTATTTATTTTTATTTATTGTATATTGAACACAACAGGTATATACCCATTAACAGTGTTCAGTAGTATACATACATGATTATAGTACATAATATCTGTTCTACATGCTAAACTGTGTAGTCAAAGTATTTTTTCTACATGTATATCAAATATATCTATTGTAGGGTACTTTATTTGGACACTGTTATATATTGTGCACATTCTCCTCATAGGCGATATGAGGATGCATTAGTACGCTGGGGTGGTTCATGGAATGTTTGTAGCCGCGAGCGCATTTTTCTTGTTCGGAACATGAAGGGTCATTTCGGACAATAATATTGGCGAATCTATCTCATTATGTATAAGTTTATGTAGAAAAAAAAAAAAAACAGAAGGAAATTAGCTCTTCTTGCTCCAAGAGAATACAATGAATAGCTTAGTAAGATTTCAAGATATTTTTTGTATCGAGGATACGTATATCCTCGTGTATCTATATATTAAATAGCGAACACATTTTGATTGAATTGCTTCTAATTGGTGTGTATATTTCTGTACACTAGGATTCCATCCTATGAACGCGTATTCCAGTTTGGTACGTACATATACATCATACAGAATTTAAAGAACATAAGTATTCTTGAATTCACTTCCGAGTCTCATTACAAATCCGAAATTTCTGTAAACCTCATTTAACTAAAAACTAACTAACTCTATGGCCTATGGAACCCGGAGGTTCAATGCCGCGTTCACAAAAGCTCTCCACTGACTTCTATCCTTAGCTAACTGCATCCAGTTTCTACTCTGTATTCCAATCATTGCGAGATCCATCTTAACATTCTCCTCCCATGTGCGCCTAGGTCTTCCTAATGGTCGTTTTCCGATTGGTCTTCCAGTCAAGACTTTGAAAGCGTCTCTACTTTCTTTCATTCTAGCTACATGACCCGCCCATCTAAGCCTCCTAGACTTGACGACCCTAACAATGTTGGGTAAACCATATAAATTATGTAGTTCCTCGTTATGAAGTTTCCGCCATTCCCCATTCCCGTTCCTCTTGGGTCCGAATATTCGTCTCAGGATCTTGTTCTCAAATAATTTCAGTCTATGTTCTTCCCTCAGAGTAAGTGACCATGTTTTGCAGCCATACAGAACTACAGGCATGATTATTTATATTTATGTATATTTTAAGTTTCAAATTCCTCGACAGAATTCGCAACGACAAGAGATTTTGAACCGAATAGTAACACGAATTCCCTGCTTTTAGTCGACATTTAATTTCTCCGTGAATATGATTTTCCTCTGTTAATATTGATCCTAGATATTTGAAAGTATCCACTTTATCAAAAGTATTATTTAGTATTTTAACGCATCCATAATTTGCTGTATTCCGGTCCCGACGTACTTCCATGTATTTAGTTTTCTCTGCATTTACTTCTAAACCCATGTCCCTGCAAGCGTTTAATAAGATCTCTGCATTTCTTTCTATTGTTCTCCTATCATCTCCTATTAAATTTACATCATCAGCATATGCCATAACCTGGTGAATACCGTTCAACTGTAAGCCCTGGTTGCTATCTTTGATTTTCCTTATAGCGTATTCCAAAACGAAGTTAAATAATAATGGCGACAACGCATCTCCTTGTTTCAGGCCATTTTCGACGTGAAAGCTCGTGGACAAAAATTTTTCTACCCGGACTTTACTTTGGGATTCATTTAAACATATCTTAATTAATCTAATGTTTCTCTCCTAACCGAGTCGTACGCCTTTCTAAAATCAATAAATAGTTGATGTACCGGGGTATTGTATTCCCACTTTTTTTCGAGTATTTGGCGAATGGTAAATATTTGGTCGATAGTTGATCGATTTCGACCTCATTTACAATTTGATTTAGGTGAATATCAAACAGAACACCGTGTGCGTGGGTTTTCTCGGGGTTCTCCCGTTTCCTCCCAGTTTCTTCATTCCACCATTTCATTCATTACTCATTATCACCGTCTCCTTTAGCCTAGCCGGCATAACCGTGGGACGTAAAACTCAAAATTTCATTTATTTTTTTGAATATCAAACGAGAGATTTAATCTTATTGATACACCAAGATTAGTTATTTGGTCAACTCTTTGCAGTGGTATGTCATTAAAATGATACTCAAATTCCATGTAATTTCTTTTTCTCGTATAAGATATTACACTGCACTTCTCAATGTTTAGTGGTAACTTGTTAACCTCACACCACTTATGAAGTGCACTGATGTCATTCTGCAAATCAATGCAGTCTCTTTTCGAATGTATGACACGGTAAACTTTTAAATCGTCTGCATATAGTAACAGTTTTTGTGACTTTATTACTTCAGGTAAATCATTAATAAACAAGAGGAACAGCAAAGGTCCTAGGTTTGAGCCCTGTGGAACACCTGAATGAAATAAAAGTTCAGTGGTCAGGACATATTTTGTAGCAAATACGGTGTCTGCGTTCACGGAGATATGACGATAAAAATTTACGTAAGGTATGAGAAAAATTAAATGTTACCAGCTTGCTAAGAAGAAGATCGTGATTAATAACATCGAACGCCTTACTAAAGTCTGTATAAATTGTGTCAACTTGAGTTTTATTGTCAATTTCACTTGCTAAAAAGTGAGTGAACTCGACAAGATTGTTACTGTTGATTTTCTGCGTAGAAAACCATATTGACTTCGCGAAATAATAGGAGAGACATGGGAATATATTTTTGTCTGAATAATAATTTCAAACGTTTTAGCAGGTGCAGAGATTATAGCTATTGGCCTATAACTTTTTACATCAGTATTATTTCTACTGGCTTTAGGAATTGGACAGATGTCAGCAACTTTCCATTTTGTTGGGAAGTCAGAACTAGCTAGTGATTTGTTAAATATGGCCTGCAATGAATTTTTAAGCAAATGGGTCAAAAGCTAGGAAAGAAATTCATTGGCGGAAGTGATTGATCCACTGGAAATGGTAGAAATAGCGAGAAGAGGTTTGCTGCAATCAAGTGTCGAAAGAATACATTTCATTTTCATTTTAACTCTCTACTAAAACAGGAAATGTTAAAAATCTACTACAACTTGCTTGCTTGCTGTCTTATCGTGCTTGTTAATATTGTGTTACATAGAGCAAGCACGATAAGACAGTGGCAGGCATTTTTTTTGGTAATCGATTTAACGTTTTAAGAATAGGCATCATATTCTCTCTTAACCCTCTTTTCAAACCGAAAGTGTATAATTCAATCACTACCGGTTTTAGTTGTTTTAAGTAAAAACACTGGTACAACTTCCGGTTTCAATATTAATAAAGAAAATACCGCGCCACATAAACCAAATTCCTTCACGTGGTGTACACGTGATACGGCTACTTTTAAAATTCGCTAGACTACCATTACAGAGCCTTGGTAGCGTTGTAAGTAGTCTACAGACCAGCCGGGCATCCTGGGTTCGATCCGTACTGAGGACAGGAATTATTTCTCCGTGCTACTCTCGCTTTAAAATGTCTCAGACGTGTAATCAAAGATATTACTAGAGCGAAATAGAGTGAACAGTTTGCAAAACTGCAGCACGTTTTACAATTTTATTTGGATAAAGGCGTAAATACTGCGCTAGCCCGTGAACCAATGTGTGCTTTTTGTGGGCAATAATTTATTATAAGGAAAACAGCTGGAAATTTATATGTCCATGATGGTCCTCGTAGAGGGTGACCAACTATATCATGAGGTATTCTGACAAAAGACGAGTAAGACTGGCATGAAAGCAGACATGATATTGCCAAAGATATGAACATCCATCAACAGTGTTTGGAGAAGTCTGGCTACAAACAAGAAGCTCGACATTTTGGTTGCCCCTTTGTGCTTACTCGATCGAATCTCTAAGTTCAAATCAATATTGAAATGTGTTGAACTCGAGCCATTTCTGAAGCTGTTGGTCACGAGTGATATAAAGTGGACAACCTACGACAACAATGAGCGAAAAAGATAAGATAGTAATCGAAACGAAGAGAAGCTCCACAATCTATGGAAAAGTCCACCCTTAGCCTAGGGAGGATATTCTATGTATTGGATAGAATTGGAAGAGCATCGTGCATCACGAGCTGCTACCACCAGTTAGGACGATGGACTCAAACTTGTACTGTCGAAAATTAGCTTGCACCCAGCAACTCGGAATGTCCAGAACTAATCAAAAAAGAAAGGGTGTCGTATATCACACTGACAACGCCAGTTTGCATACCTCTTTAATCAGCCGTCAAAAGTTGCGAGAACTGGCTCGGACGTATTAATGCACCCACCATATAGCTCGGACCTGGGATAATCAGACTACCATTTATTTCTGTCTCTGCAGAACTTCCTGGCAAAACCACATGTCACAATCGACTGACCACAAACCACAGAAGTTCAACAGCAACATGATTTTGGTATTTCCGGAAAAAAATGGCTGACGCATACGTGGTTTTATAATCTTATTTTCAAATCACAATAAATGACCTCCAAACGCACAATACATTTTACACAACTTATATTAAAGTGAAAATTCACAGAGAAACAAAGTCTAAGTATTTAGGCTATGCATATAGACGTATATTTATTACTGTTTATTTGATTTCTCCTTAAAGAGATGCAGGGTGAGTCAAAAGAATGTTACCTATTTCAATGATTATTTTTTTGTTTTTAACAGCACGTATGTAAACAGATCAATTCAAAAAGTTTTTTCCTAACATATACGTGTTCAATGTGCGATCCATGAGTTAGACGGCACACATCTAGTCTATAATCAAGTTCCCGCTAAACTCTTCGTTGCATGTCAGGGTCGATGTCAGCCACAGCTGCAGTGATACGCTTACGCAATTTAACCATAGTTGTAGCAAGTGACGGTACAAGTACCTTAAATTTTCCACAGAAATGCCGTTAAACTTGCACAACGGAGTTAGTAGCATTAAAATCAAGCACACAGAACGCTCTGTGGCCTGCAGAAGCCATATTGGTCAATTCGACTAAACTGCCTTCTGGTGGACGTCTACGTAACTACGCCTGTGCAATAGAAAGTGAAAAAGAAAACTTTCCGAGATTATATTCTAGAAAAAAATATTGCCAACAAATACTCATTACTGTTCGAATAATAATACATTAAAAAAATCAGGAACGTTATATTGATTCATCCATTACTAAATAATCCCAAATATAAATGGTTGATACATTGATACATATTTCTAGACAATACTGGCATCTACAGGCCTTAAACCTGTCCTGTATGAAGGATGACGTCTCTCGATGATAACACTTTTCGAGGAAGGAAGGACGCGGCGTGGGACTTGTATGTTATGCACCATCTCGATATTTGTCTGATCTGAATGAGGAGAAATCAGCAAAACCTAACTCACATCAGAATGGCTGGTCTGAAAAAAAGTATACATCTTTCGGCCTAACCCTTTTCGGCCCCACCAGGAATCCAACCCGGGACCACTCGGACTAAAGAAGACAGTTCAGCGGGTACATACACGGGGCCACCAAAATACAAATGTAACTCTCTCTATATATATAAAGTTCGGCTTCTGCAGGAATAGGTAGAGAAAATTACAGTCTGAAATCGTTTTCCCAGTATCAGTTTTTATTACAAAATCCCCTATAAACAGTATATTACAAAGATACTACTATAATGTAAATTATCAAATATTCGGTTAATAGAAGGGTGATCCAAGGCCCGAGTAGCCTACGGCAGGATTTCCACAAAGCTCCGTAGCAAGCTAGGTGGAGTGGATTTTATTATCAGCAACACTACGTGCAAGCAGTAAGTGTGTTAAGGGTCATAGAACTCCGAAGCAAGCTAAGTGGCTGAGATTAGGATGCCCAACAGAACTCCGAGCAAGCTAAAAGGAGAGATGGGAAGCCTAGAGTTCCGAAGCAAACTAGAGGCTTTGGGATATGTATCCCTTACAGCTCCAGAGCAAGCTAGAGGAGAGGGTGACCAGTCGCAAACTGATGCTTGTCACTGAAATCCTCTCGGTTATATAGGTGCTGGAGGTGAGGCGGTGGCGCTGATGTTTCGACGACGTCACATGTACAGTGGCATCGCTGCTGTTCTTGTCGTCTGCAGCCATAGCAATCCACAGTAAGACGCACATGTTTGATGTTTATAAATACAACCATGCAGGATATAACAATCTAAAGAGAACTAAAGTACTATAAATAATCGGCCTGATCTGAACTGAAGAGATAAACCAATATGAAACAGAAAGAGGAGAGATAATATAAATAAATCTGGGAGATTAAGTAGGACCAAGGGGAAGCAGACTGTCAGTAAAACGCCTGGCCAGTGAAGATTGGAAGATTTCAATAAATTCTGCTAAATATTGTATAGAAGATCAAGTGAAATATATATTTATGTTTAATTTGCTTACGTCTGCAATAAGAATAAAGAATAAATTAAAAATAATTTCGCCTAGACAGCTGTGCAACCGACAACTCTTCAACGTTTTGAGTTACACGAGATGTACTTTTATGAAGGAATGGGATATGGTCACCTCTATCGTTAAAGTAAGCCCTGCTTGTAAAGATGTTAACGGAATAACTCCATTAATGAATTCGGTCCAGATAATACTTACATCTGCCTATTACAAAAGAAATACGAGGGTGGTTCAGAAAGTAATGCCTCCAAGCAGGGACGCATGCAGGAATTTATTTCGGGAAGGGTCTGAAGCGTTTCGTGGGGGGTCCAAATACAATTTGAGGCTAAATTATATGAAAATTTCTAAAATTTCCCCTAAAAGTAGACTACATTTACAAAAAAGTCGGGATTTCGGGGGGGAGGTCCGGACCTCCAGGACCCAGCCCCTGCCTCCAAGCCCACTACTTGCCCAATAGTACTGCAAACATTCTGAACATTTTATCATTAATGCACTGATGTATAAGCTATAGAATGTAACTTGTTTCTCCTTTCTATCTCTTCTCGTTCCAGAGTAATGGAGAAATCCGTTCATCCAATGGTGACGTCCGATTGAAACAACGGTTATCATTGAATTCTTTTATTGCGGAAGATTGTGCGCCCAGGAATATTCATCGACGGTGACGAGCCCTGGATACACTATTACGATCCGGAAACGAAGTGTCAGTTGATGGAGAACCGCCACATGTCCTCTTCTCCGCGAAAAAAAAGTTCTTCCATCTGTTGGAAAGTGTTGTTGACATTCTGCCTCATCCTGCCTATAGTCCGGATCTTGCGCCCTGCGATTTTTGTCTCTTTCCCAAACTTAAGGATCACCTTAAGGGCCAACGGTGCAGTTGTGATGCGGAGGCGGAAGGAGCAGTTTGGCAATGGTATCACCAGCAGCCACCACAATTCTAAGCCGATGGCACGAAAAACCTTGTTTCGAGTTGGCGCAAGTGTGTTGCCCGTAATGGGGACTATGTTGGAAAATGATGCCACCATTTGTAGCTGACATTGCAAGCTTTCCACTGATACCTGTATCGGTGCTATGTGTCAAACACAAATAAAGGAATCACCTTGGAGGCACTTGGAGCCAGTCCCGTATCCAGGGAGGGTCTAGGGGGGCCGGCCCCTTAAATTTTTATTGGCTCCTCTAAAATTTTCACGGTAAGCTTGCAAATGAACTATATTATGGGATCAAGTAATATTTTTGGATCCGGCCCCCCCTAACTTCAACCGCCCCCTACATTTTCGGGCTGGCTACGGGCCTGCTTGGAGTGTAGTAATAAAAGATTAGCTTTCATTCAGAAGTTATCGCGTGGCGAAACGGACGGACGGATACACTTCTTAACAATCTTATGAAGCATATAACGTGACTGTAAGAAATAAGTATGAGTAAGTAAGTCAGTTTTTGGACTCCCTGTATACACTTTCCTCCACCGTAAAACGGAAAGTTCTCCTGGAATCGGCTTGCATTTTAGAAGTAATATTTCATTAATATCCGACAGGAAAAGTGTGCTTTGATATCATAAAAATATTAGAATAATAAGTTATAAATGAGAAATGGAAGGAAACCTTGCCTTCGGCCATAGAAGCAGACGTGATTTCAAACTCCGTGCCAAACAAACGTGACTCGGAGTAGAGAAAGAACGGTCTCTGAAAATTTAATAAGATTGCAAATTGATCATCATAGCGTAACATATAATTTTTTTCCCCCGTAGACACTTCGTAACACCCTTACGATTATATTATTGATACTCGCTTATCGAAGACATGAAAAACAATATACCAACAATAATATCTTAACAATTTTGAATAAATATGATTTAGATATTTTTTTTCTTTCTTTTTTTTCTTTTTTCTTTTTTCTTTTTTTCTTTTTTTTTTTTTTTTTTACCGAAACAGATATAATGCATACGGCTCACGACCAAATTTGTTCCTGAGCTACAGACTATCTGAGACAAACATTTCCCGGTATGGCTTTCCAGTCCAACAAAACTATTATGAATAACTCTATAACTTGAAGGGGCAGTGATATTGTTTAAATCTGCTACGCCTATTCCAAATTAAAAAAAAAAAAAAATAACGTTCTTGATTCGGAATCTCAGTGACTAAGGTTCGAATCCCGCGTTAACCATCGTTAATGTTGTAAACAATTCATCTTGTTAATAGTCATTCCATTTCAATAATATGTGTATCATTGTTAAGAATTTATGTGTCACTGCTAGGAGTATATGAGGAGTATGACCTTTAGGCTAAGAAAGACGACGATTAAGGGTCTTCACTACAGCGAAATTAAACTACCGCTAATTTTAGAGTTTTAATGTAATATCTTCAAAACAAATAAAAATATTCGAAAAGCAGAAACGTAGTGAACTAGACAATACGATTTTGCATGTGATACCGTTATCACAACTCACCTATCTGCTTTCGATTTGCAACTGTAGATAGATTTAGCATTTTTTGCGGGTTCTGTAAATAGCGGCATACCAAAAGCAGATAGGTGAGTTGTGATAACGGTATCACATGCAAAATCGTATTGTCTAGTTCACTACGTTTCTGTTTTTCGAATATTTTTATTTGTTGGTAAGATATTACAGAAAAACTCTAAAATTAGCGGTAGTTAAATTTCGCTGTAGTGAAGACCCTTAAGGCAATCGAATGATGATGCGAAAATTGGTGAAAGAAGAATATGGAAGGAAACAGGAGTACCCCGAGAAAACCCATGAACATAGTGTCCACCACAAACTTACTTGGGTGAGGATTGAACCACGAACTTCACGTACCAGAGGTAAACTCTTAGCCATGAGCAACTGTGCCCTCGATATTAGAAATGAGATCTATCGATTGGTATACAGGGTGTTCCGAGAATAAACCGTCAAATTTTTAAAGCATATTGCATTTTTTAAGGTCGCATCTATCTAATTAGGAGTTTCCGACCAAAAATGCAGATAAATGTTTTTTTTTCTTATATAGATGTTTCTTAACACGTATGCTAAATTTGTCGGATTTTTATTCATTGTAGCCACCCTGCTACCGATGATCGTAAATTGAATTCATAATTAGGCGTTTCCGACCAGTCACATAAAAACTTTTTTTTTTTTTTTTTTTGTATTGAGGTGAACACGTAATCAAAGTTTATCGGTTTATTCCCGGAAAAGCCTGTATACACGAGAGCTGCCACAAAGTAACACGTTTTGAAATTACAAGTAACAGCATGAACAAACCAAATTGTATACATTTGAAAGGTACAATTTTAAGATATTTTCTCACATAATCGCCATGTAAATTAAGGCACTTATCATACTGTGGCACAAGCTTTTTAATGCCGTCGTAGTCAAAATCTCCCACCTGCGATTTCAACCACAGGCTTACATTGGCATACAGTTCGGCATCAGTATCAAAGCGTCGTGTAGCAAGCCATGTCTTCATGGTTAGGAAGAGGTGGTAGTCACTCGGCGCCAAATTCAGGCTGTATGGTGGGTGATTGAGTACCTTCCATCCAAATCCATCCAAGAGCTGTCGGGTACGCTTGGCCGTGTGTGGACGTGCGTTGTCGTGAAAAACAATACCTTGGCGCTAAGCTTTCGCAGGCGCTTGTTTGGAATCTCGTGCCTTAACTTTGTGGATTTTAAAGGAAAAAAAAAACAATCTAATCACAGAACGCACCTCACAAGATTAAGGAATTTCTATTGCAGCGTATATTGTAACACGTCATAGAAAGCACAGTAAGAGCGTCACAGTTCTCACGTTACCACACCACAACTGTATGCGTACTGAGTGTGGCAACGTTCTGACACCAAGACGGTGACTCTAGCCCCTTTCACTGAAACGATAGGCCAAAGCGTCTGTTACTTTCTGGACAGCAATTGTATTATCCTTAGTTTCTTTCTCTCCTCAAGCTCTAACTATATTGCAGACTTTTATATCCACTATTTAGAACAGTAAAACGGACATATGACTCTAATATTTCATAGAAGATTACACTTTTAATTTTGTCTGCGCCCGTTTTTCGATATATTGTACAGCAAATTACTGTCACAGCTGTTCATAGCTTCTGGTCACGTAGATTCGAAGTTTACGATCTTGCAACGACCTTTTTCTTTTCTTTTTTATCCATTCTTTAATACCACTTCCAGAAAGGTATTTTCTCTTCCCATAATAATTGAAGCTGCGTATCTCAACATAACGTGTAAAAAGTGAAATAAATTAAATCAAAATTTAAAATTCATAGAAAGAATTCCCATTGCATACAGATTGTGTTTATTAAAACATGCGTCTCTGTGTTTTAATATTCAAAGTGGCTCATTAAGATTTAAACTTTCTCTTGTTTTGAATGCTAAATCTGCAGTTGAGGTTAATGAACGTTGTGAGAAATTGAATAACAAAGAGAGCACTGTCTTTTCATATGCATAAGTAGTAGAAGTCTTATAGAATATATCCATTCGTCTGTCTGATGACAGGTATCATAACAAAAACAGTAAAAGATAGAAATAAAGAGTTTGTTTATATGGAGCGTCTCAAGAATGGAATCCATCTCCGAAAAATAGAAAGAGATAGCAAGGAAAAAAATAATTCTGATTTGGATTTAGCATCTCAACAATACGAGGTGTGTTCAAAAAGAGACCAAACTTTTGAAATATCGCGCCAACTAACAGATGGAGCTACTGAGCGCATCTAGCGGCAAGTTTAGACAACACTCTCTCACTTGACTCATTTCGCTTTGACCGTTAGTCGCTGAGCTACAGCCGTTGAAGTGAGTACGTCCACAACATGTTCGTCGGATTTTAATGATACACTGACAATGAAAGAACTTGCAGAACAACGTGCTTGTGTGAAATTTTGCCACAAACTTGGCAAAACATTTACAGAGACATTTCAACTGCTTTTCAATTAATTCAGGGTCTCCTTGTCCAAAACAAGCACGAATGACTCGGTCAAAGATCAAGGTGATGTTCATTGTGTTTTTTGATCGGAAACGCATTGTCCATCATGAGTTTGTATCACGTGGTCAAATGGTAAATAAACAGTTATACAAGGACATTTTAGCACGATTGAAGGATGGTATGCTTAGGAATAGGCCTGAATTGTGGGAAAACCAGACTTGGATGGTACACCGTGCCAATGCGCCTACTCACGCTTCGCTACTTGTCCGCAGTTATCTGGCAAAACATTATACTTCTCCATGTGCCTTATCTAACCTATTCTCCGGACCTAGCCCCAGGAGATGTGTTCCTGTTTCTCCAAACTTAAAGTCACTTTGACAGGACGTCGCTTCCAAACTATAAAGGAGAATTAGGACTATGCGACAAGAGAACTGCGTACCATCCCAGAAAATGCGTTCCCGGAAGTTTTCCAAAAATGGAGGAAACGTTGAGAACGGTGCATTGCCAGTAGAGTGGACTACTTTGAGGGGACAGTGCTTACAATGTTATACAATGAGCAATAACGATGTTATAGCCGAAGTTCTTTTTCTTTCTGAACACACTTTGTAGTGAATGCATTAGTCCCAAACCACTGTAACACCTTTGGTCTCCAAACTTCGCCTTACTAGACGTTTCCTCATGGGGATATCTAAAGTCAGCAGCTTGCACGACCGATCTACGTGTTTTGGAAGAACTGCTGACCAACATTCAATAAACTGTGGATAACATTTCAGGTGCAAATGATTCAAAGTATGTTAAGGTACGTGAACAGAAGAGTGCACATAGATGAAGCAATTAATTGTGACCATTTTCAACAACTTTTGTAGTGTCTCCATGGGTTGCGCGACATTTTGACCACTCTGACTGAGGGAAGCAAAGGCTTCAGGTCATCATGATTTATCAAGGTTTCAGGTACTTTACAGTTCTAATATTGTAACTATCTCTATAGTCATGAAACGAATCTGTAATATAAATTTAATTCCACTCAGAGGTCTTGGTGGTTTGGTGTTACAATTTTTCAGAATTAATGGTATACAGAGTCTCCAAGGAGTTTCCAAACACCTAGGGTTGAGTATCACAGAAAGTAATATCAAAGTATCACAGTCGAGTACATATATATACAAACTATGCATTTAGCGGATCTGTATGCTTATGTGTTCCATATTGTTTTACATACAGACATATGCGTCTCATGTCTTCTTTCGCATGTTTGATTGTGATGAATTATTGGTTCAAAGGCTTCCTCCATACTTTCGTGACCAGTCGTTCTTTCAGAAAAAAAAATGTTCCGGGGGGGGGAACACTTAGTATTCCGGGAGCACTGCTAGTACTATTCTATTTATTATTATTATATTATAGACATATTATTTTGGCCTCCTCCGGGGTGTCACTCTCAGAGCTCCGGGCGGCAGTGCCCTCCAAAAAACATGTCTGGGAGAAACACTGTTCGTGACCTTGAACGCAGGGATATCAGAAGTTCTTGAAAGTAGGGATTCCAAACAATAATGTTTGTGACCTGGAACCAATGTTACTAATACCACATCGTTCTCTGTAATACTGAAACCTTTGGATACGGGAATTTTTTGGCACACACATATATACGAGTCTTCCTTTCCCTGTGTTTCTGGCCAAAGCATGTCTTCTATACTCTAAGAGCTTATCTCTTCTTGCGTAATTTAGACGCAATAGAGAGCTTTGTGTTTTATTAGTATGCATGCGGTGATTTTTAAATCCTAGTTAATTATTACCACAAGAAATAACTTATCAGTTCTTTTTTAAATGTTAACCAACACTTTAAAAAAAAAGACCTATTTTCATGAACCACAACACGGAACGTTTACAAAAAATCTCTGCTAACTTTCAAAAGTTTATTTTTCTTCTTAATTTTTTTTATGTATATTAGTCTAAGCGGCTAATTTCCTTTCCCTGAAAACATGCACAAAACTGCTTTAAAGAGCTCTTGCGTGAAATTAGGTTAAACTTAAAGTGTGCACGCGAAATCATTTTCCCGAGTCAAGTACTAATTACTTCAAGTTTAAGCGTGTAGCTCTCAATTTCATCAGGCGAATATTTTAAAAGATAATTCACACAACCTCAATTTCTACCTCGAAAATTGGTATATTACGTAAATTTGTGTATAATACAGAATAATAATATTTCAATAATCTATCGCCGTAGACGCATGGCTTGAAAATGAAATGAAATCTTTAAGTTTTAGGTTCCACGGTTATACCGGCCAGACTAAAAGAGACGGTGATGTTGAGAAATGAATGAAATGGTGGAATTAAGAAAGTGGGAGGAAAGGAGAGAATTCCGAGAAAACCCACGCAAACGGTGTTTGTTCACCACAAACCTCACTTGGTTCGAGCACGCTTGGCTTGAGTCTCTGAATCAAAATTTCATCTCTATATTCGTCAATGTTTTCCATATATATCGGATGTTCTAAAAATGGCACCCATGGATTATAGTGTACCTTTAGAGTCCTCGTTTACAGACGCGAATTACACTATGTGTCACTGTCAGATAAAGAACCTCAACGAAAATCTACGAATCCATCAAATAATTACGTCGAATCTTTCGTAATGGCAGTTAAAGTCGATAGACGTTGATGCTAGCATCATTTATTAGCACAACAATCGGTGTAATTTCTTCATGGATTCGAGGAGCAATGGTAATGGTCCTAAGGTCATCTGCGATGTTGCCAAATAGTGAAATTTTGATTCCCTCATAGCGGCTCAAGAATGCCCCGGAAAGTATATTATATAGTATTTTCGTCTTATTTAGATCTGAATAATAGCACTATTTTGTCCGTGGGCGCCATTTTTAGAAACTCGATATATATATATATATATATATATATATATATATATATATATATATATGGATTGGCAAATGTCCAGAGGCCCACAAGAGAAAGGGATCCACCCGTGAACCGGTGCAAATCTCCGTATATAAAGAAGTTCTGAATGCGTGACTGACTAAAGAACGTCCAAGGCAAACCGATTAAGCTATAAACTTGAAATTTTGACATTACATAGAAGTTTCGACGTTGGGTACCACTAAGGAAAAATTTTGGGGAATTCAAACGTCGAATGGAGAAAATGAGAGTGGTAATTATTATAGTAAAATGCCCGTATCTCCGAATCTCTGAATAGCAGACACATGAAATTGTTATATGGAATTTCCATTGAAAATAATTAGACACATGTTTCATCGTTTGTTTGATATTTGTCTTAGAAGGAAAGAAAAAAGCAGGAAGAAGTAAAATTGGGATCATAATTGTTATAACAGGATGACCATATCTCAAAATTCTGTAAGATTAGAGACATGAATCTCGGTGATTACACCTTTCACTTAATATAATTAAAGACGTGTTGAAGGGTTTTCTTATATTTCTCTTAGAAGGGAATCAAAGGAACGAGAAGAAAAAAGGTGAGCTCTGCAATTGTTATAATAAGGTGGTCATATCTCGAAATCTTTTAAGATTAGGGAAATATTAGGGATATATAACTTAGTACATAAACTCCTTATTCAAAACAAGTGGAAATAAGTTACAGCATTTCCAGAAATTCTGCTTTTAACGAGAGAAGGGGGGGGGTTCCTATTTTTCCCCCTAAAGATATGAAAATGACTTTGAGGTTGTCAATTTCATCATCAGGGGGAATGTGTATTCTAAGGGCGAAACGGGTTTAAATTTTTCGCAAAGAATACTCCCATAAACGTATCTCTGCTGTGCGAAGGACAGAAGCCAAAACTGAAACTCGAAGTTCGAAGCCGTAGGCCGAGCTGATACAGGAAGTCTGGGACGATGATTCTTCACATGAAAATAGCATAAAAGTTCATGTGGACATGTGGGGAAAATTGTATAGTTTCGGAACTAGCGCTATCTAAAATCGTGAAAAAATAATCCACGCCCACTATCACCCTCATAAGGCGATTAGTTGTAAAAATGGTCTTGAAATCTCATTCAAACTACCATATAAAGAACACAGACATATTTTTTAAAAAAATAATGATCACAATATTTCAAGGAATTATGTAGCTACTATCTATCTATTGAGAATTCCTGTTAAGAAAGCTATTTTTGTATGTTGGTAGAACATTGTTTACGAGTATACAATCTTTTTCGCAATTGTGTGTCTGTCCTTCGTGGACATTAATAAACGTAGTCAAATATCTCCTGATGTATGATTCATGGTGAGGGTCAATTGAACACATATCTCCACAAAAAGCGATAGAACTTTCTTGGTTACTTTTATAATTAAATTTAATTTCATTTCCTTAGCATTGTTATACATTTTTTTGATGCCCTCTAGCGATCCAAATAAACAAAATCTAGATTGAAATCAGGTAAAGCGGCAATCCTGGTATGATTATACCATTGAATTCACCTGGACTCTTATAACAAAGTAATAGCTATGAAACTGCACAGTATTTGGTAAGTGATCGCATTTGGGTTATCTACGTCATATAGCCTATTGGTAAAGTGATAACACAATAGCGATAGAAGATAGGGGGAAAATAGAAGTTTCGAAATAATAGAAATGTATGGTAAAGTTTGAATCTCAAGATATACGTGTGTTGTAGACGAAGTCCGTAACCAAAAGGGAATACATATTTCTTTCTTAGAAAAGGAAAGAAAAAATCACTAGCGTATGTTACTGACATCTTAACTCGATCATTTCAATAGCTTTTGTCCAGCACACGCGGCACTGCTTTTATTCTTTTTTTATATATAAAAAAGCTTCGGACAATATGTCCGGTTTCTTCGTATTCTTGAACGAGAAATATATGAAGATGCAGATGTAACCTTTTTTCTTTTATGAGAAATAGCGATGTGTAGGACGAACAAGCAAAGGTCACTCTTACGGCTTAAGAATCTTTAAGATTCATCTCTATTGTGTTGTATTGTCAAGCAGATATTTTCATGAGTGGTGGTTTCGAAGATTTCCCTTGGGGTGGTTTTCAATATATGAAAGTGGTAAAGTTGTACTGCGAAAATATAGGTAATGAACATTGATGATGACCGAAGATACGGTCATAGAGGAAAGGGAGGCTGTAGTTTCTCCGGGCCACCTCTGATATCATCATTGATACCCTTATTTGTGCAAGGGGGCGCGGTGGCTCAGTGGTAGAGCGTTCACCTCTGATGGTTGGGATCCCTGGTTTGATCCCAGCTCGAGCCGTGTGGACTTTGTGTTGGACAAACACCGTGCTCGTGGGTTTTCTCGGGATTCCCCCGTTTCCTCCAACTTTCTTCATTTCACTCATCTCTTATCATCACCGTCTCCTTTAGCCTAACCGGCATAATCGTGGGACGTAAAACTTAAAGATTTCATTTCATTTTTTCCTTGTTTGTGCAAGTAACTTTCATTTGCAATTCCGGGCGTTCAGACAGTCGGAGCAGGAGATCTGAAAACTGTGTAAACATGCTTTCATGTTATGTAACGCTCTATCATTTTCTAAAAACTGGAATTATTATTAAGTATTCTGCCTTTCGGCAGGTTCTGGGACTAATGATTTGTTTTTCCATTTTAGATTTACGCCTGGAAATATTTCTTCCAAGTTTTTCGATCTTCAGCTTCCTCTTTTAACCCCCAATATTTTCTTCTGTTTCTCAAATCGTCGATCAGTTGTGTTCTTCTTCTTCCTATTCCTCACTTTCCTTCCACCGTTCCTTCTATAGCGGCATGAAGAAGACAGTTTCTTCCGCAAGATGTGTTCAATCCAATTGGCCTTTCTACGAAGGATGATAGATAGAAGCGTCCTCTTCTCTCCTATCCGTTTTTAAAACATCTTCGTTTGTTGCTCTCTCTGTTCATTTTATCTTCTTCATCTTCGTCCAACATCACATTTCGAAGCTCTCTATATATTCCTTATCTAACTTCCGTAATGTCTAAGTCTTTTAACGATACAGTCCAATGCTCCAGATATAGCATTTGACCAACATCTTGACTTGACTTGAAGAACTGAAATACCGGAACGTATTTAATTTTCGTAGTTTACTTGATTGACTTGTTCTGTTAAAATCAATTATACAGTAAAACAGGAAACGAACACTTAAATTATTCGGAATTACTAGGAACACTCATGCCCAGAATGGGATTCGAACTCATGACGGTTTCATTTTGCGATCGTTTGCTTTCTGCCTTTCATACCTCTGTTTCTCCTATACAATGACGTATTTAGGATTTTGTTTTGGAGGGGGGGGGCTATACACAACACTGAGAAGCAGGGAGGCAATTGCCCACCCTAGTTTGAGAATTAAATATATTTTAATTTATGCGTAAATTAAAGTTCTAATGGCAAGAATTGCAGGCTGATGAATGCGATGTGATATGATACAAAAATTTAGCAGCGAATCTACCCTTTTATTCTATTCATAGATGAAAAAGGAAACATCCTCTTGACCTACCTAATTTCCAGGGCTACCTATTTTCTCCCTCTTGATTTTCCTTTGCTATAATAATTAAAGTCCCGTTATATTGATATCCGTGCAAGTTGGTGTGAAACACCAGTTACGCTTATCAACATCTCTTAGTTTTGGTGTTATTGATGACGGCTGTCTTGAATCACAACTAACAACGGTCGAAAGTATGATAGAAGAAACGAAAGAAAGTAACAACTAAGAAAAAGAAACAGGAGAGTAGAATGGACGAAGAAGGGAAAAAACGCAGTTCTCACATGGAATGAAATTTGACAAATACAGTATTATTTCTGAACAAAGAGCATAAGAAAATGGAAAGTCAATGACATTCTTAGAAATGGTAAGAAGGATTATCGTTGTACGTGGAATGTGAAAAACTAACAAATTCATTTAGGAAAGAGAGTACTTAAACCTGACAACCCCCTAAATACGCCACTGCCTTACCCCTTATTAAGTCACTGTGTATCTTACGTTTATCATCAAGTTACGTTGAATAACTGTCAGATTATGATATCTTCAGAAGAAAAATTGTCTTCTACTTTATTAATTTAAAGTACAAACTTATTGGAAATGTGATATACATTTTCTTCTACGACTATCTGGTGCTTTTCTTGTTATTAACGAATTGTTTAACACAATTTAAGAATCTTGTTTTTGGAGTTTAATTCAATTTAGTAATTTCAGAATGATTCTCGAATGTCATCTTATGTAGAAAATATAAACGTTGTTTACTTCCAGAGAAAATTGCGTTGCTTCTCAAAGTAGTTTTAGTTACCTGTATGTGTATGCGTAACTTTCATGAAACCTGATCTTGACTTTCTAGTTGGATTTACTAAAACTTTGAAGTATATGTTTTAAAACATCTCAAATTTTCTTCCTCCGTATACTTAATTAAGAAGCATTTCTGCTCTGAAAACATCGTAATATATATTTCATTAACTTCCAAGACAGTGTTCCAGTTTGATAAAACAAGGTATTAAATTTCTTCTAAATAGTGTCGAACTTTTTTTGTTTTTGGTTTTATAATAGGACCTATATTAACATTTAAGTATGTACATTGGAACGCGAAAATTGATCTTTCAAAATTATGTTTAGTATATATATACAGCATTTACATATTTAATGTTACACTAACATTTTAAAACACATTTTTCTGACCTGAACAAAATGAATTATTTAATAACTATACGATTCTTGTTACAGTTTCAAGGACCTAACGTTCTCTTCATCAGAGAAAAGACAGATGACAGCAAATCTTATATCTTCCTCAGCCGTTAGTTAGCATATTAATAAATATATAATAACGGCTGAGGAAGATATAAGATTTGCTGTCATCTGTCTTTTCTCAATGTCTGATGAAGAGGACGTTAGGTCCTTGAAACTGTAACAAAAATCGTATAGTTATTAAATAATTCATTTTGTTCAGGTCAGAAAAATGTGTTTTAAAATGTTATTGTGATTATCCAGAACCATGGAGTTTATTTATTAATATTACACTAATGTAATTATTTTCCCCGGTTTGATTCCAGGTTGCAGGACATCAAGTGCTTAACATGATTACGATCCGCACTTAAACCGTAAGGTCCAGCCTAATATAGTGCCTGCTCATACGCTCAACCAGAACTTTCCATATGGGTGTGCACAAAGGTATTTAAAGCAGAACTTTTCTTATAGATGTAGACAAAGGTAATTAAACAAAACTTTTTGTATTGGTATGCACAAAGGCAATTAAAGCAGAATTTTTCATATGGGGTGCGCAAAGATAATTAAAATAGAAATTTACATATGATTGTGGGCTGGATAATTAAAATAGAACTTTTTATGTTGGTGTGCACAAAGATTACTAAGACAGAACTTCTCATATAGATGTGGAAAGGTAATGAAACAGAAGGTTTCATATGGATATGCACAAGTGAATTAAAATAGGAGTTTTCATATGGGTGTGCGCAAATGGAATTAAAACAGAACTTTTCCTATGGGTATACGCTAAGATAATTAAATAACTTTTCAAGTTGCTGTGCACGAATGTAGATAAAGCAAAACTTTTCATATGGGTGTGTACAAATGTAATTAAAGCAGAACTTTTCATATAGATGTGTACAAAGGAATTAAAGTAAAACTTTTCATATGGGTCTGTAGAAAGGTAATTAAAACAACATTTTCATACCCCTGTGCACAAAGGTAGATAAGGCAGAACTTTTCATATGAGTTTACACAGAAGTAATTAAAGCAGAACTTTGCATATGGATGTGCACAAGTGAATTGAAACAGGACTTTTCATATGGATGTGCGCAAAGTTAAAGCAGAACTTTTATGCTGCTATGCACAAAGGTGGATAAAGTAGAACTTTTCATATGGGTGTGTAGAAATGTAATTAAGGAAGAACTTCCCATATGGATGTGCACAAATGAAGAAAGTAAAACTTTTCATATGGGTCTGTAAAAAGGTAATAAAAGCAAAATTTTCATATCACTGTGCACAAAGGTAGATAAAGCAGAACTTTTCATATGAGTTTACACAGAAGTAATTAAAGCAGAACTTTGCATATGGATGTGCACAAGTGAATTGAAACAGGACTTTTCATATGGATGTGCGCAAAGTTAAAGCATAACTTTTATGCTGCTATTCACAAAGGTGGATAAAGCAGAACTTTTCATACGGGTGTGTAAAAATGTAATTAAAGCAGAACTTCTCATATGGATGTGCACAAAGGAATTAAAGTAAAACTTTTCATATGGGTCTGTAAAAAGATAATTAAAGCAAAATTTTCATACCATTGTGCACAAAGGTAGATAAAGCAGAACTTTACATATGGATGCGCACAAAAGTAATTAAAGCAGAACTTTCCATATGGGTATGCACACAGGTAATTAAAGCTCGCCTACTCGCTGACATTAACATTCTTACGTGCTAATTTTATTGAGCTTCTAGTATATTAAAAATCGAATAAAATGTTATTTGAATGAATTGAATAATTACAGATAATATAAATTATATTGGAATACACGACAATTGAAGAGGAATATAAAGAATCGAAACATTTTATTAGGGTGTGCACAGGCACTCTCTATAGTTACACCTACTATCCAGCTATTGAAAAGGATGTAAATAAAAAATGAGTTACTCAGAAAGTTACTTTCGTGACTCTATAAATGAAGATTTAAATACAATTAACTAACTAACTCTATGGTCTATGGAACTCGGAGATTCAATGCCAAGTTCACAAAATCCCCTCACTGACTTCTATTCTTAACTAATTGGATCTATTTTCTACTTTTTCTTCCTTTCTGCGAGATCCATCTTAATGTTCTCCTCCTATCTGCGCTTAGGTCTTCCTAATGGTCATTTTCCGATTGAACTTCCAGTTAAAACTTTGAAAGCGTTTCTACTTTCTTTAATACTGGCCACATGACCTGCCCACTTGAGTCTCCTAGACTTGATGATCCTAACCATGCTTTTAGTAAATGGTATAAACTATGCAGTTTCTCGTTATGAAGTTTCCGTTATTCACTATTCCCGCTCCTCTTGGGTACGAATATTTGTCACAGGATTTTATTATCAAATGCTTTCAGTCTTCATTCTTACCTGAAAGTGCTTACCGTACTTTGATTGAAGTACATATTCTAAGAAGAGACAAAGGAAGCCATAATAGTATGACAAATATAGAGCATTTCACGAATCCTTCAAGTTTGAAAGATAAAAGTTGCCACATAAACTTCTCATTAGAAGTAAGAGAAAATGTGTCTCAGTATTTTGATTTGATTTGATTGTCGGTTTAGTGTCCCTTTCAGCAGCGAGGCTATATGAGACATGGACCTAACGCTTAACGTGAAATCCGAACCACATGAGCTCCCACCGGAAATTCTCAGTGTTTTCAAACATTTGTCTTGTAAATGGCTATTGGGGCAAGTTCTAAATAGAATTTGAAGATTTATGAATGATATCGTGTTCACACGAGAAAACGGAAGAAATGTTTGAAATTAATTTTTGCACATATAGTTAGCAGTTGGCTCGAGCCGGGTTTTGACACTTCACTTTCATTGAAATAAGAATTCTAAGAAAAGTGGAAGGTAATGTTGCTTTCAAATATTGTTCATAAACTATTCCTTCCGTTCGAAGAATAAGCTTTTCTACAACTTTACAAGTACAGGGTGTCCAATATAATACAATGCAACCCGGAGTTTAGGATAGTAAAATTTTGAACCTGAAACAATACATAAATAATATTTATACCAAAATGAAGCCTTGTTCATGCATATATTTTTAAACTAGGAAGCAACGATTGAAGTACACTAGAAACTACACAGGGTTGCCGGATGTAACCGAAGGTGTAAATGATTTTTTGTTTTACAAAACACGTAAATTGACTCATAATTCATACGTATGGATGTTCTGTCGTTAATTTTCAGTTTGGTTAGTTAGAGTACGTTGGAAACTATGGAGTAGAGAAAAGAATTTTTCATTTCCACCAATAACCAATTTGATGAGGCCTCTGTAAAGGAAAACTATGGAAATCGTAGTTTTCATAAATTAACGTTCTGAATTGGCAACACTGCTGATGTTTCAATGCATGAAAACTTGTGTTAAGGCTCTGTCTACATTGTACAATTCCTGAAAACAAGTAAAAAGAAACTTTGAAATATCATAATAAAACGTTCACGTGCATGCACCCGGCAACCCTGCTATTACCTCAAAGTGAGTCTTCAGCTATACAGCAGATGCAGGAACTGCCTCTGTTTTGATTCAAACACAGGTTCATACGTTTCACCATGTTTGCAGCAATTTTACGAAGGGTAGAAATGTTAATGTTCTCAATGGCACTACGAATGTTCTTGTATACCAATTGCTCCCGTGGAAATGAATAACAGTGTTGCCGAGTACATGTAAGGAAAAGTTTTATCATGATAATTTCAAAGTTTCTTTTTAGTTGTTTTCAAGAATTGCATAATGTAGTCAAACCCTTAACACACCTTTTGATGCACTGAAACATCAGCAGTGTTACCAAGTCAGAATGTTAATTTATCAAAACTACTATTTCTCTAGTTTCCTTTTACAGAGGCCTCATTGATTGGTTATTAGTGGAAAAGAAAAATTCTTTTTTCTTCTCCATAATTTCCAAGGCACCCCAACTAACCAAACTGAAAATTAACGACAGAACGTCCATATGTATGAGTTAAGAGTCAATTTACGTGTTTTATATATATATATAAAATTGATTTATACCTTCGGTTACATCTGGCAACACTGTGTTGTTCCTAGTGTACTTCAATCATTGCGTCCTAGTTTAAAAATATATGCATGGACAATTCTTCATTTTGGTATAGCCATTATTTGTGTATTACTTCAGGTTCAGAAGTTCTAATATTCCAAACTCATGGTTGGATTGTTTATTGGACACCCTGTACAATACACAAGTAATGTGGCATTAACTAAAGAGCTCCATAGTGGGTAAGTGGATAGCGTACAAGCCTTTGGCGAGGGAGATCCAGATTCCATTCTCGGCTGGAGCTCAAATGGCTTGGATCCTACGTTAGGCAATAGATCCACGTTTCATATAGACTCGCTGTTGAAAGGGACGCTAAACTCAAATAAAATCAAATTGACTAAAGCTACGGGTTTGAGGGCACCGGGGTTTGGTTCCGTGCTTTGGTTCCGAGGGTAACTACGGAACACACAATTTGAGTTTAGAACATGAACTCTAAGTGGATATTTAAACTTCGTCTCAATAGCCCATTTCTTCAATTAGTTAAATCTGGAAAAGTCTGGGTTCGATCCTTATTCAGGTCCTGTCTAACCTATGTCACAAATTTATGAATATATTAAAAACAAAGGATTTTGAAGTCCGATGGCCAAACTTCGGGTTTTTATAGCCTAGCAGAATTACTGAAAAATGGCAGTATCACACTCCAACAGAGTATCAAACTGGACACACATCTAATATAGAGTAGAGGGGGGCAAGAGTACGTGGGGGGTAAGGATACGATTCCCTAAAATCAGGTGAATATATTCGCGTATGGCAATAATGCGTCACGTGGAGTTTGATGTTAATGGCGTCTAGAACCTAAACAAGTTTGAGTGTGCTGCTGCAAACTACAAGCTATCTAGGTAATTATTTATGTTTTTCTAATAGTTTGATATAATATTGGGACATAAGTAGTTAATGAATAACCTACACAATTTTTTCACAATTTCAAAGGACTATAAAACGTTAGTTTCTAACATATCCATTGTTTTACAGGATGGAGTAAATTGCCTCTCTTCCAACAGTTGGCTGTACAACATCACGGGAAAGTCAATTGTGTAGTGAGGGGGCAAGGGTACGCAGATACCTACGGGGCAAGGGTACGCGTGCGTACTCTTGCCCCTTCTGTTTTATGAAAAAGAATCCAATTTGATGTAGATCTAACAATCAAAAAAGAATGTGGATTCCGTTGTAATAGAGAGTGGCGGCAAACTTTACGAATACTGGTTCCCATATGTTAAGAATTCTGAAGAATCCTAATATTTTCTTATGTACGAGGGATAAATTGTTATTCTAAATACCACTCCTTACATAAAATATCTAAGGTGGTGTTTGAGTTTTCGAAACAGATAAACGTGTGAGATAGTTAAATCTGCAGTTATTGAATAACATTACGCTTGCTTATTTTATTCAGGTTTCAGAAATGCTACGCTTTGTCCTCTTTTATCTTAAATGTCAGTAGTTTTCAGTAATAAATTTCAATGGGCCTTATGCAGAGTCGTTCTGACGCGTGATTAGTGCCATACTAAAATGTTCGTCTACCATATGTTTCCTGTAGTAGTCAGTCCTTTAGTAATCATACGTTAAAACGACTGATTAGTGCCATACTAAAATGTTCGTCTACCATATGTTTCCTGTAGTAGTCAGTCCTTTAGTAATCATACGTTAAAACGACTCTGCATAAGGCGGTATCAGTCCAATGATTGGTATGGGATCCTATAAAGATATATGAAGCTAACCTAACCTAACATTTGATAATATGTAGCTTCATCAAGGATAGGTCGAGAAGTTTTCAAGTTACCGTCGTAGGTGACAAGCATTCTGTAACTGATGGAATAAGGTGAATTTGGAAATATATTTTTATAAAGGGTCTAAATATTATCTGATTATTTGTATCCTATGCATTCCCATTACTGATATAAGGAGAATTAAGGATTTTTTTTCTTTTTTAAATGAGAATCTGCAACGTCTTATGTACAATAAAGCCAGTAGGCCTATTTACCGAAGAAATGGAGAACGAATTAGTGGAATATATCACATTACTGGATTAATTTTTCTATGACAACTTTAAAAGATCTAAGAAGAATGGCATATAATTTTGCTGAACGTAACTATTTGCCCCATATCCTTTAGCCATGTGAATCGAATGGCAGGAAGAGATTGGACAGAGTCTTTCCCTCGTAGACATTTAACAATTGCATTGCGACAGCCTTCAAAGACTGATCTGGGGAGAGCTCGTGGTTTTAGCAAGCCACAAGTTGAATGTTTTTTTAATTGTCTAAAAGATCTTGTAAGACAAAACGGCTTTTCTCCACGGGATATCTACAACATGTACGAAACTCTCATAAATACGGTTCCTCATAAAGTTCCAAAAGTCGACTAAAAATCAGTTGTGAATAAAACTGTATCTAGTAATTTTGGAGTTAACATAACAGCTGTTTCCTGGTGAGTGCATCTGGTTCCTTTATTCCCCAGATATTTCCCACAAAACAAATGAAACAAGAATTATTCGATGGCTCGCCGCCGGGTTCTGTGGGAATATCTAATTCTGGTTCATCAACTCACAACTTTTCGTAGAATGGTTATATTATTTACACCAACATGTACGATCAAATTCGGTTACGAAAAAGGTATTGTTACTTGTTGACAATCAGACCTCTCACATTTCAATCGAAGCGATTGATTTCTGCAGGCAAAATGGGATAGTGATGTTGAGTTTACCACCAAATCCCAGTCATAATTTGAAACCATTAGATCGCTCCTTTTTGGACCCGCTGAAATCCTGGTATTCAACAGTGTGATAAATGGATGAGGAATCATCCATCCTGCCTAATTCCAAGTTGCGAGTTTGTTTACTGAGGCTTACTACAAACCTGCAACCATTGGTATCCAGCCTTCAAGAATCTGGAGTTGTCCTACTGAATCCATATGTGTTCACTGAAGAAGATTTTCTTCCTTCTATTGTGAATGTGGTAGACTTAAATGTAGAAGCCAGGTCTGAAGATGAAAGCATTCCTGAAGCAACAAATCAAGCATCAGACCTGAATAAAGCCCAAAATCGTTCATCCGATGATTCACTGGAAGTAAAGAGGGACCCATGCGGTGCATCCAGATCAAACACTCCTTTGCCAGTTACTCGTCCTCCTCCATCTGTTACCAAACCTTTAAACAGTAACGCTAGATCCTCACTAGAAACAAGCAAGAGCTCGTTCGGACTGTCCACTTCAAACACTCTTCTGCCGGTTGCTCGTTTTCATTCATCTGTTACCAAACCTTCAACCAGTAACGCTAGATCCTCACTAGAAACAAGCAAGAGCTCATGCGGACTGTCCACTTCAAATACTCTTCTGCCGGTTGCTCGTTCTCATTCATCTGTTACCTAAACTTCAACAGTAACGCTGGATTGTCACTAGAAGCAAGCAGGAACTCATGCAGCTCATGCACTTCTCTGCCGGCTGCTCGTTCATCGGTTACCAAACCTCCAACCAGTAAAGCTGGATCTTCACTGGAGGTAAGCAGGGGCCCATGTGGACCGTCCACATCATGCACTTCTTTGGTGGTTGTCAGTCCTCCTCCGACTCAACCAAAAAAATCTTGATCTTCTCGAGGTCAATCAGATATTCTGACATCCTCTCCTTTCAAGCAGAACTTACTTCCGAAACGGCGCCCTCCAAAGAGCAAAGGTAAACATCATCTTTCACCAAGAAAGCTACAACCGAAGTTGTAGCTACAACTCAGGTCAGTGAGGAAGTAGTATACGAGTGTCTATTATGCAATATCATCTACAGTGATCCACCAATAGAAGACTGGATCAAGTGCGCAAGATGCCATGAATGGTGGCATGAACAATGCACATCATATAAAGGAGTAGGCACCTTCATCTGTGATAATTGTTAATGCTCTTTTGGGTGCGTACTCTTGCCCCTTTGATTTCGTATTCTTGCCCCACATATAGGGGCAAGAGTACGAATTTGAATGTTTTCATTTTACGAATTATAGTTCTTCGAAGGACAGAGGTATATAAAAGTTGAGTTCACATTTGGTAAAGGAGAGTTCAAGTTTTGTGTTCCATGTAAAAGTTTTCAGTTGTAACTATTTTTTACCAAAATATATAAGTTTAATTAAAATTTGCGTACTCTTGCCCCCCTTTCCTATATATATATATATATATATATATATATATATATATATATATATATATATATATATATATATATATATATATATATATATATATATATATATATATATATATATATATATATCATCTTGCATGTCCATAGCACCTCACAACAAGATGTTATATTAACATGCACATGTAAATAATATGTTTATACATTAAATTAAATTAAAATATTTCCATGCAAAAGATACTAATGAGACGAAAATGTGTTTAAAAAATTTTTAAAAATGTTTAAAATTTGCTTTAAAATCTTTTCCGGAAACCTTTTTTTTTTCTATTGCAATTACTGAATCTAGAACATAATAAATTTTATATTCCATGAAAATTTTTACAAATATTAATAGAATATTATGAATTTCACATATCATTATTATTTCTAATTTACATTTGCTAGCATTTCTTGATAATAGGTAAACTCTTGTGTTACAATACGAGCGTGACACGTATTTAAGGAATTTTGAGATGCAGACAGAACCAGGGTCGGATTCAGGACAGACTTCTGGGGAGTGAGTTGTAATATTGCTACTTAGAGCTACTTTTAAGAGCTCCAAACTCTGGGTTGGGTTTTATTTATATATAAAATAAGAAAGTTTCCTTTTCTAGGGGGAAGGGGCGATCGCTTCCCCTGGATCCATTCCTGGACAGAACACATCGAGATGAAACTAACATCACATATTATAGCGGTATACTTAGATTTATCTTCTTATGATGCTGTATGCAAGGACCTTTTCAGTTTTGCTGTACGCTGTTTATCGTGAAAACTACAATCATTTTCGTAACTGAATCATTATTGTTTCTGACTTGTTTAGTTTAATCCATGTTTTCCAATTGTCTTTCTTTACCCGCGACGCCCAAATCCTAGTTCATGTTAGTCTGAGAAACTTGTGTGTTCATATGGACGTGAGATTGACAAGGCCGCCGATTTCTCTGCAAATTTAGGGGGGCCTATTCAGACGCAGAAAGCATATATGAGGATTTTAAAACAAGTTACATTCAAATTATGCCAAATATTGAAAATTTACAAATATAGTAATGGGATCCACATAAGCTTTGGGGAGGCTCAGGCCCTTTCGGCCCCCCGTAATCGGCGCCCTTGGGGCTGGATGAAAAATCACTTTTCATGAAAATCCTAACGAGTGCCTTGAAATCAAATCAAGAGGCAAGGTGAGCTTGGTATATGAAGGAACTTCATTTAAAAGAAGGGGCTGCACTGGTTCAGTGATAAAGGGTTCCTTTCTGGAGCATGGGGTTCTTGCTTCGATCCCAGATAGCGCCAAATAAACTTTGTGGTGGTGTACAAGCACCATGTGCATGGGTTTTGTCGGGGTTCTTCCATTTCCTCCCACTTTCTTCATTCCACCATTCCATTCATTTTTCATCACCACTGTCTATTTTAGCCTAGCCGGCATAACCGTGGAACTGGAAAGTTAAAAAGGATTTTCCATTTTTTTTAAAAAAAAGTAAATAAATAAATAAATTCTTTTCTGCAACAGCTGCCTACGAACTACTTTATACGAAGTACTGTATAGCTGGTTTTGTATGCTTTTTGAAAACACATTTGGTCGAATAACTTTTTTCTTTAAATAAATATTTCTATCTAATGAATTACCCTACAACATTAGAGCATGTCTAATAATCAGTGTACAGGAGAGAGAGAGAGAGAGAACGCAAAATAGGAGCGACGACATTTTAGCATTTATACAAAGTAATTTTTTTGTCGGAAATTACATTTTTACTAATCGTTTGCACAAAATAATGGAAGCGTCAGGAAAGTTCACAGTATATGCATGCTTTACTCAGGGTATATATATATGTATGTTTGTGTGTTTTTGTATATGTGTGTGAGGGAGTGAGAGAGAAAGACAGATGAAAACAACGGGAAAAAATATGAAATAAAAAGAACAGCTTTTTCTGATGCTCGAGGTAATTGCGAACAGAGCAAAATACAGCAAAAGAACGGCTAGAAGTGGGTTGCTATGGTGATCTTACCTCATTAATTTGAAAAGTGTTTGTTAGTAGTTACTCTAACCTATTACATAGACTCACAAACAAACTTACACACGCACAACCAATATTCAGAAAGTTTTCCTACACACACACACACACACACACACACACATAGAGAGAGAGAGAGAGAGAAAGAGAAAAGAACTTATTTCTCCTTGATTAGAAACCCAACACAGAAAATGTCATAGATTTAAGTGATGTAGGGCGAAAAATAAGTAAAAAAAAAAAAAAAAAAAAGCAATGTAAGAAATGCTAAGTAATGTAAAACTATTATCTCAAATTTGGTTTTGTTTGTACGATAAAATCAGTAATGTTTTAAATACTACTTTGCGTTTTTGGAATGAGAATTATCTCACGTTATTTAACCATTCAAGTTTATTAACGTCACGTTAGCGAGAGTTATAAAGCTTAACATGTTACTACGGATCATCGTTCTTTACTTCAAATGATGGCTATTGAATGCAAGCGAACATTTGAGTTGTGTTTTTTGCAATAGACTGAGAGATTATCTCTGCCAAGTTTGTTTATGAAGTTAATCCTTTAACATCTTCACGGATGACGGTGACTTCAACTGTCTCTGCAATAGACAGCTAAACAGATTATCTCAGCCAAGTTCGTTAATGAAGTCAATAAGTTAACATCTTCACGGATAACGGTGACTTCAACTGTCTCTGCAATAGACAGGTGAAAAGATTATCTCGGCCAATTTCATTAATGAAGTCAATCCGTTAACATCTGCACAGATAATGGTGACTTGAACGGTCTCTACGATAGACAGCTAGAGAGATTATCTCGTCCAAGGTTGTTAATGAAGTTAATCTGTTAACATCTTTACGGATAACGGTGACGAATGGTCTCTGCAATAGACAGCTAAAGAAATTATCTCGTCCAAGTTTGTTAATGAAGTAAAACCGTTAATATCTTTACGGATAACATTAACTTTAACGGTCTCTGGAATAGACAGCTAGAGAGATTATTTCGGTCAAGTTCGTTAACAAAGTCAATCCGTTAATATCTTCAAGGATAACGATGACTTTAACGGTATCTGCAATAGAGAGATAGAGAGATAATCTCGTCTAAGTTCGTCAACGGTCTTTGCAATGGGCAGCTAAAGAGATTATCTCGGCCAAGTTTATTAATAAAGTCAATCCGTTAATGTCTTTACGGATAACGTTAACTTTAACGGTCTGCGGAATAGACAGCTAGAGGGATATCTCGGCCAAGTTCGTTAATGAAGTCAATCCATTAACAGTTTTACGGATAACGGTGACTTGAACTGTATCTGCAATATACAGCTGAAGAGATTATCTCGGCCAAGTTCGTTAATGACGTCAATCCATTAACATTTTTACAGGTAACAGTGACTTGAACTGTCTCTGTAATAGACAGATGAAGAGATTATCTCGGCCAAGTTCGTTAATGAAGTCAATCCATTAACATTTTTACTGATAACAGTGACTTGAACTGTCTCTGCAATAGACAGATGAAGAGATTATCTCGGCCAAGTTCGTTAATGAAATCAATCCATTAACATTTTTACAGGTAACGGTGACTTGAACTGTCTCTGTAATAGACAGGTGAAGAGATTATTTCGTTCAAGTTCGTTAATGTAGTCAATCCATTAACATTTTTACGGACAACGGTGATTTCAACTGTCTCTGCAATAGATACGAGCATAGCTAAAGAGATTATCTCGTTCAAATTCGTTAATAAAGTAAAACACGGATAACGTTAACGGTCTCTGAAATAGCTAGCTAGAGGAATTATCTCGGTCAAATCCGTTAATGAAGTCAATCCGTTTATATCTTCAAGGATAACGGTGATTTTAACGTTCTCCGCAATAGACAAAAAAGTGCGATTATATCAGCCAGGTTCGTTAATGAAGTCAATCCGTTAGCATCTTTACTTATAACGGTGACTTGATCTGTCTCTGCAATAGATAGCTGAAGAGATTACCTCGTCCAAGTTCGTTAATAAAGTAAAACCGTTAATATCTTTAGGGATAACGTTAACTGTAACGGTCCCTGGAATAGACAGCTAGAGAGATTATCTCGGTCAAGTTTGTTAATAAAGTCAATCCATTAACATCTTCACGGATAACGGTGACTTTAACAGTGGTTATCCAAAATCCCATACATGAAATTATTTTGCGTGGTTCTCTTTACTATTCTTACCATAGTTTATTGGTTCGTATAACATTTTTCTTGTGTTTCTCGGGGAATAGTCCCTTCAGTACCGATTCTATTGTGTTTATAAACCAGGGACTTCACGCACCATAAGTGAATGCTCTAGCATTGAGCCACCGCGGGTCTGTGGGATTGCATATGTGTATGTTTATGTAATGAGTAACTTTAAAAAAAAAATGTCATGAGTTACTTAATGCATATGAGTTTGTGTGACATGTTATGTTTGTAAGCTTATGTGATATGCTATTTTTATCAATTTACGTACCGTAATAAGTTAAGGTTTTGATTTTATATGATATGTTTATAATTTTATATTCTGAACTATTTTTATTATTTTTGATGAAAGGTAAATTCATGTGATAAACTATGATGGTGAGTATGCAATATGTAGTTACAACGTATACAAAAACTAAACACCCATTCTTTTATAGTAACTTCAACGCACCAGTTAATAATTCTCTTGGAATGAGAGGAAATACATGAGTGTGTATTGAATGTTTTATGATTAGAATTTTGAACAAATGAAACGTATTTTAGTACTGAAACAGTATAACAATACCGTTATACTTATCTTTCCAGCGGTAGAAGATAATCGGGGGTTGTGCAACGTTGAACTCTCCCTGAGCAAACTAAGTTGGTCTTAACGATAGTAACAAGGGACCATTCTTTTTTTTGACAATTCGGTTTCTGAAAATGCTTGCTATCATCAGATGTAACACCCAAAGAAATCAAGAAAAACAAGTTTTTAGGGGTCCAAAGTTCGAATACTGGACGCAGGAAGCGCATAAAAACTTCATGTAATTTTGAAACGAAATTGAGATCAGATTTGAGGTGTGAGTATCGAGTGTGAAGCTCTTCGGAATAGATATATTGCGCGTCATGTCGGCCATCTTAAAATTTGCCATATTGGAGTTATCGAAAATAAAGAAACGGGAAGGAAATCATGTGGCATATCAATTTAGGCTAGCTTGTTCCCAGAAATTCAAATATGAAGTTAGTTTCTACCAACCCTTATGTGTTGAGTAGTTACGGATTCTGGAAATTTTGAAGAGGCGAAATTAATGGTAATGTCTTCTGTTATTTCAGTCGATTCAATGTAAACCAAGAATAAGACCAAAATAGTGCTTGAGAACAGTTCTACAATTATTACAGTTGATAAACTATTATGTTGTTAAGGCAATCTTGAAAGGTGCATGGGAGCAACCGATATAAAACCTTAAGGTGTCAAAAGTTCAGAAGTAGGACTAATCTTGGATTGATAACAGGTCTTATGCACGTTTAGTTGCATCTGTTATGTAGCTTAAGAATGATTGTGTGGTTAATACAAAAGTGGGAACAACAGTAAGCACATCTGAAGAACGATAATGATAAACAATCAGACTCATCACAGTTTTCACCACTATTGAAATTGAAGCAATAGACACTATTATTAATTTTACCTGTTCAAAATTTCCAGAATCCGTAACTACTTAACATATAAGGGTTCGTAGAAACTAACTTCACATTTGAATTTTTGGGAACAAGCTATCCTAAATTGATATACCATATAATTTCCTTCTCGTTTCTTTATTTTCGATAACTCCAATATGGCGACTTTTAAGATGGCCGATATGATGCGCAATATACCTATTCCGAAGAGCTTCACACTCGATACTCACACCTAAAATTTTATCTCAATTCCTTAATGCGTTTCAAAATTACATGATGTTTATATGCACTTTCTGCGTCCTATATTCGAACTTTCGACCCCTTTATCTCCGGCCCTGTTTACGGTCTGCCGCTAAAAACTATTTTTTCTCGGTTTCTGTTGGTGCTACATAAGATGATAGCAACCATTTTCAGAAATCGAATTGTCAAAAAACTAATGGCCCCTTGTAAGTGTGGGGTTCAGTATGCACACGAAGTAGTATTTTATATCGAGGGTTCTGAGTCACGACAATTATTACTCTTCATGCACGAGGCATGAAATCATTCAGGAGTCACTGTCAATAAAAGACAGCATAACCCAAATTATTTACCTATTTATTCGTGACTCACCGCGAAGTAAAACGGACGGAGAGAACATTTAGGGAGCGGAGGCAGGCGAATCGCAGAGACAGTTCGGACGCCATCCGAAGTCTTGATGGTTGCGCGGTAAAGTTAGAATGCAAATTTTTAAATTTGCTTACAATTTCATCACCTGCACCTAAATTGTTGTATTATCTTTATCTATTTATTTAAAAATGAAATTTCACTAATGTACGGGTTTGGAATAATCTCATATCGGCCAGTACAAAATCCAAAATGTACAGAGATAATCAGTGAAATAAATTTTCGTTGTTGAGCACCTCATACAATGGAACGGTTTTGAAGATGATATGACGCTTGTTGCAGAATGTAAAATCAATAAGATGTTACAAAACGTGAGGAAGGGCTGTTAATATAAATGTTAGAAAGACAAAAGCCATGGTGATTGGAACGAAGGGCTGCGTGTCAAATACAGAAGTAAAGTAAGAGGGGAGAAAATAGAATAGGTGTCTAGTTTTCAATACCTGGTTAGTATTATTAGTAATGATATGAAGTATGAAGTGAAATTAAAGCAAGGATAGGAATGGTGAAAGAAGCCTTTAGGGGAAAGAAAGGACAATTTTGTGGGACCTTGAATAAAGACTTGAGAAAAAGACTTATAAAATGCTTCGTGAAGACTATGGTGCTGTGTGGGTCACAAACTTGGACATTACGCTAAAAAGGATGAGACACGACTGGAAGCTTTCGAAATGTGGGTGTGGAGAAGAATGGAAAGAATTAGTTGGGTCAATCGGAAAACGAATGAGAGAGTGTTAGAAATGGTTGGGGAGAAAAGAACACTTTTAGATATTATTAGGAAGAGGAAGAGAAACTGGTTGGGACATTGCCTAAGAAGATATTGTATCATGGGGGACGTCCTAGAGGGTATGGTGTCAGGAAAGAGAGGGAGGGGGCGAAGGAGACTACAATTGATGGATGATATAAAAACAGAAAGATCATACGCGAAGACGAAGAGGTTAGCGGAAGATCGTGGAGCATGGAGGCTTCTCTGTTACAGCAAGTGACCTGCCAATAATGGCAGAATACCTATGATGATGATGATGATTTATGCAATGGATGCTGTGCACTGTTGTGTGATATATCACGTAATTTGAGGAAAATATTCTATTGTACTTGTAAAATTTTGGATGTATGGTTAATTAAAACTTAACCTGTACCATTTAAATGATGAAACTATATCTAAGGATCAAATAGCATTAGAAGAAATTACTTTTCCTGGTGGTTTTAGTTTGATTTCTCAGTTCGTTCTCTCAATGACCACAGGTGAACCGGGATTTTCTATCATCAAGAATTGAAACCTTTCAGTATCTGTCAACACTTGAACGCCAACCCACGTGAGACGATGCGTAAACGATTCGATCCGTTATAAGAAAGAAGTGACATACGCTCTTCTTAGAGGAGAAAAAAAATCATGATGACGTCAACGTTTGGTGAGAACTAGATTTGACAAGTAGAAATACCATCTCCCTCTTCTTTCTTTTGGAAAATAATGAAAAAAAGTTCTATGTCGGTTTGAATCACCATTTTCTTTGCAAACAAGGTAGAACATTTAGATTTTGTACTGTAGCAAAAAAATAATACAGTACCGAATTCAAACTATATATAAAACTACATGAACTTACTCACTCACTGACATAAATAATTTCCGGTTGACGTGGAAAGTTGAAATTCGGAATTATTGAAACTTTCCGGAACTAACCCACAGGAAAATTGCTAAAACTGAATATTTTAAATTTTTATGGGTCTCAAGGGGTGTGTGTGTGAAGAAATACCCCATGTTATTTAAGTGAGACTTTTTTGACATATAATTCCATGTTTTAGGTACTTGAAATTGGAATAAAAACCTGAAATTCAAAATGCTTGTGCGTTTTCTATAGAATTATTTAACTGAGTCACTAAAAATAAAATTTTCTAACTTTAGAGTTGTTTTATGGGGGGAACTGAAACATATTTTCCATGTTATTTATATGGGACATCTTCTACACCTCAAAATGTTTAGGCACTTCCGGCAGAATTAGAATAATGAAATTTGGCATAATTGTAGCCTTCCGGGACTAACCCACAGGAAAATTCAGAAAATGAATTTACCTGGCTCGTGACCTGCAAAAGGCTAGAAATATCAAATAAGCAGTGATCTCTGAAAATGAGAATCCAAAATCATTTACTTCAATTTTATTTATGAACAAACCTGGGCTTTTCAGCAGGTGTTTTTGGTGCATTGGGATCTGCCTGTTTTTAATGCATTACAAGCACGAATGATAACTTCAGTACCTGCTTGATTGGCATTATTACCTTGATACAATATTCATATAGGCTTATATGGTTTGCAGATCACTCGTTTACATAATATGTAATCTTCGTCAACAAGGAACAACCAAATTCTGTACGGCAAAATCTTTATCCACAGAGTTCCGCGAAAGTTTGTTTTATTTCTGGTTTCTTGATCTGTAGAAAGATATTCAACGAAACTATTGCTAATTACTGTTTCTGGGAAATGACCATATTACGGCGAAACTTCCTCACTTGCAACACATGATTAACTATTGTAGGGAAACGTTACCTGCATATAAGCATCCAGTATTTCGTAAGTTACAAAAATACTTTTTAAAAAATACGAAATCATGCCCATAAAAACATTTTTATGAAAATTTCTCAATGCTTCCAGTAAAAAAGTTAACTAATGCCCAATAAACTAAGCGTAGAAATTCTTACAAAAATAACTTTTCAACTTACAGTAGTATGGACATGCATTTGGATGTTTCATCAGAAAAAAAATTGGGTGGCCCCTGTTTCAGGACCCATTGTCCCTGGCCTATATACGATAACCTAGAGGTACATAGGACAACCACCCTCTAAACTTTTACATTGGAATTTTCACTCACTCCACTAACAAGGGAACCTTCCGAAAATGATAGTTGCAGTGAAAGATGTGGCCTATGCCAATTGAAAGAGCTGTAACAGAGATGAGCATTCCCAAAAAATTAGCTGCCCATAGCAATACGTTCAAGAAATATAAGGGGTGGAAGTTCGGGAAACAGCAAGGTTGGACAAGGGGAAAAATTGCGAATTCCGCACGGCAAAATACAATGCTGGCAAGTGAGATATAGAAAGAAACTTGCCACAATAGGGAAAAAATGAAGGCCACCAGTGTGGTTAACAGTGTTGCCAACTGCAATAAAAAGTACATGTTTTGCAAAGAGCACTATATGTAGTGAGTGCAATATTCAGTGTCATGTAGAACATAAGATATAACGTGTATAATCAGTGGTACAATCTAACAAAAGAGAATATTAAAAACAGAAGTACGAAAAATAAGGAAAAGACGAAGTTGGCCATAATGTGCCACATTTGATCACGAGCTGTGCATATTAGAATGAACAAAACAAGAAGCGCCGACTATGCAGGAAACCGACGTACCTAGAGTCGAAAAGAAAAACGAGTTCCAAAGTTGGCAGCACTGGCCATGAAAATCCAAACAATTCTAATATAGTTAGGCCACTCGCTTCACAAAAAGAAAATTCCGGCAAGAGGCATTAGCCTTAGCACCATTTGTACATGCTCGTCCACATTGTACGTGCAATTGTTCGATGAGATAATGGTCCAAACAAAAGATACATTTGCAGTGAGCACAGTGGAATACTGCCAATCCGTCATACATGGTACAATGATCGCCTGTGAATGTCTCAAAACAGTACTCTAGAGGTGTCGGAACCTTTGGTGGTCTTTCTATCACATATCCAGACCAGTAGAAAGCAAACGTAATCAAAGGCTTGATCTGCTGTGTGTTGCTGTCTGCAGTATTATCACCGCCTATATGATGCATCCAGAGTGTCCCACCTAACTCTGCGACTGAAATAGTTTCAAAGCGAAAAAAAAAAGTGACACATCCAGTTGTGCAGGAATGTACCCATGTCAGCGGGCGAGAAACTTCTGTGAGACGCAAGTGCCCCCAAGTCCTCCATCATAGGGTCCCAGGGGCCAACTTCAAACTTTCAAATAGCACCTCGGTCGAGTTATATTTCTTTCGATAAATAATTGAATATGCAACAACGCATATCAGAAATATTTACTATATGGGATTTCAAAATGGCCGTGAAAAATATCTGCTCGGTAACAAGAACAACGTGCATTTTTGGCGGCCATTTTGAAACCCGTGTTTCATATGGCAAATGTTTCTTATAGGGGGTGTTGTATCTATCCAGAGAAATATCATCCGCCCCCTGTTCCCATTTGAAATGTTGCCGTTGACCCCTCGAGCCTTATGATGGGGACCCTGGGGACTTGCTTCTTACAAAGTTTTCTTGGCCCTCGACATGAGTACATTCCTGTGCAATTGGATTTGCAACATCTCTTTTCGCTTGGCAGCAATTTGAGATCACAATGTTCGATGCCATGTTAGGACACAACATATATTTGTGGTGGCCATTTTGAAAAACATGCTTCATATAGCAAATGTTTCCTATATGTGTTGTTGCACATTCCATGATCTATCGAGAGAGGTACCACTCGGTCCCTGTTGCCATTTGAAAGTTTGAAGTTGGCTCCTGGGGCCCTATGATGGGGATCCTAGGGGCACTTGCTTCTCACAGACTTTTATCATCCCCTGAAATTGGTACATTCCTGCACAACTGGATCCGTCACATTTTTGTTCGTTTCTCAAATCTTTCAGGTCACAAAGTTTGGTGGGATACCCTATATATTCCCACATACGATCCAACCATGACATAATGTTTACTTCTATTATAGGTTGTTGGCTCAACCCAACCATTTCATGTTCCCCGACTTGGCACTGCCTCAATCACTCTAGCATTGATGCATTCCGAGTGATGCCTGTTACCGGAATTTTCTTTTTGTGAAGCGAGTGGCCTAACTATATTAGAATTGTTTGGATTTTCATGGCCAGTGCTGCCAACTTTGGAACTCGTTTTTCTTTTCGACTCTAGGTACGTCGGTTTCCTGCATAGTCGGTGCTTCTTGTTTTGTTCATTCTAATATGCACAGCTCGTGATCAAATGTGGCACATTATGGCCAACTTCGTCTTTTCCGTATTTTTCGCACTTCTGTTTTTTCTATTCTCTTTTGTTAGATTGTACCACTGATTATACACGTCATATCTTATGTTCTACATGACACTGAATATTGCACTCAATTCATATAGTGCTCTTTGCAAAACATGTACTTTTTATTGCAGTTGGCAACACTGTTAACCCTACTGGTGGCCTCCATTTGTTCCCTATTGTGGCAAGTCTCTTTCTATACATCACTTGCCAGCATTGTATTTTGCCGTGTGGAATTTGCAATTTTCCCCCTTGTCCAACCTTGCTGTTTCCCGAACTTCCACCCCTTATATTTCTTGAACCTATTGCTATGGGCAGCTAATTTTTTGGGAATGCTCATCTCTGTTACAGCTCTTTCAATTGGCATAGGCCATATCTTTCACTGCAACTATCATTTTCGGAAGGTTCCCTTGTAAGTTATAGGAGGAGTGCATAGGACCAACCTCCTTACGTTTTGGAAATTGTGAAATTTAAAAATTTGGTATGGAAGTATAGGACCGGGGTGAGCTTGGTTGGTCGATCTCGTTCCCTTGCATGGGTACAAGCTGACAAAAATATAAATATCGGAGATTTTTTATTTACCTTTTTCTCTTTGATGAGGCTTATGCTATGTCGTTGAGTACAGGGGGGGTCCATTCAGTTTCATATGACTTAGGTACACTGATTCACACTTCTCAAAATTTAGGAAGAGTGTGTTGGTCCATCCTTTAAATTATAGAATAGTCAAAAAGTAAAAAATTGCTAAATGTTCTCTAAGACTCGAATATACAGGGTGTTTCAAAACAACACTGACAACGTTTGAGAGGTAACTCCTAACACCAAGATAAGACAAACAGTATAGACCAACCTGGGTGCAAAAATCCGTCATTTCGTAATTATTGTTGCCGAAAACATGAAAAAAATAATTTTAAAGGTTCATAACTCCAAACCTATGGGACATACCGTAGTCGGATCAAGGCTTCACTTAGTTTCAGAATCCATGTTTCAGAATCCTGCCGTACTTCCGCAAAAAAAATTATAGAGATAGTTGGTGAGTACTTCAAATTATATGTCCGTAGCCAAACTCCCTCTTTAAAAATTGTTGGACGAGTACCTTAGGATTCTGATACATGTATATTTGGATAGCGCAGATATTAGTTCCTAAGTGAAGTCTTTACCCGACTATGGTAAGTCTCATAGTTTTGAAGCTATGGATCTTTATTTTTTTTTCATTTTTTCGGCAGCCTATAACTCCGAAAGGAAGCATTTGTGCACCAAGTTTGGTGTATACTTTTTATCTTATCTTGGTGTCAGGAATCACCTCCCAAACGTTGTCGGTATTGTTTTGAAACACCCTGTATAACATTTTAAATTTGCGTAGCCCAGCTTGTCCCCTTCTATGGGTAAAAAGTAACAAAATATTAGTCAGTTCTTGGCTTGATTTATCTTCTGAGGCACGGCTTTATTACAATATGTGGTTAAATGGTAGAGTGCAGGGGTGTATTCTTTGTCATAAGACATGGGTACACTGATTTACTCCTTTTAAATTTTGAGTGGGGTGTGTTGGCCCACTTCTTAAATTTAGGAATTATATAAAAAATTACAATTTGATAAGTGCTTTCTAGGACTCGAGTACATAACCCTGTAAATTTGGGTGGTTCACCTTGTATCCCTCTATCATTAAAAATGCCAAAACTATACGTAAGTAACACTTTATATTTTGGCGGGAATTTTGAATCAGTGAGGCTAGATTCTGAAAAATGAATGGGATAAGTGGGGGGTAAAACAGTTTACGAGAGAGAGAGAGAATAAACTTCTGAAATTGTAAAGCATTATGGATTACCTGAAGACGGTGTAAGGAGATGAGAGAAAAGCTCGATAAGAATGGTGGAAATTTTGGGTCTTTAAGGGCAACTGGAGAAACATCAAGAGAGAAAGTCGGTTTCTGGAAATGGAGAAATAAACATTAAACTTTATCATAAACTCCTGAGGATATTTGCTAATTAAAGAGAACACAAGTGAATTATGGGGTACTCAGAGCTGAAGAAAATCAAGTATTATTACTATTATTACAAAAACAGTGAGGGAAAGGTTTGTACGGAACATGGAGAAGTTAACGCTATTTGTTTCTTTAATTATCATGGTATAAGAGTTATTTGCAATATTTAGACATGAATCTTTTAGGCTCTAAAAGAAGATTCACGTAGATATCTTAAAAATATCTCGAAAATGGCTAAAAACTGGACTCGAATCCATTGTGCAATAAACGCGTCATATATACGATGAAATCATATGCAAGAATACCTTGCATAGTTCTGCTAATTGATCCCAAGAAACATCCACGCTATGCATAACCGCGTTGTTTGAAGTCTGTTATAATGGGTTTTAATTAAATTTATTTATCACAAAAATGTGAGTTTAAGAAGGAAAAAAGTTATAGAAACTATAATAGATAAAAATTGCTGAAAATAAAAAAGTATTTCTCCAATTGTAAATTAAGAATGAAATATTTTACTCTGACAATCCACATTATAACATTTGCAATCCTTACACGCAATAGTTGGTCGCGATGGCTCAGTGGTAGAGCGTTCACTTCTGCTGCACGGGATCCCTGGTTCGATTCCTGCTAGGGCCGCGGTGGCTCAGTGGTAGAGCGTTCATCTCTGGTGCATGGGGTCCTGGGTTCATACCCTGCTCCCGCCAAGTGAACTTTATGGTGGACAAATACCGTGTGCATGGGTTTTCTCGGGGTTGTCCCGTTTCCTCCCACTTTCTTCATTCCACCATTTCATTGATTCATCACCGTCTCCTTTAGCCTAGCCGGCATAAGCGTGGGACGTAAAACTCAAAGATTTCATTTGATTTCGATTCCAGCTAGCTGAAACTTTGTGGTGGACAAACACCGTGTGCGTGGGTTTCCTCGGGGTTCTCTCGTTTTCCCCCAGTTTCTTTATTTCATTAATTTCTCATCATCACCGACTCCTTTAGCCTAACCGGCATAACCGTGGGATGTAAAACTCGAAGATTTCATTTCATATTTTTCTAATCATCACCGTCTCCTTTAGTCTAACCGGCATAAGGTGGGACGTAAAACTCAAAGATTTCATTTCATTTTCATTTTTCCTTACACGCAATAAACAGGCAACCCTCACGTTACTCAATTCTCAAAATAATATATCCTGCTTATACCACTTGAATATCAGTAATAACGTCACAAAACAATCACTTGAGTCATGTGAAAGTTATATAGAAGCAACCTCCTTGTTCGTCCTTTACCTGTGATGTCATAGTCTCCAGCAGGGTATATCGAAGAAAAAAAAGTCTTTTCTTTCGAAATCTTAAGATGGATAGTGCGGAGGAGCGACTATTTGTGACCAAAACGACATCTGATTTGGAGGTCGTTTAGGTGGCGCACATTAACCTTGAAGTTTTGATAATGATTTGGTTACGCAATACACACATTTTCAGAAAATGTCATTATTTCGCTAGTTTATGTAATTTTTTCTGCTTTATAGTCGTTTATCGTTTTGTTTATGACAAATATGTTAAATTTGTGTTTTAGGTGTGGTTTCCTATACGGTTTACTTATGCTTTTGGTAAAAAAAAAATATATATATCAATTTTAAGCTTAAAAAAATCTCTTTCTTCTATTGATATTTTCCAGTTGGTTTTCAGTTTTAATCAACATTTTCCGACATAAAAGATTAAATAAAAGATTTGGCTTTTTAATTCCTAATAGTTCCTCAATTACTGTCCAACGCTTCGCTTAGTTTCAGAGCTTATTATGCTTTAAAAATAACCCAGAGCTTACCAAGAGGAGGTGGCTAGACTGCAAGGTTCACCCACCCAAAATTATGTTGGAAATTATGGTTTTACTAAGGGGCAGGCTAAGATATTCTTCTAGTTTTCTTCTTAGGCTATATAATCACTTTTTGTTCGAAATTTTGGCATATCTTCTAGATTCCGATTTCGCTTTGATATAGCCATTTCGTGTGCTGACGACGATAACTGAATAAACAACTTTTGTGATGATTTTCACAACTCGTTCCACTCCTTGCATGTGGCAAGGAAAATCTTGAAATTCCGCTATTTTTTTTTTATTTGGTTCGTTGAGGGAGGGTGAAGCATAATCATTCATATGATAATATTGTTCTACATTAAAGTTATGGTTGACAAAAAAAAGTGCGAAGTCTTTTGCCTTTTTTTCAATCCCCTTCCTTTACTAATTCCTCGCAAACCAAGATTTCTTCCGCCTTATGCAGAGTAGTTTTGACGTATTTATTAGCATCATACTAAAGGCCTGATTACTGCAGAAAACATATGTTAGTTGAACTCTTTAGTATGGCACTAATCATGAGACAGAACGACTCGGCATAAGGTCCCTTATGTCTGAGGTTTGGTCGGTTATGAAAGCCAGCAAGAGATTTTCAGAATGGGCGAAACTCAGTGGTACAGCGTTCACTTCTCGTGCTTGGGGTTCCGGGTTCGATCCCAGCCCCCGCCAAGTAATCTTTGTGGTGGACAAACACCGTGTGCGTGGGTTTCCTCGGGGTCCTCCCGTTTCCTCCCACTTTCTTCATTCCACCATTTCATTCATTACTTACCATCACTGTCTCCTTTATCCTAACCGGCATAACCGTGGGACATAAAAATCAAAGATTTCATTTTCAATGCGTTTTGTTGAATGGCCCTATCAATGAGACCTCTCAAGCAGGGGCGTCATTTCAGACTTCGCTTGGGGGGTGCAAGAGCACCACCGACATAAGACTTTCACATTTTGTACTAGTATATTTGTAGGCAATCTATGAAACTATATGTAATCCTCAAACTCTTGGGGGGGCAATTGCCCCCTCCTGCCCCTCCTAAATGACGCCCCTGCTCTCAAGTAGTGTAGGAGAAATCGGGACAAGTGGATCAGTTTTCAGAAGTGTCGTGCTCCGTCAGTTATCGATGGTTCCTTCTTAATCCCAAACCACACTGGTTCATCCACCTTCATTATGTACATTGCAATAAGCTGCATTTGTTCAAAGAGGCGAGGCGTGCTTACATACAACCACACTACTCGACATGCTGTCCTTAACCACTGCGACTGGATTACTTATAAGAAATTTAAGCACGGTGCAACAATATCTTTTGGATATCTGTTCAGCTGTTTCGAGCTGTGTTCATCTGCGCAATATAGCAGGGAAAAAGTCCAGACCATTTGCTCAACCTTTATACCACATGCTACGCAAAAACTTGTGATATACTTTTACTACACCTTCCAAAAAGAGATAATAAAAATCGGTGAATGAAATAGCTTCTCTTTTCAATCAAGAGAAAACGAATAAAGGAGGAAGAGGAAAGGCGAAAATGGGGAAGAAATGGTTTGGAGGGAAGCCATATCTTCATTTTCAGATCGGGCAATCTATCGTACAACCTTACAAACACACAGAAAGGTTCCTACACGTTGCTGTAGGGGTAATGACGATACAAAACACTAATGAAGTGAAAATAATGAGGTAGCAGAAATTACTTCCTTCCTTCTGACGTCATTGAGCTACCAATGCTTGTAACACGGAGAAACTCGTTACATTATATTTATAAGTTTTCCCAAGAACAGTTAGAAACAAAACGTATAGGATTTGGTGCATTAGAGGCTTCTACAGCCTATTAATTTTGGGAACTAAATTAATTACTTCACTCTGATGTGATGGTGCTCCAATGAGTTAAAGGCCATTTGGGATTTCATGACCTGTTAAGACTTTTTTCTTATTATTGGACGAAAGTTATTATGCATTTTACATATTATCAAAAGTTTAGACCATTTTACAAATAATAATGTAGATTCTTTAAGCTTGATTTAATGAATTGAATCATATTTCTGTTCTTAGCTTCGTCCATGCCTTGCGTTATAAGGTAAAACCTTCTCGCACATCTCCGCCACTCCCGATCCGTTGTGAAAAGTGCCAGGTTTATAATCAACTCCTGACAGCTAACTTCCTAACAATTCTAAGTGCGGTTACTGTGGTCAAACTCACCTCACTAAAGATTGTCCTCATGGAACAGCACCGCCTCAATGTAACACTTGTAACGAAAAACACCCTACTTACAGCTATAAATGCAAAGGCCAAACCTCCAGCGGAGCATACGAAACCGGAACTAGTTGTGCCTTTACGCACTCCCGATGCTCCAGTGCCCCCACATAATTCTCTGCGTGAGCCAGTTATTGTTGATGATATGATTCATTATTCAGCATCACGTTTCAAAATATCCATCCGTTCTTGCGAGCCCACATTGTCAGTCAAGTCATCCATACGACCAAAGTGCTCTATCATTACGATGTCGAGACGACTTATTCCGGTCAGACTGTCCATTTTCAAATCAATCCCGTTACAACCCAAGTTTAATCATTTTTCATCATGGATAGGAACCTTTTTATAACGTTACCCGACCTACATATTCAGTCGTTATGTATCAGGAAAGATATTCTTAACGCTCTTTTACGCGAACATCAGGTACATAATAGTTTTCTATTGAATAAGACTTTCCTTACACCGAAGCACTCTGTTTATTTTCCAGGTTATGATTTCATCCGCCATGATGGCTCTCCAGGGCAACGAGCAAACGGCTGAATGGCTATAGGGACCCAACATAAACTATTCAGTCGAATCATTACTTATAACTTTTCTGAACATTTTCCGGAACATAATATTGTTACTATTTACTTTAAAGCTAAAACAATCACTGTAGCTACCATATATATTCGTCCACATGTTCGCATACCAACTTCCTGCTTCACTTATCTGGATACTACCTTCCGCTATTATATTATCATGACTGATATCAAGTACCACAGCTGAAGTGATACTGAGAAACGTGCATTTTCTAATTTTATCAACTCACATACGAACAGTGAAATCTGCGCTATACCTAGATCAACTCGTCCATCTTCGAATACCACTTCTGATGTGGTCATTGCATCTTCAAGTATCATGCCGTATCTCGAGATCACTGTTCTTGATTCAATAGGTAGTGACCATGATCCTATCAAAGTGGACTTACACTTTTCTACCACCAAGAAACCACAACCGGAAGCTCTTTGTACCCGGCCAAATTTTGACCGAGCTAATTGGATAGAGTACCGAACGGAACTAACGGATATGCTAGCTGTTGTTCCACTTCCAACCGATATCCCATCATTTGACGCTACGCTAGGCCAACTCACTACGAGCATTCAAACCGTCAGTGCACTCTCCATTCCTGTCACCACCAGAAATCTCTACAGGCCTAAATTATTCCCTCAATACCTTTCCTTCATTTCTTTAGGCCGGAGTGCATACAAGGAGTAACTACGAACTCGTGATGCTGTCACCCTACGTCTTCATCGCCAATATCTTCGTATGGTGCAAAATTACATCCGAGCGTATAAGAAACGTAACTGGATCAGAACTGTTAACACTTTAGCTACAGAAAGCCATCCAACAGGTTACTAGAAACATTTCAATCGTATTATTGGGAAAACCAGTGCATCCCAACTACCAACTAGTCGAGAACAATACGCCTTGACCACAGATACAGAGAAAGTTAATGCTTTCGCCCGAATTCTTTAAACCTCCTTTACATCATAAATCTCCTTTCGGGGCAGATCCAATCTTTATCAACGTGTTGCGAAGTACAGCAACCCTCATAATGGGTACCTGAGAATAAGTATGGATCATACTCTGAACGATCAGAATCCTTTGACAGTACCACTAGATATTACTATAACTCCACTAGATATTACCGAGGTCCTCCACCACAAAAAGAACACTGCGCCTGGCTTCGATCGTATTACTTACTGTCACATTAAGGAAAATCCAGCTCTTTTATTCCACATTTTGGCATCACTGTATAATTTCGTTCTCCGAACCGACTATTACCCACCCGAATGGAAGGTTTCAAAGGTCCTCATGTTTCTTAAGCCACATAAAGACAAGTCAGACCCAGGATCATAGAGGCCAATTCAACTGACGTCGACGCTAGGCAAAATATTTGAACGTATAATCGTTCGCAGACTTCATCCCCACTTGTTAACCAATGATCATCCGCCTACACATTAAGCCGGTTTTCGACCTAATCACAGCCTCCTCGATAACCTCTTACGTCTAGTCACTATTCTCACGAATCATTGTAATAAAACAGCATCTTCCTGCTTACTTCTCTTCGACCTCGGAAAAGCATTTGATCGAGTGTGGCACAATGGTCCCATCTAAAAATTACATTTTTTCGTTTTCCTGCGGCCTATCTTCGGATAGTTTATCATTTTTTCACCAACCGTCTTGCTTATATTTCAATAAATAACAGTCTATCTTTTCCAATCTTCCCTTGCACTGGCATCCCATAAGGTTCAGCTTTATCGCCTTTATTATATACTCTTTTTGTTAGTGATCTACCTGTTATGCCAGAACCGATTTACACTTTCACCTTTGCGGATGATATAGCACTGCTCGCTCGCTGTAAAACTATGCATCAAATCAATAAACATTTATAACGGGCTATTGAGCTTTCAGCAACTGGTGTAGTCAGTGGCATCTAAAGTTAAACTGTGACAAAACTCTGGCGTTAGTTATCCTTGCGCATAAGAGTTGTAGTCGAGTGAGACGTAATGCATCTCTGCTTAATATTAAAGTCGAAGGTTTACCCATCCATGCAAGTACTACCGCTAAATATCTGGGAGTGATCTTTGATGCTAAATTATCCTGGACACCTCACCTTCTTTCTATCAAAGAGAAGGCCCAAAACCGCATAAATTTATTGAAGCGCCTTGTCGGTACCACCTGGGGCTTACACGCTAACATACTGTTAAATACGTATAAAACGTTTTTTCGCCCCTGTCTGACACATGGCCACACTGCCTGGGTTAGCGCTGGGGATGAATTTTTTTTAGCGGCTTCTTATAATCATGTATTAAGTCCTGCCTACCCCATCACCTTGCCTAGCCCTACTCGTTTTTTGTACGGTAAGTTGACATTTCCGCACATCACTCGACATCCTGACACCATGATAAGACAAAAAGTATAGACCAATCTGGGCTCACAAATGCTTCCTCTTGCAGTTATAGGCTGCTGAAAATATGAAAAAATGAAGTTTAAAGGTCCATAGCTCCAATACTATGGGATCTACCGTAGTCGGGTCAAAATTTCACTTAAGAACTAATATGTATTCTATCCAAAAATACATGTTTCAGAATTCTAAAGCACTCACGCAACAATTTTTATAGCGGTAGTTTGGCTACGGACATACAATTTGAAGTACTCACAAACTACCTCTATAAAAAATTTTGCGGAAGTACCGCAGGATTCTGAAACATGGATATTTGGATAGGACATATACTAGTTCCTAAATAAAGTCTTAACCCGACTGGGATAAGTTCCATGATTTTGGTGCTATGGACTTAAAAGGTCATTTTCTCGTGTTTTTGGCAGACTGTAACTCCGAAAGGAAGCATCGTGAATCACCTCACAAACTTTTAAATTGGATAGAGACCGCTTGCAAGAGAGTGTCACATAATGAAATCATCGAGTGTACAAGAAAATAATATCGTATAAAGAAACATTGCATAACATCCATTCATTTTAAATATAAACTTTAAAATATGTTAATATATTTTCGCCTAGTACATTCATTATGTAGTTTGTCGAAAATATACAACACCCTTATTTATCTCATGATTAACTCTTTCAAACAAAAATTAGTTGAAATTTTACCTACATTTTAATTTCAATAAAAAACATTCGTGACTTGCAGTTTGTAAAGTATTATTAAAACTATTTTAACTGACATCTATATTTCTTTATTATTAAGTCCAAGACCAATTTTCCATGCTTGGTTTGAAAATGTATGACTTAGCTTTTATCAATTTCTCTTGTTTATTTCGCGCCAGCTATACGCATTTGTTGCTGGGTCTTAATTCAGAATCTGGATGAATAAAAAATCAGGAGGAATTTGCTTAAATGAATATCCCCTCATCGCCTCAATCATTCCATTGCTTGATTGTTTATACATATCCTTTTTGTAAGCCTGCGTCGCTATGAATAACGAAGAACAACACATTTATCCTGAGCTGTTATGTAAACCCTCACGCCCAGATGTCATGTTGGTAGCATACAAGTAAGGCGATCCAAGCCTAAACTAGGGATGGGCAAAACCGTTTTTTATAAAAACCGGAAACCGGTTTCTAAAAAATCGAAACCCGAAAACCGACATTCCGGTTTTCTCCAAAAACCGGTTCGGTTATCACCGAAACTTTTCATAACTTTTTAGCCTCCTGATCCCTCCCTGATCCTAAAATCGAATAAACGGTTTCGTACACGATTAGATCTGGTAAGTGTATTTAGGTGACTTCTTTCTGTGCGAAAAACTATTGACATAAACACATATTATTGAATTATTATTAGAGATGTGTACTAGGTCTAGGTTTGTTGGGATCTAAAGGTTATTAAGTTTGGTCAATATCAGACGAGTTTTGTCAAGCGTATAGCGAAATGCTTTACGAACATTTCAGTTAGTCGAAACTCAAAAGTTAATCGAGTATTAATGAGTAATCGAAGACATAGAGATCATAATACTACATATGTACTAAGATTATCATAATCCCAATTCTACCTTCGGGGACAAATTTTTGTCGGATGTTTTTCTCATAATGGCTGTTTGCAAAGGATTAAAATTTCTACATGTTCCTCATGGAAATGAATCCATAGTACACTTGGGACCAAACTTTCATGATAGATGAACGCAGATATACTACACTGAGAAAAAACCGTATTTGGTGTACGTAAAAATCGCAGGTTACATTTGTAAATTCTGTATTGTTTGGACTTAGCGTACAGCAAATATATAACTGAAAGAGTATATTTTACACGCACTTTCCGTATAAGTGTTCCAAATCAGCGTTCTTTCCGTAAGTACGAAAGAACTGTATATAGGTGGTTAGGATCTCACAAACAGATGGACGTGTGTAACATACAGCTGTCGTATGAAACATACGTATATGTATGTAATATACGGAATACTGTTAGATGTCAGACACCCTGCAACGGCATGATGTAACATCTAAGCAGGAAAAAAATAGTGTAGCATATGGGTAAGGTATGGTCCTTACTTATTTCTGTAGTTAACCTAAGGATTCCGTATACTTGTACAGCGGTGGACACTTCTAAATGGTACAGCCATCTGGAGATTTACGGCTAAGGTGTACCATTTAGAAGTGTCCACCGCTGTACAATATACCGCTGTCCGGATAACGGATTTTTCTCAGTATACGAGAAAGAACATTAATGATTTGAATGTGTCATTCAGACATATACAGTATATTGAGAGTTTGAGTTTTACGATATACAGTATACACTCTGTAAAGAAAAAATAGCGACACATGTTCGGATATGGTTTTCGCAACATACTTTAATCAATATGATTTTTTAATGCATATTCTTAATGAGCAGTTCATTCTTAATATTTGCGCCAGAGTTTCAGGCTTTTGAAATGAATTTAATGATTTCATATGCATATATAAGTAGCTGTGTGTGTTTTGAGCAAAATCATTTATAGGAAGAGTTATACATAAAACTGAGAAAGATCAACAACAATAGCAGAAAACAAGAAATGGAATTTCTTGAGGGTAAGACATATTATGTGCAAACATCGGGAAGTACCATACACCAAACTAGTATTTTGTATGTGCACCATGGGCTTTCTGCAGTGCAGCGAATCATCGGAGCCCTTTGGTAACAAGGCTATTGCAAAATGCAACCTCGATTTCACGGAATAACACCCGGATTATCTGTTCCTTGAATTCCATTCTGATTGAGATAGTTGTCTATTTAATCTTCTACTCATATTGATCCACAAATTTTCAACTGGATTCATGTCAGGTGAGTTTGTAGGCCATATGAGTTTCTAAATAGTCATATTCTTGAACCACGTATTAACGATTTTCGCTCGGTGACATGAAGCATTATCGTCCTGGAAAAGGAAGTAGTCCAAATTTTCTTCAGAAAAGTCGTCTTTAGCTGTTGTAAGAACTTTACGTACCAGAATTTGAAGATATTTTCGTGCATCAAACGATCCTTCACATATATCTGTTGTTCTGACGTCTTTAACGATGAACCAAGCCCATACCATCACTCAGTAACTGAATATTTGCATCTCTTAAACAAAATCCTTGTCAAGTTCCTTGCTTGTTCGTATCCACAACTTCACACCACCATCGTTTCCCTCTATTCTAAACTTCTTTTCAACGAAGAAAACGACGTGCTTCCAGTTGTCATAAGTCCAAGTTGCACATCAACTCACAAAACTACATGTTGAAATCCTCTGTGTTTTGTCAGTTTGGACTTTCTACGCGGTTTCTTCTTTGTAATATCCTCTTCATACAGTCAAGACAATACAGTTGCACGAGTAACTGCAGTTCCAAGATCATGTCAAACTACAGAAGCGATTTTTGGGGAAATCACTCCTGAAATCGGCAGTGCTATTGATTTCATTTAGCAATCTGCTCTGGGTGATGCTTTCTTTTTTCTTGCACACTATTGACGAAGGGACGATTGTTATGCTGTTTCCACTTGTGGATTACTCTTCCTGTCGTAGAATCATGGATTTTCAGTATTCCATCTATTCCCTTAGAGATTTGCCTTAGCTGCGCAAAGCAATAATTATGTCTTGTTCACATGGCAACAAGTCACATTTCTTACCCATCTTATTTGTTTACAGTCCACATGTAGCAACAATATCACATACAAGCAACGCTGCACAACAACAATTTTGTCACTTGACACTGTTCAAACAATGAGAAAGCAAAGAACATTCATAAAACGCTATTTACCTTAGCCTATACATCACAAATGAAATACAAAATTCTCACTACAATAATTTACGAGACGCACTCAGTGCCATCTAGCGAAAATATTACTGATACACAAACAATTGGCAAGCGATGTCGAACACCACAGGTGTCACAAAAACGCAAATGAACTATCCCACTCTTCATTTCCTTCTGTTCCTCTTCTAACGGGCTGCAACTATTGTTTTCTGTGTAAGTTAGCTTGAGAATTGAGGTGTCGCTATTTTTTCTTTACAGAGTGTATTACACTTATAACACAAGTTAAGCTTTTGACATATGCACGACATTATTTTTTAAATTAAATATTAACACAATTGTCCATCTGAGTCACGGGCAAGAAGTATATTAAAGAAGGGCAGTCCCATAGCCAGCCCGAAAATGTAAAAATTTAGGGGGGGCGACCCCCCTGGATACGGGTCTGAAGAAGGGTCTTAAAAGCTTTTCTCATTAAGTTTATATTAATTATGCAACATTTAATTTGTTTATCTTTCATTTTTTCTTAGTTTAGAAAGTAAATCTTTATTAAGAAAGCAAATCTCTCTCTTGAATTATTAACGAGTTCTTGCTTCTATAATAATATCTTTTAAAAAGAAATCGAAACGCTACACGTTTACTTCTTATGACAGAGAAGCAACTTAAAGAGCGCAAGTGAATACAAAATAACTACGAGAAGAAATGATAGGGACGACGGAAATACTTAAACTGTTATTAAGAAAACAGTAACAGCACAAAGGTTGAAAATTTATTAGTTTTCGTATCAATTTTGGTGGTTTTACAGTCCGACGAAACTTTACTGTTCATAGTGAAGAAGTAAAATAAAATGCAATTCACAGAGCTCTCTAGTGGCTAAACGGCTAGGGTACGCGCATTTGGCTTGGGAGACCCGGGTTCGATTCCCGGTGGGAGTTCATGTGTTTCGGATTTCACGTTAAGCTGTAGGTCCACGTCTCGTATAGCCTCGCTGCTGAAAGGGACGTTAAACTAAAAAAAAGTAAATCAACAAGAATTCTAGGAAAAACCAAAAATTGATCAAAAGTTTGCGATCTTGGTCAATAATTCGTTTTTGGATCAGGGGGCCACAAAATTTTTGACCGGCCCCTAAATCGAGTTTTCGTAGTTTCTACGGAATAAACAAATCATATTAAGTTAACTAATAGTTTGGGTTTGGCTACACTGTACGTAGTTCTCCAGACATAAGGCCTACACGAAAATTTTTGATTTACTTATATTGGATCTTAAGGGACAATTACATCAGGGGGCCACAAAATTTTTGACCGGCCCCTAAATCGAGTTTTCGTATTTTCTATGGAATAAGCAAAACATACTAAGTTAACTGATAGTTTGGGTTTGGTTACACTATATTTTTGATTGAAATATATTGGATCTTTCGATCCAAAAGTCAATCAAATGCAGTTCATAGTTTAACCCCTATCCGGGCAACCGGGGCCTCCCAGGCCCAGTAGCTTCATTTTTCTAAAATTTCTCAATAACCATACATATTTCGAAGACATAAAATACTAAATTCTTCTATCTTTCGTCGAAGTTAAAATCATGAACATATCGAGTTGGTAAAGCTAATGTTTTTTTTTTTTTTTTTAAATTTGAAAATCTTTTCCTGACGTAACCGGGCAACCGGGGCCTAGGAGGCCCCGTATAACTTTAGTGAAATTCCTGTCAAATATTAGATCAAATTGTCACATAATTATATATTGAACACGTGACTATTGTAACCTTTAGTCGGAACAGTATGCGGCAACAGACATTGAATTTTGAGTGTTCTGCACTTAAAATATATACTGGGCCTGACAGGCCCCGGTTGCCCGTTTACGTTACAAAAATGTCTGGACCGGATTTGCTATTCTGCTTGGCTTACAAAAGCGTGACACGAAGTTTCGCTATTGACAAAAATATATACCGGTATATTCTAGACTAGTCTAAACAGTAAGTGACAATAGGCATTGATTTTGTGTATTCTGCACTTAAAATATATACTGGGCCTCACAGACCCCTGTTGCTCGTTTACGTTATAAAAATGTCTTGCCCGGATAAGGGTTAAAGTCCTACTCTTTCATATTTAGGCTGGAAGAGACAGAGTAATTGGTGGAGTATTATACAAAGAGATGGTGTAATGAGAATGGAGAAAGAAACGGAGAAAATTCACGGACAACATGTTGTTTGTAACAAATTCACTTGAATTAGGAAAGAGCCAATGACCCCTCACATCAGAGGTACGCACTCTACCACTGAACTACCCGAATTTAGAGCGTAGTGTACGAAGTTAATTAAACTCATTTTTAGTGTTCCATCCATATTGTAATATTTCGCATATGACAATGTTTACAAACAACACGTGTTTGTTTTTATAAACAATACTACGTGCGTCCTCCTACAAACTACTACACTTACAGATGACAATCATACCATCGCCACAACCACACTGCAGCAGCTATAAAACCAAGAGGACCTCCACATCTCATATAAGTTTATGGGTGGTGAAACTCCACTCTCTCAGTTTGCTTGGAGCTTTGAGAGGCCTTAGCTTGCCTAGAGCTCTAAGGCCTCCTGAATCTACCCTAGTTTGCTTCCCTGGAGCATTGTGAGATTTCTAACCGTCGGTGATTCTCTATATTGTATAATTGTATCATACTGTTTATAAGAGGAAATCCTAACTTCTAACTCTACACAGGGTGTTTCTAAACAACACCGACAACGATTGGGAGGTGATTCCTGACAATAAAAATATGCGACAAAAAGTATAGACCAACCTGGGTGCACAAATGCTTCCTTTCGGACTTCTGGCTGCCGAAAACATGAAAAAAATGAAGTTTAAAGATCCATAGCTCCAAAACTATGGGACCTACCGAAATCGGGTCAAGACTTCACTTAAGAACAAGTATGTCCCCTATCTAAAAATATATGTTTCAGAATCCAGCGGTACTTCTGTAACAATTTTTATAGAGGAAGTTTGGCTGCAGGCATATAAACTAAAGTACTCAACAACTACCCCTATAAAAATTGTTGTGGAAGTACCTCAGGATTCTGAAACATGGATATTTGGCTAGCGCACATACTAGTTCCTAAGTGAAGTCTTGGCCCGACTACAGTAGGTCCTATAGTTTTGGATCTATGAACCTTTAAAGTTCATTTTGTCATGTTTTCGGCAGCCAATGACTCCGAAAGGAAACATTTATGCACCCAGGTTAGTCTATACTTTTTGTCTTATCTTGCTGTCAGGAATCACCTCCCAAACGTTGTCGGTGTTGTTTCGAAACACCCTGTATAAAACTACATGAATTGACATAAAATAAAGAGGTACTTCCGATCGACATAGAAAGTTGAAATTTGACATGATTATAGCTTTCCGGAGCTAACCCACAGGAAAATTACCAAAAGTGAATATTTTTAATTTTTAGAGGTTCTAAAGGGGGGATGAAGAAAATTCCTATGTTATTGAAATTGGCTTTTTTTTTTTTTTTTTTTACCTATAATCTCATGTTTTTCGTACTTGGAATTTGAATAAAAAGGTGAAATTCGGTATGGTTTTACGTTTGCGTCAGCGTTACCTAAGTAAATGATTAAAAGCAAAAATTTGCAACTTTAGAGTGGTTTTATGGGGAACTGAAAAATCTTCCTCATGTTACTTATATGAGACAGCTTTTACACCCAAAAATTATTGAGCACTTCTTGTAGGGCTACAATGATTACATTTGACATGATTGTAGCTTTTTGGGGCTAACAGACATGAAAATTGTAAAAAGTGAATATTTTTAATTTTTAGGAGTCTAAAGGGGCGATGAAGAAATTCCTCATGTTATTTTAATGTTTTTTTTAAATATATATAATCTCATGTCTTAGGTACTTGGAATTGGAATAAAAACTTGAAATTCGGTACGCTTGTATGTTTTTGTTAGCGTTACCAGGTAAATCACCAAAAATAAAAGTTTCGAAATGTAGAGTGGTTTGATGGGGAACTTGAAAAATGAAATGAAATCTTTGAGTTTTACGTCCCACGGTTATGCCGGTTAGGCTAAAGGAGACGGTGATAATGAGTAATGAATGAAATGGTGGAATGAAGAAAGTGGGGGGAAACGGGAAAACCCCAAGGAAACGCATGCACACGGTGGTTGTCTACCACAAAGTTTACTTGGCGGGGTTGGGATCGAACCCGGGACCCCAAGCATCAGAGGTGAACGCTCCACGCTCCATGGGGAACTTGAAAAATCTTTCCCATGTTATTTTTATAGGACATTTTCTATACCCCAAAATGTTTAGGCATTTTCGGCAGGATTAGAATGATAAAAATTTTTGCGATTGTAGCCTTCCGAGACTAACTCATAGGAAAATTGGCAAAAGTGAATATTTTTAGTTTTTAAGAGGTATAAAGGAGGGATGAAAGAAATTCCTATGTTATTTAAATGGGGATTTTCTTGCAATACAAAAGCTTTTGTTTTAGATATTTGAAGTACGAAAATAAGCTTGAAATTTTGTAGAATTATGAGTATAAGAGGTGCGAGGCCATAGGACGAGTAAATGCGGGGGTCTGGGTGTGAAGCCTCCATCTGGGCCAAATGCAGGAAGTGCACGAATTTCACTCTTGATGCAAAGGCTGATACATAAGAGATGTAAAGGGTCTGAAGGCGGAGCCTTCAGCTAGCCAAAGGCTAGTTCAGTTTTTTTTTTGTAAAAAAAACTGGTAGGATAAATAAGAGAAAAACAATTCCCATGTGTGTGATTGTACATTATTCAGCAGAACTTTACAGTATTTTATAATTTTATTTCAATTTACGTTTCAAACTCACTGACTGTGTTCATCGTCAGTTTTACTAATTCGAGAAAATGTACAATTATTGAAATATACGTAAATTAATTTTTACAATTTTGCGTTTCAAATTAATCAAACATTGTTATAATTCAGATTCGTCCAAATGTATAGTATAACGTTTTCTTAAGTTTTCTTATCCGTCTCCCTTGGCATAAAGAATATAATTTAGAACGATAAATTGAAAGATTTGTTTTCATTTTTTAATTACTATTATTACTATTGTTCTCATTTTATTTATTATTATTATTATAACAAAACATTTCCAAGAACTCGTTAATTTCAAACCTTTCTCTCTGTTCAATGTTCTATCATGTAATTTAATTTCTATTGATTCTCTGAATAACGTTTTGTACCCATGAGTGGATCTGCATATAATGGATGCATTTTCGAACAAAATTTTATATTGTTCTTATATAACGGATGCATTTTCGAACAAAATTTTATATTGTTCTTATAAAACAGACGCATTTTCGAACAAAATTTTATATTGTTCTTATATAACAGACTCATTTTCGAACAAAATTGTATATTGTTCATATATAACGGACTCATTTTCGAACAACATTGTATATTGTTCTTATAAAACGGACGCATTTTCGAACAAAATTTTATATTGTTCTTATATAACAGACGCATTTTCGAACAATATTTTATATTGTTCTTCTAGTGCATGTAGTTCTTCTAGTCTATATTGGTTGATTTAATCGTATGAATCTTGTATGCTTCTAACATCTGGTTTTTATTGTACGTTCTGATTGTTCAATATATAAACTGGCTCGGGTGTACGTATTGGTAAGCGCCTCTTCTGATTGAGTTATTAGGTGGAATGGGTTGGGATCGAATCATGGAAGAGTATGTAGGTAGTTTTATTTCGGAAATACACCAGTATATAGCAGGAGAAGCTTGTTTGGTATGTGTCATTCCATTGAATTGCATGGGAATGGTCAATGTTCTTTAGCAATTTACTTGAAAGTTGGAAAATGTGACATAGCCTAACATTATGTTCACCCGAGCCGCTCATATGTTAAGCCACATTCACATGGAAATGAGTAAATACCTTGGTTTCTAATCCTTTTCACGGAGCGTAGTATTGATCTGTAAAGGTGGCATGTAAATTTGTTGTTATTCTTTATTAACCGTATTTTATTACAGATTTGTCGAATGATGGGTACGAATAGTAATTTTTGTTTTCTTTCCGAAATCCTGTTTGAATTCTGCCTCAAGTTGCCTCGTACATTTCAACCGTTTTTTTTTTTTTGTTATTGTCTTAGTGATATTGTAACCTTTTGGAATAAATGCAGGAAATTGATGGCATCAACGTGGTGTTACACCCAACATATAGTCCTGATCTTGCCCCTTCGGATTACTATATGTTTCTTTCCATAGCACAATTTCTAAATACGCGATGCTTCACAGCAACCAGCAGGAGAGGAGCAGATAACAGCAATGGTTGTCGCATTTATATATATTCATTCAAAATATAGCCCCTCATGTTGAACTGTATGGAGCCACTTTCCTGTCAACGCCTAATATATATAGGAATGTTAACCTGCTTTCATCATAATGTAATAAATACATGTATATTATGTACCAGAACTTTGCAAGACTTACGACTAATCCTTGTATAATAGATTTGAACCACAGCTCAAGAAAGAAAGAAAAAAAAACGTAATGCGATATTCCGTTGCTTTTCCTTTTCCATGCGTTTTAAATAAAAAAAGTGGATGCATCGTTTGAAATTAAACGAACATGACAGTATTAATGATACAGTTTTGTTAGCTATTTGTTCCCCTTGTCTTATAACTCAATTATATTTTCGACCTAAAATCCGGATCAATACATTCATTAAACGATACACAATGTGACCTCGTTCAAAAGAGACACAATAAGTAATGATAAACACGCAGGCACAAGGGTCATTTGGAAACACAAGGATATATATATATACGTATAATCCTGTGGGCAATATTGTTCTCTTATATTTTTAAGTGATACCTTTTTGACGGCATGTTAGTTAAATCTCTCGGGTAACAATAGCTTTTGCAATGAGCCTGCTGAATTGTTTAGAGGGGTAAAGAGTATTGTTATTTCCGATAGTCCCCAAACAAGTAAAAAGAACGAAATGCAAACATTTATGGTTTCACATCAACTAGTTTTTTTAAATTATATTTTTTAAACTTGATTTTTTCTCATGATTATTCGCCATGGCAAGCATTCATAAGGTTTTAATGTTGTTTTGAATTTATTTTCGGTTTACGTCATAAAATAAAACATCACCTTTAATCTTTCGAGTTTTCAACTTGAATTCATTATCAACAGATTTTCAAATGTCAAACTATGAGAAATCTGTTATATTAGTAACAATATTTTTAATCTTTTAATAAAATATATCCAAGTAACAAGAGAATATTTAAAAATGCACAAATTTATTTTTTGTCTTGAGTTAAAAGAGATACTTATCTCTTAGGCCGGCTATCGAAACTTCCAATATTCTAACCAGGGTGATATATTTATCAGTTCTGGTTTAAATAGATGAAAAGAAGGAAATGGAATTTCAATAGTCTAGCCAGAGGTGAAATATTTATCAGTTCCAGTTATGATAGACGGAAAGGAAGTGATGAAACCGCAATAGTATAATAAGTGGTGATAGATTTATTAGTTCCAGTTTAAATAGACAGAAAGAAAGAAATTGAACTTCAATAGTCTAACCACAGGTGAAATATTTATCAGTTCCAGTTATGATAGACGGAAAGGAAGTGATGAAACCGCCAATTGCTTAATAAGAGGTGATAGATTTGTTAGTTCCGGTTTAAATAGACCGAAAGAAAGAAATGGAACTTCAATAGTCTAACCACATGTGAAATATTTATCAGTTCCAGTTTTGATAGGCGGAAAGGAAGTGATGAAACCGCCAATAGTCTAATAAAAGGTGATAGATTTGTTAGTTCCGGTTTAAATAGACCGAAAGAAAGAAATGGAACTTCAATAGTCTAACCAGAGGTAAAATATTTATCAGTTCCAGTTATGATAGACGGAAAGGAAGTGATGAAACCGCCAATTGCTTAATAAGAGGTGATAGATTTATTAGTTCCGGTTTAAATTGACAGAAAGAAAGAAATGGAACTTCAATAGTCTAACCAAAGGTGAAATATTTATCAGTTCCAGTTTTGATAGGCGGAAAGGAAGTGATGAAACCGCCAATTGCTTAATAAGAGGTGATAGATTTGTTAGTTCCGGTTTAAATAGACAGAAAGAAAGAAATGGAACTTCAATTGTCTAACCACATTTGAAATATTTAGCAGTTCCAGTTTTGATAGGCGGAAAGGAAGTGAAAAAAACACTAATAGTCTAATAAGAGGTGCTAGATTTATCAGTTCCGGCTTAAATAGACGGAAAGAAAGAAATGGAACTTTAATAGTCTAACCACATGTGAAATATTTATCAGTTCCAGTTATGATAGACGGAAAGGAAGTGATGAAACCGCAATAGTATAATAAGTGGTGATAGATTTATTAGTTCCGGTTTAAATAGAGGGAAATAAAGAAATGGAACTTCGATAGTCTAACCAGAGGTGAAATATTTAGCAGTTCCAGTTTTGATAGGTGGAAAGGAAGTGATGAAACCGCAATAGTCTAATAAGAGGTGATAGATTTATTAGTTCCAGTTTAAATAGACAGAAAGAAAGAAATTGAACTTATAGTCTAACCAGAGGTGAAATATTTATCAGTTCCAGTTATGATAGACGGAAAGGAAGTGATGAAACCGCCAATTGCTTAATAAGAGGTGATAGATTTGTTAGTTCCGGTTTAAATTGACAGAAAGAAAGAAATGGAACTTCAATAGTCTAACCAAAGGTGAAATATTTATCAGTTCCAGATTTGATAGGCGGAAAGAAAGTGATGAAACCGCCAATTGCTTAATAAGAGGTGATAGATTTGTTAGTTCCGGTTTAAATTGACAGAAAGAAAGAAATGGGACTTCAATAGTCTAACGACATGTGAAATATTTAGCAGTTCCAGTTTTGATAGGCGGAAAGGAAGTGAAAAAACCACTATTAGTCTAATAAGAGGTGCTAGATTTATCAGATCCGGCTTAAATAGACGGAAAGAAAGAAATGGAACTTCAATAGTCTAACCACATGTGAAATATTTATCAGTTCCAGTTTTGATAGGCGGAAAGGAAGTGATGAAACCGCCAATAGTCTAATAAAAGGTGATAGATTTGTTAGTTCCGGTTTAAATAGACCGAAAGAAAGAAATGGAACTTCAATAGTCTAACCAGAGGTGAAATATTTATCAGTTCCAGTTATGATAGACGGAAAGGAAGTGATGAAACCGCCAATTGCTTAATAAGAGGTGATAGATTTATTAGTTCCGGTTTAAATTGACAGAAAGAAAGAAATGGAACTTCAATAGTCTAACCAAAGGTGAAATATTTATCAGTTCCAGTTTTGATAGGCGGAAAGGAAGTGATGAAACCGCCAGTTGCTTAATAAGAGCTGATAGATTTGTTAGTTCCGGTTTAAATAGACAGAAAGAAAGAAATGGAACTTCAATTGTCTAACCACATTTGAAATATTTAGCAGGTCCAGTTTTGATAGGCGGAAAGGAAGTGAAAAAAACACTAATAGTTTAATAAGAGGTGCTAGATTTATCAGTTCCGGCTTAAATAGACGGAAAGAAAAAATGGAACTTTAATAGTCTAACCACATGTGAAATATTTATCAGTTCCAGTTATGATAGACGGAAAGGAAGTGATGAAACCGCAATAGTATAATAAGTGGTGATAGATTTATTAGTTCCGGTTTAAATAGAGGGAAATAAAGAAATGGAACTTCGATAGTCTAACCAGAGGTGAAATATTTAGCAGTTCCAGTTTTGATAGGTGGAAAGGAAATGATGAAACCGCCAATTGCTTAATAAGAGGTAATAGATTTGTTAGTTCCGGTTTAAATTGACAGAAAGAAAGAAATTGAACTTCAATAGTCTAACCACATGTGAAATATTTATCAGTTCCAGTTTTGATAGGCGGAAAGGAAGTGATGAAACAGCCAATAGTCTAATAAAAGGTGATAGATTTGTTAGTTCCGGTTTTAAATAGACCGAAAGAAAGAAATGGAACTTCAATAGTCTAACCAGAGGTGAAATATTTATCAGTTCCAGTTATGATAGACGGAAAGGAAGTGATGAAACCGCAATAGTATAATAAGTGGTGATAGATTTATTAGTTCCGTTTTAAATAGAGGGAAATAAAGAAATGGAACTTCGATAGTCTAACCAGAGGTGAAATATTTAGCAGTTCCAGTTTTGATAGGTGGAAAGGAAGTGATGAAACCGCAATAGTCTAATAAGAGGTGATAGATTTATTAGTTCCAGTTTAAATAGACAGAAAGAAAGAAATTGAACTTATAGTCTAACCAGAGGTGAAATATTTATCAGTTCCAGTTATGATAGACGGAAAGGAAGTGATGAAACCGCCAATTGCTTAATAAGAGGTGATAGATTTGTTAGTTCCGGTTTAAATTGACAGAAAGAAAGAAATGGAACTTCAATAGTCTAACCAAAGGTGAAATATTTTTCAGTTCCAGTTTTGATAGACGTAAAGGAAGTGATGAAACCGCCAATTGCTTAATAAGAAGTGATAGATTTGTTAGTTCCGGTTTAAATAGACCGAAAGAAAGAAATGGAACTTCAATAGTCTAACCACATGTGAAATATTTATCAGTTCCAGTTATGATAGACGGAAAGGAAGTGATGAAACCGCAATAGTATAATAAGTGGTGATAGATTTATTAGTTCCGTTTTAAATAGAGGGAAATAAAGAAATGGAACTTCGATAGTCTAACCAGAGGTGAAATATTTAGCAGTTCCAGTTTTGATAGGTGGAAAGGAAGTGATGAAACCGCAATAGTCTAATAAGAGGTGATAGATTTATTAGTTCCAGTTTAAATAGACAGAAAGAAAGAAATTGAACTTATAGTCTAACCAGAGGTGAAATATTTATCAGTTCCAGTTATGATAGACGGAAAGGAAGTGATGAAACCGCCAATTGCTTAATAAGAGGTGATAGATTTGTTAGTTCCGGTTTAAATTGACAGAAAGAAAGAAATGGAACTTCAATAGTCTAACCAAAGGTGAAATATTTATCAGTTCCAGTTTTGATAGGCGGAAAGAAAGTGATGAAACCGCCAATTGCTTAATAAGAGGTGATAGATTTGTTAGTTCCGGTTTAAATAGACCGAAAGAAAGAAATGGAACTTCAATAGTCTAACCAGAGGTGAAATATTTATCAGTTCCAGTTATGATAGACGGAAAGGAAGTGATGAAACCGCCAATTGCTTAATAAGAGGTGATAGATTTATTAGTTCCGGTTTAAATTGACAGAAAGAAAGAAATGGAACTTCAATAGTCTAACCAAAGGTGAAATATTTATCAGTTCCAGTTTTGATAGGCGGAAAGGAAGTGAAAAAAACACTAATAGTCTAATAAGAGGTGCTAGATTTATCAGTTCCGGCTTAAATAGACGGAAAGAAAAAATGGAACTTTAATAGTCTGACCACATGTGAAATATTTATCAGTTCCAGTTATGATAGACGGAAAGGAAGTGATGAAACCGCAATAGTATAATAAGTGGTGATAGACTTATTAGTTCCGGTTTCAATAGAGGGAAATAAAGAAATGGAACTTCGATAGTGTAACCAGAGGTGAAATATTTAGCAGTTCCAGTTTTGATAGGTGGAAAGGAAGTGATGAAACCGCCAATTGCTTAATAAGAGATAATAGATTTGTTAGTTCCGGTTTAAATTGACAGAAAGAAAGAAATGGAACTTCAATAGTCTAACCACATGTGAAATATTTATCAGTTCCAGTTTTGATAGGCGGAAAGGAAGTGATGAAACAGCCAATAGTCTAATAAAAGGTGATAGATTTGTTAGTTCCGGTTTAAATAGACCGAAAGAAAGAAATGGAACTTCAATAGTCTAACCAGAGGTGAAATATTTATCAGTTCCAGTTATGATAGACGGAAAGGAAGTGATGAAACCGCAATAGTATAATAAGTGGTGATAGATTTATTAGTTCCGTTTTAAATAGAGGGAAATAAAGAAATGGAACTTCGATAGTCTAACCAGAGGTGAAATATTTAGCAGTTCCAGTTTTGATAGGTGGAAAGGAAGTGATGAAACCGCAATAGTCTAATAAGAGGTGATAGATTTATTAGTTCCAGTTTAAATAGACAGAAAGAAAGAAATTGAACTTATAGTCTAACCAGAGGTGAAATATTTATCAGTTCCAGTTATGATAGACGGAAAGGAAGTGATGAAACCGCCAATTGCTTAATAAGAGGTGATAGATTAGTTAGTTCCGGTTTAAATTGACAGAAAGAAAGAAATGGAACTTCAATAGTCTAACCAAAGGTGAAATATTTTTCAGTTCCAGTTTTGATAGACGGAAAGGAAGTGATGAAACCGCCAATTGCTTAATAAGAGGTGATAGATTTGTTAGTTCCGGTTTAAATAGACCGAAAGAAAGAAATGGAACTTCAATAGTCTAACCACATGTGAAATATTTATCAGTTACAGTTTTGATAGGCGGAAAGGAAGTGATGAAACCGCCAATAGTCTAATAAAAGGTGATAGGTTTGTTAGTTCCGGTTTAAATAGACCGAAAGAAAGAAATGGAACTTCAATAGTCTAACCAGAGGTGAAATATTTATCAGTTCCAGTTATGATAGACGGAAAGGAAGTGATGAAACCGCAATAGTATAATAAGTGGTGATAGATTTATTAGTTCCGGTTTAAATTGACAGAAAGAAAGAAATGGAACTTCAATATTCTAACCAAAGGTGAAATATTTATCAGTTCCAGTTATGATAGGCGGAAAGGAAGTGATGAAACCGCCAATTGCTTAATAAGAGGTGATAGATTTGTTAGTTCCGGTTTAAATTGACAGAAAGAAAGAAATTGAACTTCAATAGTCTAACCACATGTGAAATATTTAGCAGTTCCAGTTTTGATAGGCGGAAAGGAAGTGAAAAAACCACTAATCGTCTAATAAGAGGTGCTAGATTTTTCAGTTCCGGCTTAAATAGACGGAAAGAAAGAAATGGAACTTTAATAGTCTAACCACATGTGAAATATTTATCAGTTCCAGTTATGATAGACGGAAAGGAAGTGATGAAACCGCAATAGTATAACAAGTGGTGATAGATTTATTAGTTCCGGTTTAAATTGACAGAAAGAAAGAAATGGAACTTCGATAGTCTAACCAGAGGTGAAATATTTAGCAGTTCCAGTTTTGATAGGTGGAAAGGAAGTGATGAAACCGCAATAGTCTAATAAGAGGTGATAGATTTATTAGTTCCAGTTTAAATAGACAGAAAGAAAGAAATTGAACTTCAATAGTCTAACCAGAGGTGAAATATTTATCAGTTCCAGTTATGATAGACGGAAAGGAAGTGATGAAACCGCCAATTGCTTAATAAGAGGTGATAGATTTGTTAGTTCCGGTTTAAATAAACCGAAAGAAAGAAATGGAACTTCAATAGTCTAACCACATGTGAAATATTTATCAGTTCCAGTTTTGATAGGCGGAAAGGAAGTGATGAAACCGCCAATTGCTTAATAAGAGGTGATAGATTTGTTAGTTCCGGTTTAAATAAACCGAAAGAAAGAAATGGAACTTCAATAGTCTAACCACATGTGAAATATGTATCAGTTCCAGTTTTGATAGGCGGAAAGGAAGTGATGAAACCGCCGATAGTCTAATAAAAGGTGATAGATTTGTTAGTTCCGGTTTAAATAGACCGAAAGAAAGAAATGGAACTTCAATAGTCTAACCAGATGTGAAATATTTATCAGTTCCAGTTATGATAGACGGAAAGGAAGTGATGAAACCGCCAATTGCTTAATAAGAGGTGATAGATTTCTTAGTTCCGGTTTAAATTGACAGAAAGAGAGAAATGGAACTTCAATAGTCTAACCAAAGGTGAAATATTTATCAGTTCCAGTTTTGATAGGCGGAAAGGAAGTGATGAAACCGCCAATTGCTTAATAAGAGGTGATAGATTTGTTAGTTCCAGTTTAAATTTACAGAAAGAAAGAAATGGAACTTCAATAGTCTAACCACATGTGAAATATTTAGCAGTTCCAGTTTTGATAGGCGGAAAGGAAGTGAAAAAACCACTAATAGTCTAATAAGAGGTGCTAGATTTATCAGTTCCGGCTTAAATAGACGGAAAGAAAGAAATGGAACTTTAATAGTCTAACCACATGTGAAATATTTATCAGTTCCAGTTATGATAGACGGAAAGGAAGTGATGAAACCGCAATAGTATAATAAGTGGTGATAGATTTATTAGTTCCGGTTTAAATAGAGGGAAATAAAGAAATGGAACTTCGATAGTCTAACCAGAGGTGAAATATTTAGCAGTTCCCGTTTTGATAGACGGAAAGGAAGTGATGAAACCGCAATAGTCTAAAAGGTGGTGATAGATTTATTAGTTCCGGTTTAAATAGAGGGAAATAAAGAAATGGAACTTCGATAGTCTAACCACATTTGAAATATTTAGCAGTTCCAGTTTTGATAGGCGGAAAGGAAGTGAAAAAACCACTAATAGTCTAATAAGAGGTGCTAGATTTATCAGTTCCGGCTTAAATAGACGGAAAGAAAGAAGTGGAACTTTAATAGTCTAACCATATGTGAAATATTTATCAGTTCCAGTTATGATAGACGGAAAGGAAGTGATGAAACCGCAATAGTATAATAAGTGGTGATAGATTTATTAGTTCCGGTTTAAATAGAGGGAAATAAAGAAATGGAACTTCGATAGTCTAACCAGAGGTGAAATATTTAGCAGTTCCAGTTTTGATAGGTGGAAAGGAAGTGATGAAACCGCAATAGTCTAATAAGAGGTGATAGATTTATTAGTTCCAGTTTAAATAGACAGAAAGAAAGAAATGGAACTTCAATAGTCTAACCACATGTGAAATATTTAGCAGTTCCAGTTTTGATAGGCGGAAAGGAAGTGAAAAAACCACTAATAGTCTAATAAGAGGTGCTAGATTTATCAGTTCCGGCTTAAATAGACGGAAAGAAAGAAATGGAACTTTAATAGTCTAACCACATGTGAAATATTTATCAGTTCCAGTTATGACAGACGGAAAGGAAGTGATGAAACCGCAATAGTATAATAAGTGGTGATAGATTTATTAGTTCCGGTTTAAATAGAGGGAAATAAAGAAATGGAACTTCGATAGTCTAACCAGAGGTGAAATATTTAGCAGTTCCAGATTTGATAGGTGGAAAGGAAGTGATGAAACCGCAATAGTCTAATAAGAGATGATATATTTATTAGTTCCAGTTCAAATAGACAGAAAGAAAGAAATTGAACTTCAATAGTCTAACCAGAGGTGAAATATTTATCAGTTCCAGTTATGATAGACGGAAAGGAAGTGAAAAAACCACTAATAGTCTAATAAGAGGTGCTAGATTTATCAGTTCTGGCTTAAATAGACGGAAAGAAAGAAATGGAACTTTAATAGTCTAACCACATGTGAAATATTTATCAGTTCCAGTTATGATAGACGGAAAAGAAGTGATGAAACAGCAATAGTATAATAAGTGGTGATACATTTATTAGTTCCGGTTTAAATAGAGGGAAATAAAGAAATGGAACTTCGATAGTCTAACCACATTTGAAATATTTAGCAGTTCCAGTTTTGATAGGCGGAAAGGAAGTGAAAAAACACTAATAGTCTAATAAGAGGTGCTAGATTTATCAGTTCCGGCTTAAATAGACGGAAAGAAAGAAATGGAACTTTAATAGTCTAACCACATGTGAAATATTTATCAGTTCCAGTTATGATAGACGGAAAGGAAGTGATGAAACCGCAATAGTATAATAAGTGGTGATAGATTTATTAGTTCCGGTTTAAATAGAGGGAAATAAAGAAATGGAACTTCGATAGTCTAACCAGAGGTGAAATATTTGGCAGTTCCAGTTTTGATAGGTGGAAAGGAAGTGATGAAACCGCAATAGTCTAATAAGAGGTGATAGATTTATTAGTTCCGGTTTAAATAGACAGAAAGAAAGAAATGGAACTTCAATAGTCTAACCACATGTGAAATATTTAGCAGTTCCAGTTTTGATAGGTGGAAAGGAAGTGAAAAAACCACTAATAGTCTAATAAGAGGTGCTAGATTTATCAGTTCCGGCTTAAATAGACGGAAAGAAAGAAATGGAACTTTAATAGTCTAACCACATGTGAAATATTTATCAGTTCCAGTTATGATAGACGGAAAGGAAGTGATGAAACCGCAATAGTATAATAAGTGGTGATAGATTTATTAGTTCCGGTTTAAATAGAGGGAAATAAAGAAATGGAACTTCGATAGTCTAACCAGAGGTGAAATATTTAGCAGTTCCAGTTTTGATAGGTGGAAAGGAAGTGATGAAACCGCAATAGTCTAATAAGAGGTGATAGATTTATTAGTTCCAGTTCAAATAGACAGAAAGAAAGAAATTGAACTTCAATAGTCTAACCAGAGATGAAATATTTATCAGTTCCAGTTATGATAGACGGAAAGGAAGTGATGAAACCGCCAATTGCTTAATAAGAGGTGATAGATATGTTAGTTCCGGTTTAAATAGACCGAAAGAAAGAAATGGAACTTCAATAGTCTAACCACATGTGAAATATTTATCAGTTCCAGATTTGATAGGCGGAAAGGAAGTGATAAAACCGCCAATAGTCTAATAAAAGGTGATAGATTTGTTAGTTCCGGTTTAAATAGACCGAAAGAAAGAAATGGAACTTCAATAGTCTAACCAGAGGTGAACTATTTATCAGTTCCAGTTATGATAGACGGAAAGGAAGTTATGAAACCGCAATAGTATAATAAGTGGTGATAGATTTATTAGTTCCGGTTTAAATAGTGGGAAATAAAGAAATGGAACTTCGATAGTCTAACCGGAGGTGAAATATTTATCAGTTCCAGTTATGATAGACGGAAAGGAAGTGATGAAACCGCCAATTGCTAAATAAGAGATGATAGATTTGTTAGTTCCGGTTTAAATTGACAGAAAGAAAGAAATGGAACTTCAATAGTCTAACAAAAGGTGAAATATTTATCAGTTCCAGTTTCGATAGGCGGAAAGGAAGTGATGAAACCGCCAATTGCTTAATAAGAGGTGATAGATTTGTTAGTTCCGGTTTAAATTGACAGAAAGAAAGAAATGGAACTTCAATAGTCTAACCACATGTGAAATATTTAGCAGTTCCAGTTTTGATAGGCGGAAAGGAAGTGAAAAAACCACTAATATTCTAATAAGAGGTGCTAGATTTATCAGTTCCGGCTTAAATAGACGGAAAGAAAGAAATGGAACTTTAATAGTCTAACCACATGTGAAATATTTATCAGTTCCAGTTATGATAGACGGAAAGGAAGTGATGAAACCGCAATAGTATAATAAGTGGTGATAGATTTATTAGTTCCGGTTTAAATAGAGGGAAAAAAAGAAATGGAACTTCGATAGTCTAACCAGAGGTGAAATATTTAGCAGTTCCAGTTTTGATAGGTGGAAAGGAAGTGATGAAACCGCAATAGTCTAATAAGAGGTGATAGATTTATTAGTTCCAGTTTAAATAGACAGAAAGAAAGAAATTGAACTTCAATAGTCTAACCACATGTGAAATATTTAGCAGTTCCAGTTTTGATAGGCGGAAAGGAAGTGAAAAAACCACTAATAGTCTAATAAGAGGTGCTAGATTTATCAGTTCCGGCTTAAATAGACGGAAAGAAAGAAATGGAACTTTAATAGTCTAACCACATGTGAAATATTTATCAGTTCCAGTTATGATAGACGGAAAGGAAGTGATGAAACCGCAATAGTATAATAAGTGGTGATAGATTTATTAGTTCCGGTTTAAATAGAGGGAAATAAAGAAATAGAACTTTGACAGTCTAACCAGAGGTGAAATATTTAGCAGTTCCAGTTTTGATAGGTAGAAAGGAAGTGATGAAACCGCAATAGTCTAATAAGAGGTGATAGATTTATTAGTTCCAGTTCAAATAGACAGAAAGAAAGAAATTGAACTTCAATAGTCTAACCAGAGGTGAAATATTTATCAGTTCCAATTATGATAGACGGAAAGGAAGTGATGAAACCGCAATAGTATAATAAGTGGTGATAGATTTATTAGTTCCAGTTCAAATAGACAGAAAGAAAGAAATTGAACTTCAATAGTCTAACCACATGTGAAATATTTATCAGTTCCAGTTTTGATAGGCGGAAAGGAAGTGATGAAACCGCCAATAGTCTAATAAAAGGTGATAGATTTGTTAGTTCCGGTTTAAATAGACCGAAAGAAAGAAATGGAACTTCAATAGTCTAACCAGAGGTGAAATATTTATCAGTTCCAGTTATGATAGACGGAAAGGAAGTGATGAAACCGCAATAGTATAATAAGTGGTGATAGATTTATTAGTTCCGGTTTAAATAGAGGGAAATAAAGAAATGGAACTTCGATAGTCTTACCAGAGGTGAAATATTTAGCAGTTCCCGTTTTGATAGGTGGAAAGGAAGTGATGAAACCGCAATAGTCTAATAAAAGGTGATAGATTTATTAGTTCCGGTTTAAATTGACAGAAAGAAAGAAATGGAACTTCAATAGTCTAACCAGAGGTGAAATATTTATCAGTTCCAGTTATGATAGACGGAAAGGAAGTGATGAAACCGCCAATTGCTTAATAAGAGATAATAGATTTGTTAGTTCCGGTTTAAATTGACAGAAAGAAAGAAATGGAACTTCAATAGTCTAACCACATGTGAAATATTTAGCAGTTCCAGTTTTGATAGGCGGAAAGGAAGTGAAAAAACCACTAATCGTCTAATAAGAGGTGCTAGATTTATCAGTTCCGGCTTAAATAGACGGAAAGAAAGAAATGGAACTTTAATAGTCTAACCACATGTGAAATATTTATCAGTTCCAGTTATGATAGACGGAAAGGAAGTGATGAAACCGCAATAATATAATAAGTGGTGATAGATTTATTAGTTCCGGTTTAAATAGAGGGAAGTAAAGAAATGGAACTTCGATAGTCTAACCAGAGGTGAAATATTTAGCAGTTCCAGTTTTGATAGGTGGAAAGGAAGTGATGAAACCGCAATAGTCTAATAAGAGGTGATAGATTTATTAGTTCCAGTTTAAATAGAGAGAAAGAAAGAAATTGAACTTCAATAGTCTAACCACAGGTGAAATATTTATCAGTTCCAGTTACGATAGACGGAAAGGAAGTGATGAAACCGCCAATTGCTTAATAAGAGGTGATAGATTTGTTAGTTCCGGTTTAAATAGACCGAAAGAAAGAAATGGAACTTCAATAGTCTAACCACATGTGAAATATTTATCAGTTCCAGTTTTGATAGGCGGAAAGGAAGTGATGAAACCGCCAATAGTCTAATAAAAGGTGATAGATTTGTTAGTTCCGGTTTAAATAGACCGAAAGAAAGAAATGGAACTTCAATAGTCTAACCAGAGGTAAAATATTTATCAGTTCCAGTTATGATAGACGGAAAGGAAGTGATGAAACCGCCAATTGCTTAATAAGAGGTGATAGATTTATTAGTTCCGGTTTAAATTGACAGAAAGAAAGAAATGGAACTTCAATAGTCTAACCAAAGGTGAAATATTTATCAGTTCCAGTTTTGATAGGCGGAAAGGAAGTGATGAAACCGCCAATTGCTTAATAAGAGGTGATAGATTTGTTAGTTCCGGTTTAAATAGACAGAAAGAAAGAAATGGAACTTCAATTGTCTAACCACATTTGAAATATTTAGCAGTTCCAGTTTTGATAGGCGGAAAGGAAGTGAAAAAAACACTAATAGTCTAATAAGAGGTGCTAGATTTATCAGTTCCGGCTTAAATAGACGGAAAGAAAGAAATGGAACTTTAATAGTCTAACCACATGTGAAATATTTATCAGTTCCAGTTATGATAGACGGAAAGGAAGTGATGAAACCGCAATAGTATAATAAGTGGTGATAGATTTATTAGTTCCGGTTTAAATAGAGGGAAATAAAGAAATGGAACTTCGATAGTCTAACCAGAGGTGAAATATTTAGCAGTTCCAGTTTTGATAGGTGGAAAGGAAGTGATGAAACCGCAATAGTCTAATAAGAGGTGATAGATTTATTAGTTCCAGTTTAAATAGACAGAAAGAAAGAAATTGAACTTATAGTCTAACCAGAGGTGAAATATTTATCAGTTCCAGTTATGATAGACGGAAAGGAAGTGATGAAACCGCCAATTGCTTAATAAGAGGTGATAGATTTGTTAGTTCCGGTTTAAATTGACAGAAAGAAAGAAATGGAACTTCAATAGTCTAACCAAAGGTGAAATATTTATCAGTTCCAGTTTTGATAGGCGGAAAGAAAGTGATGAAACCGCCAATTGCTTAATAAGAGGTGATAGATTTGTTAGTTCCGGTTTAAATTGACAGAAAGAAAGAAATGGGACTTCAATAGTCTAACGACATGTGAAATATTTAGCAGTTCCAGTTTTGATAGGCGGAAAGGAAGTGAAAAAACCACTATTAGTCTAATAAGAGGTGCTAGACTTATCAGATCGGGCTTAAATAGACGGAAAGAAAGAAATGGAACTTCAATAGTCTAACCACATGTGAAATATTTATCAGTTCCAGTTTTGATAGGCGGAAAGGAAGTGAAAAAAACACTAATAGTTTAATAAGAGGTGCTAGATTTATCAGTTCCGGCTTAAATAGACGGAAAGAAAAAATGGAACTTTAATAGTCTAACCACATGTGAAATATTTATCAGTTCCAGTTATGATAGACGGAAAGGAAGTAATGAAACCGCCAATTGCTTAATAAGAGGTGATAGATTTATTAGTTCCGGTTTAAATTGACAGAAAGAAAGAAATGGAACTTCAATAGTCTAACCAAAGGTGAAATATTTATCAGTTCCAGTTTTGATAGGCGGAAAGGAAGTGATGAAACCGCCAGTTGCTTAATAAGAGGTGATAGATTTGTTAGTTCCGGTTTAAATAGACAGAAAGAAAGAAATGGAACTTCAATTGTCTAACCACATTTGAAATATTTAGCAGTTCCAGTTTTGATAGGCGGAAAGGAAGTGAAAAAAACACTAATAGTTTAATAAGAGGTGCTAGATTTATCAGTTCCGGCTTAAATAGACGGAAAGAAAAAATGGAACTTTAATAGTCTAACCACATGTGAAATATTTATCAGTTCCAGTTATGATAGACGGAAAGGAAGTAATGAAACCGCAATAGTATAATAAGTGGTGATAGATTTATTAGTTCCGGTTTAAATAGAGGGAAATAAAGAAATGGAACTTCGATAGTCTAACCAGAGGTGAAATATTTAGCAGTTCCAGTTTTGATAGGTGGAAAGGAAATGATGAAACCGCCAATTGCTTAATAAGAGGTAATAGATTTGTTAGTTCCGGTTTAAATTGACAGAAAGAAAGAAATGGAACTTCAATAGTCTAACCACATGTGAAATATTTATCAGTTCCAGTTTTGATAGGCGGAAAGGAAGTGATGAAACAGCCAATAGTCTAATAAAAGGTGATAGATTTGTTAGTTCCGGTTTTAAATAGACCGAAAGAAAGAAATGGAACTTCAATAGTCTAACCAGAGGTGAAATATTTATCAGTTCCAGTTATGATAGACGGAAAGGAAGTGATGAAACCGCAATAGTATAATAAGTGGTGATAGATTTATTAGTTCCGTTTTAAATAGAGGGAAATAAAGAAATGGAACTTCGATAGTCTAACCAGAGGTGAAATATTTAGCAGTTCCAGTTTTGATAGGTGGAAAGGAAGTGATGAAACCGCAATAGTCTAATAAGAGGTGATAGATTTATTAGTTCCAGTTTAAATAGACAGAAAGAAAGAAATTGAACTTATAGTCTAACCAGAGGTGAAATATTTATCAGTTCCAGTTATGATAGACGGAAAGGAAGTGATGAAACCGCCAATTGCTTAATAAGAGGTGATAGATTTGTTAGTTCCGGTTTAAATTGACAGAAAGAAAGAAATGGAACTTCAATAGTCTAACCAAAGGTGAAATATTTTTCAGTTCCAGTTTTGATAGACGGAAAGGAAGTGATGAAACCGCCAATTGCTTAATAAGAAGTGATAGATTTGTTAGTTCCGGTTTAAATAGACCGAAAGAAAGAAATGGAACTTCAATAGTCTAACCACATGTGAAATATTTATCAGTTCCAGTTATGATAGACGGAAAGGAAGTGATGAAACCGCAATAGTATAATAAGTGGTGATAGATTTATTAGTTCCGTTTTAAATAGAGGGAAATAAAGAAATGGAACTTCGATAGTCTAACCAGAGGTGAAATATTTAGCAGTTCCAGTTTTGATAGGTGGAAAGGAAGTGATGAAACCGCAATAGTCTAATAAGAGGTGATAGATTTATTAGTTCCAGTTTAAATAGACAGAAAGAAAGAAATTGAACTTATAGTCTAACCAGAGGTGAAATATTTATCAGTTCCAGTTATGATAGACGGAAAGGAAGTGATGAAACCGCCAATTGCTTAATAAGAGGTGATAGATTTGTTAGTTCCGGTTTAAATTGACAGAAAGAAAGAAATGGAACTTCAATAGTCTAACCAAAGGTGAAATATTTATCAGTTCCAGTTTTGATAGGCGGAAAGAAAGTGATGAAACCGCCAATTGCTTAATAAGAGGTGATAGATTTGTTAGTTCCGGTTTAAATAGACCGAAAGAAAGAAATGGAACTTCAATAGTCTAACCAGAGGTGAAATATTTATCAGTTCCAGTTATGATAGACGGAAAGGAAGTGATGAAACCGCCAATTGCTTAATAAGAGGTGATAGATTTATTAGTTCCGGTTTAAATTGACAGAAAGAAAGAAATGGAACTTCAATAGTCTAACCAAAGGTGAAATATTTATCAGTTCCAGTTTTGATAGGCGGAAAGGAAGTGAAAAAAACACTAATAGTCTAATAAGAGGTGCTAGATTTATCAGTTCCGGCTTAAATAGACGGAAAGAAAAAATGAAACTTTAATAGTCTGACCACATGTGAAATATTTATCAGTTCCAGTTATGATAGACGGAAAGGAAGTGATGAAACCGCAATAGTATAATAAGTGGTGATAGACTTATTAGTTCCGGTTTCAATAGAGGGAAATAAAGAAATGGAACTTCGATAGTGTAACCAGAGGTGAAATATTTAGCAGTTCCAGTTTTGATAGGTGGAAAGGAAGTGATGAAACCGCCAATTGCTTAATAAGAGATAATAGATTTGTTAGTTCCGGTTTAAATTGACAGAAAGAAAGAAATGGAACTTCAATAGTCTAACCACATGTGAAATATTTATCAGTTCCAGTTTTGATAGGCGGAAAGGAAGTGATGAAACAGCCAATAGTCTAATAAAAGGTGATAGATTTGTTAGTTCCGGTTTAAATAGACCGAAAGAAAGAAATGGAACTTCAATAGTCTAACCAGAGGTGAAATATTTATCAGTTCCAGTTATGATAGACGGAAAGGAAGTGATGAAACCGCAATAGTATAATAAGTGGTGATAGATTTATTAGTTCCGTTTTAAATAGAGGGAAATAAAGAAATGGAACTTCGATAGTCTAACCAGAGGTGAAATATTTAGCAGTTCCAGTTTTGATAGGTGGAAAGGAAGTGATGAAACCGCAATAGTCTAATAAGAGGTGATAGATTTATTAGTTCCAGTTTAAATAGACAGAAAGAAAGAAATTGAACTTATAGTCTAACCAGAGGTGAAATATTTATCAGTTCCAGTTATGATAGACGGAAAGGAAGTGATGAAACCGCCAATTGCTTAATAAGAGGTGATAGATTAGTTAGTTCCGGTTTAAATTGACAGAAAGAAAGAAATGGAACTTCAATAGTCTAACCAAAGGTGAAATATTTTTCAGTTCCAGTTTTGATAGACGGAAAGGAAGTGATGAAACCGCCAATTGCTTAATAAGAGGTGATAGATTTGTTAGTTCCGGTTTAAATAGACCGAAAGAAAGAAATGGAACTTCAATAGTCTAACCACATGTGAAATATTTATCAGTTACAGTTTTGATAGGCGGAAAGGAAGTGATGAAACCGCCAATAGTCTAATAAAAGGTGATAGGTTTGTTAGTTCCGGTTTAAATAGACCGAAAGAAAGAAATGGAACTTCAATAGTCTAACCAGAGGTGAAATATTTATCAGTTCCAGTTATGATAGACTAAAGGAAGTGATGAAACCGCAATAGTATAATAAGTGGTGATAGATTTATTAGTTCCGGTTTAAATTGACAGAAAGAAAGAAATGGAACTTCAATATTCTAACCAAAGGTGAAATATTTATCAGTTCCAGTTATGATAGGCGGAAAGGAAGTGATGAAACCGCCAATTGCTTAATAAGAGGTGATAGATTTGTTAGTTCCGGTTTAAATTGACAGAAAGAAAGAAATTGAACTTCAATAGTCTAACCACATGTGAAATATTTAGCAGTTCCAGTTTTGATAGGCGGAAAGGAAGTGAAAAAACCACTAATCGTCTAATAAGAGGTGCTAGATTTTTCAGTTCCGGCTTAAATAGACGGAAAGAAAGAAATGGAACTTTAATAGTCTAACCACATGTGAAATATTTATCAGTTCCAGTTATGATAGACGGAAAGGAAGTGATGAAACCGCAATAGTATAACAAGTGGTGATAGATTTATTAGTTCCGGTTTAAATTGACAGAAAGAAAGAAATGGAACTTCGATAGTCTAACCAGAGGTGAAATATTTAGCAGTTCCAGTTTTGATAGGTGGAAAGGAAGTGATGAAACCGCAATAGTCTAATAAGAGGTGATAGATTTATTAGTTCCAGTTTAAATAGACAGAAAGAAAGAAATTGAACTTCAATAGTCTAACCAGAGGTGAAATATTTATCAGTTCCAGTTATGATAGACGGAAAGGAAGTGATGAAACCGCCAATTGCTTAATAAGAGGTGATAGATTTGTTAGTTCCGGTTTAAATAAACCGAAAGAAAGAAATGGAACTTCAATAGTCTAACCACATGTGAAATATTTATCAGTTCCAGTTTTGATAGGCGGAAAGGAAGTGATGAAACCGCCAATTGCTTAATAAGAGGTGATAGATTTGTTAGTTCCGGTTTAAATAAACCGAAAGAAAGAAATGGAACTTCAATAGTCTAACCACATGTGAAATATTTATCAGTTCCAGTTTTGATAGGCGGAAAGGAAGTGATGAAACCGCCGATAGTCTAATAAAAGGTGATAGATTTGTTAGTTCCGGTTTAAATAGACCGAAAGAAAGAAATGGAACTTCAATAGTCTAACCAGATGTGAAATATTTATCAGTTCCAGTTATGATAGACGGAAAGGAAGTGATGAAACCGCCAATTGCTTAATAAGAGGTGATAGATTTCTTAGTTCCGGTTTAAATTGACAGAAAGAAAGAAATGGAACTTCAATAGTCTAACCAAAGGTGAAATATTTATCAGTTCCAGTTTTGATAGGCGGAAAGGAAGTGATGAAACCGCCAATTGCTTAATAAGAGGTGATAGATTTGTTAGTTCCAGTTTAAATTTACAGAAAGAAAGAAATGGAACTTCAATAGTCTAACCACATGTGAAATACTTAGCAGTTCCAGTTTTGATAGGCGGAAAGGAAGTGAAAAAACCACTAATAGTCTAATAAGAGGTGCTAGATTTATCAGTTCCGGCTTAAATAGACGGAAAGAAAGAAATGGAAATTTAATAGTCTAACCACATGTGAAATATTTATCAGTTCCAGTTATGATAGACGGAAAGGAAGTGATGAAACCGCAATAGTATAATAAGTGGTGATAGATTTATTAGTTCCGGTTTAAATAGAGGGAAATAAAGAAATGGAACTTCGATAGTCTAACCAGAGGTGAAATATTTAGCAGTTCCCGTTTTGATAGACGGAAAGGAAGTGATGAAACCGCAATAGTCTAAAAGGTGGTGATAGATTTATTAGTTCCGGTTTAAATAGAGGGAAATAAAGAAATGGAACTTCGATAGTCTAACCACATTTGAAATATTTAGCAGTTCCAGTTTTGATAGGCGGAAAGGAAGTGAAAAAACCACTAATAGTCTAATAAGAGGTGCTAGATTTATCAGTTCCGGCTTAAATAGACGGAAAGAAAGAAGTGGAACTTTAATAGTCTAACCATATGTGAAATATTTATCAGTTCCAGTTATGATAGACGGAAAGGAAGTGATGAAACCGCAATAGTATAATAAGTGGTGATAGATTTATTAGTTCCGGTTTAAATAGAGGGAAATAAAGAAATGGAACTTCGATAGTCTAACCAGAGGTGAAATATTTAGCAGTTCCAGTTTTGATAGGTGGAAAGGAAGTGATGAAACCGCAATAGTCTAATAAGAGGTGATAGATTTATTAGTTCCAGTTTAAATAGACAGAAAGAAAGAAATGGAACTTCAATAGTCTAACCACATGTGAAATATTTAGCAGTTCCAGTTTTGATAGGCGGAAAGGAAGTGAAAAAACCACTAATAGTCTAATAAGAGGTGCTAGATTTATCAGTTCCGGCTTAAATAGACGGAAAGAAAGAAATGGAACTTTAATAGTCTAACCACATGTGAAATATTTATCAGTTCCAGTTATGACAGACGGAAAGGAAGTGATGAAACCGCAATAGTATAATAAGTGGTGATAGATTTATTAGTTCCGGTTTAAATAGAGGGAAATAAAGAAATGGAACTTCGATAGTCTAACCAGAGGTGAAATATTTAGCAGTTCCAGATTTGATAGGTGGAAAGGAAGTGATGAAACCGCAATAGTCTAATAAGAGATGATAGATTTATTAGTTCCAGTTCAAATAGACAGAAAGAAAGAAATTGAACTTCAATAGTCTAACCAGAGGTGAAATATTTATCAGTTCCAGTTATGATAGACGGAAAGGAAGTGAAAAAACCACTAATAGTCTAATAAGAGGTGCTAGATTTATCAGTTCTGGCTTAAATAGACGGAAAGAAAGAAATGGAACTTTAATAGTCTAACCACATGTGAAATATTTATCAGTTCCAGTTATGATAGACGGAAAAGAAGTGATGAAACAGCAATAGTATAATAAGTGGTGATAGATTTATTAGTTCCGGTTTAAATAGAGGGAAATAAAGAAATGGAACTTCGATAGTCTAACCACATTTGAAATATTTAGCAGTTCCAGTTTTGATAGGCGGAAAGGAAGTGAAAAAACACTAATAGTCTAATAAGAGGTGCTAGATTTATCAGTTCCGGCTTAAATAGACGGAAAGAAAGAAATGGAACTTTAATAGTCTAACCACATGTGAAATATTTATCAGTTCCAGTTATGATAGACGGAAAGGAAGTGATGAAACCGCAATAGTATAATAAGTGGTGATAGATTTATTAGTTCCGGTTTAAATAGAGGGAAATAAAGAAATGGAACTTCGATAGTCTAACCAGAGGTGAAATATTTGGCAGTTCCAGTTTTGATAGGTGGAAAGGAAGTGATGAAACCGCAATAGTCTAATAAGAGGTGATAGATTTATTAGTTCCGGTTTAAATAGACAGAAAGAAAGAAATGGAACTTCAATAGTCTAACCACATGTGAAATATTTAGCAGTTCCAGTTTTGATAGGTGGAAAGGAAGTGAAAAAACCACTAATAGTCTAATAAGAGGTGCTAGATTTATCAGTTCCGGCTTAAATAGACGGAAAGAAAGAAATGGAACTTTAATAGTCTAACCACATGTGAAATATTTATCAGTTCCAGTTATGATAGACGGAAAGGAAGTGATGAAACCGCAATAGTATAATAAGTGGTGATAGATTTATTAGTTCCGGTTTAAATAGAGGGAAATAAAGAAATGGAACTTCGATAGTCTAACCAGAGGTGAAATATTTAGCAGTTCCAGTTTTGATAGGTGGAAAGGAAGTGATGAAACCGCAATAGTCTAATAAGAGGTGATAGATTTATTAGTTCCAGTTCAAATAGACAGAAAGAAAGAAATTGAACTTCAATAGTCTAACCAGAGATGAAATATTTATCAGTTCCAGTTATGATAGACGGAAAGGAAGTGATGAAACCGCCAATTGCTTAATAAGAGGTGATAGATATGTTAGTTCCGGTTTAAATAGACCGAAAGAAAGAAATGGAACTTCAATAGTCTAACCACATGTGAAATATTTATCAGTTCCAGATTTGATAGGCGGAAAGGAAGTGATAAAACCGCCAATAGTCTAATAAAAGGTGATAGATTTGTTAGTTCCGGTTTAAATAGACCGAAAGAAAGAAATGGAACTTCAATAGTCTAACCAGAGGTGAACTATTTATCAGTTCCAGTTATGATAGACGGAAAGGAAGTTATGAAACCGCAATAGTATAATAAGTGGTGATAGATTTATTAGTTCCGGTTTAAATAGTGGGAAATAAAGAAATGGAACTTCGATAGTCTAACCGGAGGTGAAATATTTATCAGTTCCAGTTATGATAGACGGAAAGGAAGTGATGAAACCGCCAATTGCTAAATAAGAGATGATAGATTTGTTAGTTCCGGTTTAAATTGACAGAAAGAAAGAAATGGAACTTCAATAGTCTAACAAAAGGTGAAATATTTATCAGTTCCAGTTTCGATAGGCGGAAAGGAAGTGATGAAACCGCCAATTGCTTAATAAGAGGTGATAGATTTGTTAGTTCCGGTTTAAATTGACAGAAAGAAAGAAATGGAACTTCAATAGTCTAACCACATGTGAAATATTTAGCAGTTCCAGTTTTGATAGGCGGAAAGGAAGTGAAAAAACCACTAATAGTCTAATAAGAGGTGCTAGATTTATCAGTTCCGGCTTAAATAGACGGAAAGAAAGAAATGGAACTTTAATAGTCTAACCACATGTGAAATATTTATCAGTTCCAGTTATGATAGACGGAAAGGAAGTGATGAAACCGCAATAGTATAATAAGTGGTGATAGATTTATTAGTTCCGGTTTAAATAGAGGGAAATAAAGAAATGGAAATTCGATAGTCTAACCAGGGGTGAAATATTTAGCAGTTCCAGTTTTGATAGGTGGAAAGGAAGTGATGAAACCGCAATAGTCTAATAAGTGGTGATAGATTTATTAGTTCCGGTTTAAATAGAGGGAAATAAAGAAATGGAACTTCGATAGTCTAACCACATTTGAAATATTTAGCAGTTCCAGTTTTGATAGGCGGAAAGGAAGTGAAAAAACCACTAATATTCTAATAAGAGGTGCTAGATTTATCAGTTCCGGCTTAAATAGACGGAAAGAAAGAAATGGAACTTTAATAGTCTAACCACATGTGAAATATTTATCAGTTCCAGTTATGATAGACGGAAAGGAAGTGATGAAACCGCAATAGTATAATAAGTGGTGATAGATTTATTAGTTCCGGTTTAAATAGAGGGAAAAAAAGAAATGGAACTTCGATAGTCTAACCAGAGGTGAAATATTTAGCAGTTCCAGTTTTGATAGGTGGAAAGGAAGTGATGAAACCGCAATAGTCTAATAAGAGGTGATAGATTTATTAGTTCCAGTTTAAATAGACAGAAAGAAAGAAATTGAACTTCAATAGTCTAACCACATGTGAAATATTTAGCAGTTCCAGTTTTGATAGGCGGAAAGGAAGTGAAAAAACCACTAATAGTCTAATAAGAGGTGCTAGATTTATCAGTTCCGGCTTAAATAGACGGAAAGAAAGAAATGGAACTTTAATAGTCTAACCACATGTGAAATATTTATCAGTTCCAGTTATGATAGACGGAAAGGAAGTGATGAAACCGCAATAGTATAATAAGTGGTGATAGATTTATTAGTTCCGGTTTAAATAGAGGGAAATAAAGAAATAGAACTTTGATAGTCTAACCAGAGGTGAAATATTTAGCAGTTCCAGTTTTGATAGGTAGAAAGGAAGTGATGAAACCGCAATAGTCTAATAAGAGGTGATAGATTTATTAGTTCCAGTTCAAATAGACAGAAAGAAAGAAATTGAACTTCAATAGTCTAACCAGAGGTGAAATATTTATCAGTTCCAATTATGATAGACGGAAAGGAAGTGATGAAACCGCAATAGTATAATAAGTGGTGATAGATTTATTAGTTCCAGTTCAAATAGACAGAAAGAAAGAAATTGAACTTCAATAGTCTAACCACATGTGAAATATTTATCAGTTCCAGTTTTGATAGGCGGAAAGGAAGTGATGAAACCGCCAATAGTCTAATAAAAGGTGATAGATTTGTTAGTTCCGGTTTAAATAGACCGAAAGAAAGAAATGGAACTTCAATAGTCTAACCAGAGGTGAAATATTTATCAGTTCCAGTTATGATAGACGGAAAGGAAGTGATGAAACCGCAATAGTATAATAAGTGGTGATAGATTTATTAGTTCCGGTTTAAATAGAGGGAAATAAAGAAATGGAACTTCGATAATCTTACCAGAGGTGAAATATTTAGCAGTTCCCGTTTTGATAGGTGGAAAGGAAGTGATGAAACCGCAATAGTCTAATAAAAGGTGATAGATTTATTAGTTCCGGTTTAAATTGACAGAAAGAAAGAAATGGAACTTCAATATTCTAACCAAAGGTGAAATATTTATCAGTTCCAGTTATGATAGGCGGAAAGGAAGTGATGAAACCGCCAATTGCTTAATAAGAGGTGATAGATTTGTTAGTTCCGGTTTAAATTGACAGAAAGAAAGAAATTGAACTTCAATAGTCTAACCACATGTGAAATATTTAGCAGTTCCAGTTTTGATAGGCGGAAAGGAAGTGAAAAAACCACTAATCGTCTAATAAGAGGTGCTAGATTTTTCAGTTCCGGCTTAAATAGACGGAAAGAAAGAAATGGAACTTTAATAGTCTAACCACATGTGAAATATTTATCAGTTCCAGTTATGATAGACGGAAAGGAAGTGATGAAACCGCAATAGTATAACAAGTGGTGATAGATTTATTAGTTCCGGTTTAAATTGACAGAAAGAAAGAAATGGAACTTCGATAGTCTAACCAGAGGTGAAATATTTAGCAGTTCCAGTTTTGATAGGTGGAAAGGAAGTGATGAAACCGCAATAGTCTAATAAGAGGTGATAGATTTATTAGTTCCAGTTTAAATAGACAGAAAGAAAGAAATTGAACTTCAATAGTCTAACCAGAGGTGAAATATTTATCAGTTCCAGTTATGATAGACGGAAAGGAAGTGATGAAACCGCCAATTGCTTAATAAGAGGTGATAGATTTGTTAGTTCCGGTTTAAATAAACCGAAAGAAAGAAATGGAACTTCAATAGTCTAACCACATGTGAAATATTTATCAGTTCCAGTTTTGATAGGCGGAAAGGAAGTGATGAAACCGCCAATTGCTTAATAAGAGGTGATAGATTTGTTAGTTCCGGTTTAAATAAACCGAAAGAAAGAAATGGAACTTCAATAGTCTAACCACATGTGAAATATTTATCAGTTCCAGTTTTGATAGGCGGAAAGGAAGTGATGAAACCGCCGATAGTCTAATAAAAGGTGATAGATTTGTTAGTTCCGGTTTAAATAGACCGAAAGAAAGAAATGGAACTTCAATAGTCTAACCAGATGTGAAATATTTATCAGTTCCAGTTATGATAGACGGAAAGGAAGTGATGAAACCGCCAATTGCTTAATAAGAGGTGATAGATTTCTTAGTTCCGGTTTAAATTGACAGAAAGAAAGAAATGGAACTTCAATAGTCTAACCAAAGGTGAAATATTTATCAGTTCCAGTTTTGATAGGCGGAAAGGAAGTGATGAAACCGCCAATTGCTTAATAAGAGGTGATAGATTTGTTAGTTCCAGTTTAAATTTACAGAAAGAAAGAAATGGAACTTCAATAGTCTAACCACATGTGAAATATTTAGCAGTTCCAGTTTTGATAGGCGGAAAGGAAGTGAAAAAAACACTAATAGTCTAATAAGAGGTGCTAGATTTATCAGTTCCGGCTTAAATAGACGGAAAGAAAGAAATGGAACTTTAATAGTCTAACCACATGTGAAATATTTATCAGTTCCAGTTATGATAGACGGAAAGGAAGTGATGAAACCGCAATAGTATAATAAGTGGTGATAGATTTATTAGTTCCGGTTTAAATAGAGGGAAATAAAGAAATGGAACTTCGATAGTCTAACCAGAGGTGAAATATTTAGCAGTTCCCGTTTTGATAGACGGAAAGGAAGTGATGAAACCGCAATAGTCTAAAAGGTGGTGATAGATTTATTAGTTCCGGTTTAAATAGAGGGAAATAAAGAAATGGAACTTCGATAGTCTAACCACATTTGAAATATTTAGCAGTTCCAGTTTTGATAGGCGGAAAGGAAGTGAAAAAACCACTAATAGTCTAATAAGAGGTGCTAGATTTATCAGTTCCGGCTTAAATAGACGGAAAGAAAGAAGTGGAACTTTAATAGTCTAACCATATGTGAAATATTTATCAGTTCCAGTTATGATAGACGGAAAGGAAGTGATGAAACCGCAATAGTATAATAAGTGGTGATAGATTTATTAGTTCCGGTTTAAATAGAGGGAAATAAAGAAATGGAACTTCGATAGTCTAACCAGAGGTGAAATATTTAGCAGTTCCAGTTTTGATAGGTGGAAAGGAAGTGATGAAACCGCAATAGTCTAATAAGAGGTGATAGATTTATTAGTTCCAGTTTAAATAGACAGAAAGAAAGAAATGGAACTTCAATAGTCTAACCACATGTGAAATATTTAGCAGTTCCAGTTTTGATAGGCGGAAAGGAAGTGAAAAAACCACTAATAGTCTAATAAGAGGTGCTAGATTTATCAGTTCCGGCTTAAATAGACGGAAAGAAAGAAATGGAACTTTAATAGTCTAACCACATGTGAAATATTTATCAGTTCCAGTTATGACAGACGGAAAGGAAGTGATGAAACCGCAATAGTATAATAAGTGGTGATAGATTTATTAGTTCCGGTTTAAATAGAGGGAAATAAAGAAATGGAACTTCGATAGTCTAACCAGAGGTGAAATATTTAGCAGTTCCAGATTTGATAGGTGGAAAGGAAGTGATGAAACCGCAATAGTCTAATAAGAGATGATAGATTTATTAGTTCCAGTTCAAATAGACAGAAAGAAAGAAATTGAACTTCAATAGTCTAACCAGAGGTGAAATATTTATCAGTTCCAGTTATGATAGACGGAAAGGAAGTGAAAAAACCACTAATAGTCTAATAAGAGGTGCTAGATTTATCAGTTCTGGCTTAAATAGACGGAAAGAAAGAAATGGAACTTTAATAGTCTAACCACATGTGAAATATTTATCAGTTCCAGTTATGATAGACGGAAAAGAAGTGATGAAACAGCAATAGTATAATAAGTGGTGATAGATTTATTAGTTCCGGTTTAAATAGAGGGAAATAAAGAAATGGAACTTCGATAGTCTAACCACATTTGAAATATTTAGCAGTTCCAGTTTTGATAGGCGGAAAGGAAGTGAAAAAACACTAATAGTCTAATAAGAGGTGCTAGATTTATCAGTTCCGGCTTAAATAGACGGAAAGAAAGAAATGGAACTTTAATAGTCTAACCACATGTGAAATATTTATCAGTTCCAGTTATGATAGACGGAAAGGAAGTGATGAAACCGCAATAGTATAATAAGTGGTGATAGATTTATTAGTTCCGGTTTAAATAGAGGGAAATAAAGAAATGGAACTTCGATAGTCTAACCAGAGGTGAAATATTTGGCAGTTCCAGTTTTGATAGGTGGAAAGGAAGTGATGAAACCGCAATAGTCTAATAAGAGGTGATAGATTTATTAGTTCCGGTTTAAATAGACAGAAAGAAAGAAAAGGAACTTCAATAGTCTAACCACATGTGAAATATTTAGCAGTTCCAGTTTTGATAGGTGGAAAGGAAGTGAAAAAACCACTAATAGTCTAATAAGAGGTGCTAGATTTATCAGTTCCGGCTTAAATAGACGGAAAGAAAGAAATGGAACTTTAATAGTCTAACCACATGTGAAATATTTATCAGTTCCAGTTATGATAGACGGAAAGGAAGTGATGAAACCGCAATAGTATAATAAGTGGTGATAGATTTATTAGTTCCGGTTTAAATAGAGGGAAATAAAGAAATGGAACTTCGATAGTCTAACCAGAGGTGAAATATTTAGCAGTTCCAGTTTTGATAGGTGGAAAGGAAGTGATGAAACCGCAATAGTCTAATAAGAGGTGATAGATTTATTAGTTCCAGTTCAAATAGACAGAAAGAAAGAAATTGAACTTCAATAGTCTAACCAGAGATGAAATATTTATCAGTTCCAGTTATGATAGACGGAAAGGAAGTGATGAAACCGCCAATTGCTTAATAAGAGGTGATAGATATGTTAGTTCCGGTTTAAATAGACCGAAAGAAAGAAATGGAACTTCAATAGTCTAACCACATGTGAAATATTTATCAGTTCCAGATTTGATAGGCGGAAAGGAAGTGATAAAACCGCCAATAGTCTAATAAAAGGTGATAGATTTGTTAGTTCCGGTTTAAATAGACCGAAAGAAAGAAATGGAACTTCAATAGTCTAACCAGAGGTGAACTATTTATCAGTTCCAGTTATGATAGACGGAAAGGAAGTTATGAAACCGCAATAGTATAATAAGTGGTGATAGATTTATTAGTTCCGGTTTAAATAGTGGGAAATAAAGAAATGGAACTTCGATAGTCTAACCGGAGGTGAAATATTTATCAGTTCCAGTTATGATAGACGGAAAGGAAGTGATGAAACCGCCAATTGCTAAATAAGAGATGATAGATTTGTTAGTTCCGGTTTAAATTGACAGAAAGAAAGAAATGGAACTTCAATAGTCTAACAAAAGGTGAAATATTTATCAGTTCCAGTTTCGATAGGCGGAAAGGAAGTGATGAAACCGCCAATTGCTTAATAAGAGGTGATAGATTTGTTAGTTCCGGTTTAAATTGACAGAAAGAAAGAAATGGAACTTCAATAGTCTAACCACATGTGAAATATTTAGCAGTTCCAGTTTTGATAGGCGGAAAGGAAGTGAAAAAACCACTAATAGTCTAATAAGAGGTGCTAGATTTATCAGTTCCGGCTTAAATAGACGGAAAGAAAGAAATGGAACTTTAATAGTCTAACCACATGTGAAATATTTATCAGTTCCAGTTATGATAGACGGAAAGGAAGTGATGAAACCGCAATAGTATAATAAGTGGTGATAGATTTATTAGTTCCGGTTTAAATAGAGGGAAATAAAGAAATGGAAATTCGATAGTCTAACCAGGGGTGAAATATTTAGCAGTTCCAGTTTTGATAGGTGGAAAGGAAGTGATGAAACCGCAATAGTCTAATAAGTGGTGATAGATTTATTAGTTCCGGTTTAAATAGAGGGAAATAAAGAAATGGAACTTCGATAGTCTAACCACATTTGAAATATTTAGCAGTTCCAGTTTTGATAGGCGGAAAGGAAGTGAAAAAACCACTAATATTCTAATAAGAGGTGCTAGATTTATCAGTTCCGGCTTAAATAGACGGAAAGAAAGAAATGGAACTTTAATAGTCTAACCACATGTGAAATATTTATCAGTTCCAGTTATGATAGACGGAAAGGAAGTGATGAAACCGCAATAGTATAATAAGTGGTGATAGATTTATTAGTTCCGGTTTAAATAGAGGGAAAAAAAGAAATGGAACTTCGATAGTCTAACCAGAGGTGAAATATTTAGCAGTTCCAGTTTTGATAGGTGGAAAGGAAGTGATGAAACCGCAATAGTCTAATAAGAGGTGATAGATTTATTAGTTCCAGTTTAAATAGACAGAAAGAAAGAAATTGAACTTCAATAGTCTAACCACATGTGAAATATTTAGCAGTTCCAGTTTTGATAGGCGGAAAGGAAGTGAAAAAACCACTAATAGTCTAATAAGAGGTGCTAGATTTATCAGTTCCGGCTTAAATAGACGGAAAGAAAGAAATGGAACTTTAATAGTCTAACCACATGTGAAATATTTATCAGTTCCAGTTATGATAGACGGAAAGGAAGTGATGAAACCGCAATAGTATAATAAGTGGTGACAGATTTATTAGTTCCGGTTTAAATAGAGGGAAATAAAGAAATAGAACTTTGATAGTCTAACCAGAGGTGAAATATTTAGCAGTTCCAGTTTTGATAGGTAGAAAGGAAGTGATGAAACCGCAATAGTCTAATAAGAGGTGATAGATTTATTAGTTCCAGTTCAAATAGACAGAAAGAAAGAAATTGAACTTCAATAGTCTAACCAGAGGTGAAATATTTATCAGTTCCAATTATGATAGACGGAAAGGAAGTGATGAAACCGCAATAGTATAATAAGTGGTGATAGATTTATTAGTTCCAGTTCAAATAGACAGAAAGAAAGAAATTGAACTTCAATAGTCTAACCACATGTGAAATATTTATCAGTTCCAGTTTTGATAGGCGGAAAGGAAGTGATGAAACCGCCAATAGTCTAATAAAAGGTGATAGATTTGTTAGTTCCGGTTTAAATAGACCGAAAGAAAGAAATGGAACTTCAATAGTCTAACCAGAGGTGAAATATTTATCAGTTCCAGTTATGATAGACGGAAAGGAAGTGATGAAACCGCAATAGTATAATAAGTGGTGATAGATTTATTAGTTCCGGTTTAAATAGAGGGAAATAAAGAAATGGAACTTCGATAGTCTTACCAGAGGTGAAATATTTAGCAGTTCCCGTTTTGATAGGTGGAAAGGAAGTGATGAAACCGCAATAGTCTAATAAGAGGTGATAGATTTATTAGTTCCAGTTTAAATAGACAGAAAGAAAGAAATTGAACTTCAATAGTCTAACCAGAGGTGAAATATTTATCAGTTCCAGTTATGATAGACGGAAAGGAAGTGATGAAACCGCCAATTGCTTAATAAGAGGTGATAGATTTGTTAGTTCCGGTTTAAATTGACAGAAAGAAAGAAATGGAACTTCAATAGTCTAACCACATGTGAAATATTTAGCAGTTCCAGTTTTGATAGGCGGAAAGGAAGTGAAAAAACCACTAATAGTCTAATAAGAGGTGCTAGATTTATCAGTTCCGGCTTAAATAGACGGAAAGAAAGAAATGGAACTTTAATAGTCTAACCACATGTGAAATATTTATCAGTTCCAGTTATGATAGACGGAAAGGAAGTGATGAAACCGCAATAGTATAATAAGTGGTGATAGATTTATTAGTTCCGGTTTAAATAGAGGGAAGTAAAGAAATGGAACTTCGATAGTCTAACCAGAGGTGAAATATTTAGCAGTTCCAGTTTTGATAGGTGGAAAGGAAGTGATGAAACCGCAATAGTCTAATAAGAGGTGATAGATTTATTAGTTCCAGTTTAAATAGAGAGAAAGAAAGAAATTGAACTTCAATAGTCTAACCAGAGGTGAAATATTTATCAGTTCCAGTTATGATAGACGGAAAGGAAGTGATGAAACCGCAATAGTATAATAAGTGGTGATAGATTTATTAGTTCCAGTTGAAATAGACAGAAAGAAAGAAATTGAACTTCAATAGTCTAACCACATGTGAAATATTTATCAGTTCCAGTTTTGATAGGCGGAAAGGAAGTGATGAAACCGCCAATAGTCTAATAAAAGGTGATAGATTTGTTAGTTCCGGTTTAAATAGACCGAAAGAAAGAAATGGAACTTCAATAGTCTAACCAGAGGTGAACTATTTATCAGTTCCAGTTATGATAGACGGAAAGGAAGTTATGAAACCGCAATAGTATAATAAGTGGTGATAGATTTATTAGTTCCGGTTTAAATAGTGGGAAACAAAGAAATGGAACTTCGATAGTCTAACCGGAGGTGAAATATTTATCAGTTCTAGTTATGATAGACGGAAAGGAAGTGATGAAACCGCCAATTGCTAAATAAGAGATGATAGATTTGTTAGTTCCGGTTTAAATTGACAGAAAGAAAGAAATGGAACTTCAATAGTCTAACAAAAGGTGAAATATTTATCAGTTCCAGTTTCGATAGGCGGAAAGGAAGTGATGAAACCGCCAATTGCTTAATAAGAGGTGATAGATTTGTTAGTTCCGGTTTAAATTGACAGAAAGAAAGAAATGGAACTTCAATAGTCTAACCACATGTGAAATATTTAGCAGTTCCAGTTTTGATAGGCGGAAAGGAAGTGAAAAAAACACTAATAGTCTAATAAGAGGTGCTAGATTTATCAGTTCCGGCTTAAATAGACGGAAAGAAAGAAATGGAACTTTAATAGTCTAACCACATGTGAAATATTTATCAGTTCCAGTTATGATAGACGGAAAGGAAGTGATGAAACCGCAATAGTATAATAAGTGGTGATAGATTTATTAGTTCCGGTTTAAATAGAGGGAAATAAAGAAATGGAAATTCGATAGTCTAACCAGGGGTGAAATATTTAGCAGTTCCAGTTTTGATAGGTGGAAAGGAAGTGATGAAACCGCAATAGTCTAATAAGTGGTGATAGATTTATTAGTTCCGGTTTAAATAGAGGGAAATAAAGAAATGGAACTTCGATAGTCTAACCACATTTGAAATATTTAGCAGTTCCAGTTTTGATAGGCGGAAAGGAAGTGAAAAAACCACTAATATTCTAATAAGAGGTGCTAGATTTATCAGTTCCGGCTTAAATAGACGGAAAGAAAGAAATGGAACTTTAATAGTCTAACCACATGTGAAATATTTATCAGTTCCAGTTATGATAGACGGAAAGGAAGTGATGAAACCGCAATAGTATAATAAGTGGTGATAGATTTATTAGTTCCGGTTTAAATAGAGGGAAAAAAAGAAATGGAACTTCGATAGTCTAACCAGAGGTGAAATATTTAGCAGTTCCAGTTTTGATAGGTGGAAAGGAAGTGATGAAACCGCAATAGTCTAATAAGAGGTGATAGATTTATTAGTTCCAGTTTAAATAGACAGAAAGAAAGAAATTGAACTTCAATAGTCTAACCACGTGTGAAATATTTAGCAGTTCCAGTTTTGATAGGCGGAAAGGAAGTGAAAAAACCACTAATAGTCTAATAAGAGGTGCTAGATTTATCAGTTCCGGCTTAAATAGACGGAAAGAAAGAAATGGAACTTTAATAGTCTAACCACATGTGAAATATTTATCAGTTCCAGTTATGATAGACGGAAAGGAAGTGATGAAACCGCAATAGTATAATAAGTGGTGATAGATTTATTAGTTCCGGTTTAAATAGAGGGAAATAAAGAAATAGAACTTTGATAGTCTAACCAGAGGTGAAATATTTAGCAGTTCCAGTTTTGATAGGTAGAAAGGAAGTGATGAAACCGCAATAGTGTAATAAGAGGTGATAGATTTATTAGTTCCAGTTCAAATAGACAGAAAGAAAGAAATTGAACTTCAATAGTCTAACCAGAGGTGAAATATTTATCAGTTCCAGTTATGATAGACGGAAAGGAAGTGATGAAACCGCAATAGTATAATAAGTGGTGATAGATTTATTAGTTCCAGTTCAAATAGACAGAAAGAAAGAAACTGAACTTCAATAGTCTAACCACATGTGAAATATTTATCAGTTCCAGTTTTGATAGGCGGAAAGGAAGTGATGAAACCGCCAATAGTCTAATAAAAGGTGATAGATTTGTTAGTTCCGGTTTAAATAGACCGAAAGAAAGAAATGGAACTTCAATAGTCTAAGCAGAGGTGAAATATTTATCAGTTCCAGTTATGATAGACGGAAAGGAAGTGATGAAACCGCAATAGTATAATAAGTGGTGATAGATTTATTAGTTCCGGTTTAAATAGAGGGAAATAAAGAAATGGAACTTCGATAGTCTTACCAGAGGTGAAATATTTAGCAGTTCCCGTTTTGATAGGTGGAAAGGAAGTGATGAAACCGCAATAGTCTAATAAGAGGTGATAGATTTATTAGTTCCAGTTTAAATAGACAGAAAGAAAGAAATTGAACTTCAATAGTCTAACCAGAGGTGAAATATTTATCAGTTCCAGTTATGATAGACGGAAAGGAAGTGATGAAACCGCCAATTGCTTAATAAGAGGTGATAGATTTGTTAGTTCCGGTTTAAATTGACAGAAAGAAAGAAATGGAACTTCAATAGTCTAACCACATGTGAAATATTTAGCAGTTCCAGTTTTGATAGGCGGAAAGGAAGTGAAAAAACCACTAATAGTCTAATAAGAGGTGCTAGATTTATCAGTTCCGGCTTAAATAGACGGAAAGAAAGAAATGGAACTTTAATAGTCTAACCACATGTGAAATATTTATCAGTTCCAGTTATGATAGACGGAAAGGAAGTGATGAAACCGCAATAGTATAATAAGTGGTGATAGATTTATTAGTTCCGGTTTAAATAGAGGGAAGTAAAGAAATGGAACTTCGATAGTCTAACCAGAGGTGAAATATTTAGCAGTTCCAGTTTTGATAGGTGGAAAGGAAGTGATGAAACCGCAATAGTCTAATAAGAGGTGATAGATTTATTAGTTCCAGTTTAAATAGACAGAAAGAAAGAAATTGAACTTCAATAGTCTAACCACAGGTGAAATATTTATCAGTTCCAGTTATGATAGACGGAAAGGAAGTGATGAAAAAGCCATTGCTTAATAAGAGGTGATAGGTTTGTTAGTTCCGGTTTAAATTGACAGAAAGAAAGAAATTGAACTTCAATAGTCTAACCAAAGGTGAAATATTTAGCAGTTCCAGTTATGATAGACGGAAAGGAAGTGAAAAAACCACTAATAGTCTAATAAGAGGTGCTAGATTTATCAGTTCCGGCTTAAATAGACGGAAAGAAAGAAATGGAACTTTAATAGTCTAACCACATGCGAAATATTTATCAGTTCCAGTTATGATAGACGGAAAGGAAGTGATGAAACCGCAATAGTATAATAAGTGGTGATAGATTTATTAGTTCCGGTTTAAATAGAGGGAAATAAAGAAATGGAACTTCGATAGTCTAACCAGAGGTGAAATATTTAGCAGTTCCCGTTTTGATAGACGGAAAGGAAGTGATGAAACCGCAATAGTATAATAAGTGGTGATAGATTTATTAGTTCCGGTTTAAATAGAGGGAAATATAGAAATGGAACTTCGATAGTCTAACCACATTTGAAATATTTAGCAGTTCCAGTTTTGATAGGCGGAAAGGAAGTGAAAAAACCACTAATAGTCTAATAAGAGGTGCTATATTTATCAGTTCCGGCTTAAATAGACGGAAAGAAAGAAATGGAACTTTAATAGTCTAACCACATGTGAAATATTTATCAGTTCCAGTTATGATAGACGGAAAGGAAGTGATGAAACCGCAATAGTATAATAAGTGGTGATAGATTTATTAGTTCCGGTTTAAATAGAGGGAAATAAAGAAATGGAACTTCGATAGTCTAACCAGAGGTGAAATATTTAGCAGTTCCAGTTTTGATAGGTGGAAAGGAAGTGATGAAACCGCAATAGTCTAATAAGAGGTGATAGATTTATTAGTTCCAGTTTAAATAGACAGAAAGAAAGAAATTGAACTTCAATAGTCTAACCACAGGTGAAATATTTATCAGTTCCAGTTATGATAGACGGAAAGGAAGTGATGAAACCGCCAATTGCTTAATAAGAGGTGATAGATTTGTTAGTTCCGGTTTAAATTGACAGAAAGAAAGAAATGGAACTTCAATAGTCTAACAAAAGGTGAAATATTTATCAGTTCCAGTTTTGATAGGCGGAAAGGAAGTGATGAAACCGCCAATTGCTTAATAAGAGGTGATAGATTTGTTAGTTCCGGTTTAAATTGACAGAAAGAAAGAAATGGAACTTCAATAGTCTAACCACATGTGAAATATTTAGCAGTTCCAGTTTTGATAGGCGGAAAGGAAGTGAAAAAACCACTAATAGTCTAATAAGAGGTGCTAGATTTATCAGTTCCGGCTTAAATAGACGGAAAGAAAGAAATGGAACTTTAATAGTCTAACCACATGTGAAATATTTATCAGTTCCAGTTATGATAGACGGAAAGGAAGTGATGAAACCGCAATAGTATAATAAGTGGTGATAGATTTATTAATTCCGGTTTAAATAGAGGGAAATAAAGAAATGGAACTTCGATAGTCTAACCAGAGGTGAAATATTTAGCAGTTCCAGTTTTGATAGGTGGAAAGGAAGTGATGAAACCGCAATAGTCTAATAAGAGGTGATAGATTTATTAGTTCCAGTTCAAATAGACAGAAAGAAAGAAACTGAACTTCAATAGTCTAACCAGAGGTGAAATATTTATCAGTTCCAGTTATGAGAGATGGAAAGGAAGTGAAAAAACCACTAATAGTCTAATAAGAGGTGCTGGATTTATCAGTTCCGGCTTAAATAGACGGAAAGAAAGAAATGGAACTTTAATAGTCTAACCACATGTGAAATATTTATCAGTTCCAGTTATGATAGACGGAAAGGAAGTGATGAAACCGCAATAGTATAATAAGTGGTGATAGATTTATTAGTTCTGGTTTAAATAGAGGGAAATAAAGAAATGGAACTTCGATAGTCTAACCAGAGGTGAAATATTTAGTAGTTCCCGTTTTGATAGACGGAAAGGAAGTGATGAAACCGCAATAGTATAATAAGTGGTGATATATTTATTAGTTCCGGTTTAAATAGAGGGAAATAAAGAAATGGAACTTCGATAGTCTAACCACATTTGAAATATTTAACAGTTCCAGTTTTGATAGGCGGAAAGGAAGTGAAAAAACCACTAATAGTCTAATAAGAGGTGATAGATTTATCAGTTCCGGCTTAAATAGACGGAAAGAAAGAAATGGAACTTTAATAGTCTAACCACATGTGAAATATTTATCAGTTCCAGTTATGATAGACGGAAAGGAAGTGATGAAACCGCAATAGTATAATAAGTGGTGATAGATTTATTAGTTCCTGTTTAAATAGAGGGAAATAAAGAAATGGAACTTCGATAGTCTAACCAGAGGTGAAATATTTAGCAGTTCCAGTTTTGATAGGTGGAAAGGAAGTGATGAAACCGCAATAGTCTAATAAGAGGTGATAGATTTATTAGTTCCAGTTTAAACAGACAGAAAGAAAGAAATGGAACTTCAATAGTCTAACCACATGTGAAATATTTAGCAGTTCCAGTTTTGATAGGCGGAAAGGAAGTGAAAAAACCACTAATAGTCTAATAAGAGGTGCTAGATTTATCAGTTCCGGCTTAAATAGACGGAAAGAAAAAAATGGAACTTTAATAGTCTAACCACATGTGAAATATTTATCAGTTCCAGTTATGATAGACGGAAAGGAAGTGATGAAACCGCAATAGTATAATAAGTGGTGATAGATTTATTAGTTCCGGTTTAAATAGAGGGAAATAAAGAAATAGAACTTCGATAGTCTAACCAGAGGTGAAATATTTAGCAGTTCCAGTTTTGATAGGTGGAAAGGAAGTGATGAAACCGCAATAGTCTAATAAGAGGTAATAGATTTATTAGTTCCAGTTCAAATAGACAGAAAGAAAGAAATTGAACTTCAATAGTCTAACCAGAGGTGAAATATTTATCAGTTCCAGTTATGATAGACGGAAAGAAAGTGATGAAACCGCAATAGTATAATAAGTGGTGATAGATTTATTAGTTCCGGTTTAAATAGACCGAAAGAAAGAAATGGAACTTCAATAGTCTAACCACATGTGAAATATTTATCAGTTCCAGTTTTGAAAGGCGGAAAGGAAGTGATGAAACCGCCAATAGTCTAATAAAAGGTGATAGATTTGTTAGTTCCGGTTTAAATTGACAGAAAGAAAGAAATGGAACTTCAATAGTCTAACCAGAGGTGAAATATTTATCAGTTCCAGTTATGATAGGTGGAAAGGAAGTGATGAAACCGCAATAGTATAATAAGTGGTGATAGATTTATTAGTTCCGGTTTAAATAGAGGGAAATAAAGAAATGGAACTTCGATAGTCTTACCAGAGGTGAAATATTTAGCAGTTCCCGTTTTGATAGGTGGAAAGGAAGTGATGAAACCGCAATAGTCTAATAAGAGGTGATAGATTTATTAGTTCCAGTTTAAATAGACAAAAAGAAAGAAATTGAACTTCAATAGTCTAACCAGAGGTGAAATATTTATCAGTTCCAGTTATGATAGACGGAAAGGAAGTGATGAAACCGCCAATTGCTTAATAAGAGGTGATAGATTTGTTAGTTCCGGTTTAAATTGACAGAAAGAAAGAAATGGAACTTCAATAGTCTAACCACATGTGAAATATTTAGCAGTTCCAGTTTTGATAGGCGGAAAGGAAGTGAAAAAACCACTAATAGTCTAATAAGAGGTGCTAGATTTATCAGTTCCGGCTTAAATAGACGGAAAGAAAGAAATGGAACTTTAATAGTCTAACCACATGTGAAATATTTATCAGTTCCAGTTATGATAGACGGAAAGGAAGTGATGAAACCGCAATAGTATAATAAGTGGTGATAGATTTATTAGTTCCGGTTTAAATAGAGGGAAATAAAGAAATGGAACTTCGATAGTCTAACCAGAGGTGAAATATTTAGCAGTTCCAGTTTTGATAGGTGGAAAGGAAGTGATGAAACCGCAATAGTCTAATAAGAGGTGATAGATTTTTTAGTTCCAGTTTAAATAGACAGAAAGAAAGAAATTGAACTTCAATAGTCTAACCACAGGTGAAATATTTATCAGTTCCAGTTATGATAGACGGAAAGGAAGTGATGAAACCGCCGATTGCTTAATAAGAGGTGATAGATTTGTTAGTTCCGGTTTAAATTGACAGAGAGAAAGAAATGGAACTTCAATAGTCTAACCACATGTGAAATATTTAGCAGTTCCAGTTTTGATAGGCGGAAAGGAAGTGATGAAACCGCCAATAATCTAATAAAAGGTGATAGATTTGTTAGTTCCGGTTTAAATTGACAGAAAGAAAGAAATGGAACTTCAATAGTCTAACCAGAGGTGAAATATTTATCAGTTCCAGTTATGATAGGTGGAAAGGAAGTGATGAAACCGCAATAGTATAATAAGTGGTGATAGATTTATTAGTTCCGGTTTAAATAGAGGGAAATAAAGAAATGGAACTTCGATAGTCTAACCAGAGGTGAAATATTTGGCAGTTCCAGTTTTGATAGGTGGAAAGGAAGTGATGAAACCGCAATAGTCTAATAAGAGGTGATAGATTTATTAGTTCCAGTTTAAATAGACAGAAAGAAAGAAATGAAACTTCAATAGTCTAACCACATGTGAAATATTTAGCAGTTCCAGTTTTGATAGGCGGAAAGCAAGTGAAAAAACCACTAATAGTCTAATAAGAGGTGCTAGATTTATCAGTTCCGGCTTAAATAGACGGAAAGAAGGAAATGGAACTTTAATAGTCTAACCACATGTGAAATATTTATCAGTTCCAGTTATGATAGACGGAAAGGAAGTGATGAATCCGCAATAGTATAATAAGTGGTGATAGATTTATTAGTTCCGGTTTAAATAGAGGGAAATAAAGAAATGGAACTTCGATAGTCTAACCAGAGGTGAAATATTTGGCAGTTCCAGTTTTGATAGGTGGAAAGGAAGTGATGAAACCGCAATAGTCTAATAAGAGGTGATAGATTTATTAGTTCCAGTTTAAATAGAGGGAAATAAAGAAATGGAACTTCGATAGTCTAACCAGAGGTGAAATATTTGGCAGTTCCAGTTTTGATAGGTGGAAAGGAAGTGATGAAACCGCAATAGTCTAATAAGAGGTGATAGATTTATTAGTTCCAGTTTAAATAGACAGAAAGAAAGAAATGGAACTTCAATAGTCTAACCACATGTGAAATATTTAGCAGTTCCAGGTTTGATAGGCGGAAAGCAAGTGAAAAAACCACTAATAGTCTAATAAGAGGTGCTAGATTTATCAGTTCCGGCTTAAATAGACGGAAAGAAGGAAATGGAACTTTAATAGTCTAACCACATGTGAAATATTTATCAGTTCCAGTTATGATAGACGGAAAGGAAGTGATGAATCCGCAATAGTATAATAAGTGGTGATAGATTTATTAGTTCCGGTTTAAATAGAGGGAAATAAAGAAATGGAACTTCGATAGTCTAACCAGAGGTGAAATATTTAGCAGTTCCAGTTTTGATAGGTGGAAAGGAAGTGATGAAACCGCAATAGTCTAATAAGAGGTGATAGATTTATTAGTTCCAGTTTAAATAGACAGAAAGAAAGAAATTGAACTTCAATAGTCTAACCACAGGTGAAATATTTATCAGTTCCAGTTATGATAGACGGAAAGGAAGTGATGAAACCGCCAATTGCTTAATAAGAGGTGATAGATTTGTTAGTTCCGGTTTAAATTGACAGAAAGAAAGAAATGGAACTTCAATAGTCTAACAAAAGGTGAAATATTTATCAGTTCCAGTTTTGATAGGCGGAAAGGAAGTGATGAAACCGCCAATTGCTTAATAAGAGGTGATAGATTTGTTAGTTCCGGTTTAAATTGACAGAAAGAAAGAAATGGAACTTCAATAGTCTAACCACATGTGAAATATTTAGCAGTTCCAGTTTTGATAGGCGGAAAGGAAGTGAAAAAAACACTAATAGTCTAATAAGAGGTGCTAGATTAATCAGTTCCGGCTTAAATAGACGGAAAGAAAGAAATGGAACTTTAATAGTCTAACCACATGTGAAATATTTATCAGTTCCAGTTATGATAGACGGAAAGGAAGTGATGAAACCGCAATAGTATAATAAGTGGTGATAGATTTATTAGTTCTGGTATAAATAGAGGGAAATAAAGAAATGGAACTTCGATAGTCTAACCAGAGGTGAAATATTTAGCAGTTCCCGTTTTGATAGACGGAAAGGAAGTGATGAAACCGAAATAGTATAATAAGTGGTGATATGTTTATTAGTTCCGGTTTAAATAGAGGGAAATAAAGAAATGGAACTTCGATAGTCTAACCACATTTGAAATATTTAACAGTTCCAGTTTTGATAGGCGGAAAGGAAGTGAAAAAACCACTAATAGTCTAATAAGAGGTGCTAGATTTATCAGTTCCGGCTTATATAGACGGAAAGAAAGAAATGGAACTTTAATAGTCTAACCACATGTGAAATATTTATCAGTTCCAGTTATGATAGGCGGAAAGGAAGTGATGAAACCGCCAATAGTCTAATAAAAGGTGATAGATTTGTTAGTTCCGGTTTAAATTGACAGAAAGAAAGAAATAGAACTTCAATAGTCTAACCAGAGGTGAAATATTTATCAGTTCCAGTTATGATAGGTGGAAAGGAAGTGATGAAACCGCAATAGTCTAATAAGAGGTGATAGATTTATTAGTTCCAGTTTGAACAGACAGAAAGAAAGAAATGGAACTTCAATAGTCTAACCACATGTGAAATATTTAGCAGTTCCAGTTTTGATAGGCGGAAAGGAAGTGAAAAAACCACTAATAGTCTAATAAGAGGTGCTAGATTTATCAGTTCCGGCTTAAATAGACGGAAAGAAAAAAATGGAACTTTAATAGTCTAACCACATGTGAAATATTTATCAGTTCCAGTTATGATAGACGGAAAGGAAGTGATGAAACCGCAATTGTATAATAAGTGGTGATAGATTTATTAGTTCCGGTTTAAATAGAGGGAAATAAAGAAATAGAACTTCGATAGTCTAACCAGAGGTGAAATATTTAGCAGTTCCAGTTTTGATAGGTGGAAAGGAAGTGATGAAACCGCAATAGTCTAATAAGAGGTGATAGATTTATTAGTTCCAGTTCAAATAGACAGAAAGAAAGAAATTGAACTTCAATAGTCTAACCAGAGGTGAAATATTTATCAGTTCCAGTTATGATAGACGGAAAGGAAGTGATGAAACCGCAATAGTATAATAAGTGGTGATAGATTTATTAGTTCCGGTTTAAATAGACCGAAAGAAAGAAATGGAACTTCAATAGTCTATCCACATGTGAAATATTTATCAGTTCCAGTTTTGATAGGCGGAAAGGAAGTGATGAAACCGCCAATAGTCTAATAAAAGGTGATAGATTTGTTAGTTCCGGTTTAAATTGACAGAAAGAAAGAAATGGAACTTCAATAGTCTAACCAGAGGTGAAATATTTATCAGTTCCAGTTATGATAGGTGGAAAGGAAGTGATGAAACCGCAATAGTATAATAAGTGGTGATAGATTTATTAGTTCCGGTTTAAATAGAGGGAAATAAAGAAATGGAACTTCGATAGTCTTACCAGAGGTGAAATATTTAGCAGTTCCCGTTTTGATAGGTGGAAAGGAAGTGATGAAACCGCAATAGTCTAATAAGAGGTGATAGATTTATTAGTTCCAGTTTAAATAGACAAAAAGAAAGAAATTGAACTTCAATAGTCTAACCAGAGGTGAAATATTTATCAGTTCCAGTTATGATAGACGGAAAGGAAGTGATGAAACCGACAATTGCTTAATAAGAGGTGATAGATTTGTTAGTTCCGGTTTAAATTGACAGAAAGAAAGAAATGGAACTTCAATAGTCTAACCACATGTGAAATATTTAGCAGTTCCAGTTTTGATAGGCGGAAAGGAAGTGAAAAAACCACTAATAGTCTAATAAGAGGTGCTAGATTTATCAGTTCCGGCTTAAATAGACGGAAAGAAAGAAATGGAACTTTAATAGTCTAACCACATGTGAAATATTTATCAGTTCCAGTTATGATAGACGGAAAGGAAGTGATGAAACCGCAATAGTATAATAAGTGGTGATAGATTTATTAGTTCCGGTTTAAATAGAGGGAAATAAAGAAATGGAACTTCGATAGTCTAACCAGAGGTGAAATATTTAGCAGTTCCAGTTTTGATAGGTGGAAAGGAAGTGATGAAACCGCAATAGTCTAATAAGAGGTGATAGATTTTTTAGTTCCAGTTTAAATAGACAGAAAGAAAGAAATTGAACTTCAATAGTCTAACCACAGGTGAAATATTTATCAGTTCCAGTTATGATAGACGGAAAGGAAGTGATGAAACCGCCGATTGCTTAATAAGAGGTGATAGATTTGTTAGTTCCTGTTGAAATTGACAGAGAGAAAGAAATGTAACTTCAATAGTCTAACCACATGTGAAATATTTAGCAGTTCCAGTTTTGATAGGCGGAAAGGAAGTAAAAAACCACTAATAGTCTAATAAGAGGTGCTAGATTTATCAGTTCTGGCTTAAATAGACGGAAAGAAAGAAATGGAACTTTAATAGTCTAACCACATGTGAAATATTTATCAGTTCCAGTTATGATAGACGGAAAGGAAGTGATGAAACCGCCAATTGCTTAATAAGAGGTGATAGATTTGTTAGTTCCGGTTTAAATAGACAGAAAGAAAGAAATGGAACTTCAATTGTCTAACCACATTTGAAATATTTAGCAGTTCCAGTTTTGATAGGCGGAAAGGAAGTGATGAAACCGCAATAGTCTAATAAGAGGTGATAGATTTATTAGTTCTAGTTTAAATAGACAGAAAGAATGAAATTGAACTTCAATAGTCTAACCACAGGTGAAATATTTATCAGTTCCAGTTATGATAGACGGAAAGGAAGTGATGAAACCGCCAATTGCTTAATAAGAGGTGATAGATTTGTTAGTTCCGGTTTAAATTGACAGAAAGAAAGAAATGGAACTTCAATAGTCTAACCAAAGGTGAAATATTTAGCAGTTTATAACGAAATACTTTAGTTTGTATAATATTTACCTGTACCGTGGGCAAAAAGTGCTCATAAATATGTAATATACTTAGTAGAATGTTCATTTTAAATTAACAGAAAAGAAGAATGTTTTTAATATATGTAAGAGATTATTATGGTATAGTTGTGGCTATGTACATGTTATGTGTTGACCTAGTCAAGTGAATTTATGTATTTTACGGTCTTAAAAAGAATATTTAAGACATATCAAGCAATAAAGGTGAGACTAATAATCTTTGAATATCTGAGTTGATTTTTGCATAAAGAAAAGTAATTATCGCTTCGTAACTGATATTTTACAAGACGAACCAGGTTGACGACGCTTTTTCTATAGAGTCGTTATAAAAATTTGGTGCCGAAACCCGGGACTTTTGAAAATTCAGTTCCCGAAGAAGGAAAGTAGGGCTGAATTTACTTGGATATTACCATTTATGAATACGAACTTAACCGTATTACGAAGCGGTAAGGTCATCAAAAGAAAAATGGATAGTGAAATAGTGCAACAGGAATCTAATACCAGTAATCCAGGTGAAATTAGTGCAACACCAAGTTTGTCATTTGAGGATCGACTTTTGTTAGCGGTGCAGCGACAAATTATGCAAATGACGACTGAGATAAAACAAACCATAGAACAGAAGTTCAACGAATATAACCAGATCATGGAACAGAAGTTCTATGAAGCTAACCAGGCCATGGAACAGAAGATAGAATTGAAATTCAACGAAGCTAACAAGACCATGGAACAGAAGTTAAACGAATCTAACCAGACCATGGAACAGAAGTTAAACGAATCTAACCAGACCATGGAAAAGAAGATAGAACTGAAATTTAACGAAGTTAGCCAGACTATGGAACAGAAGATAGAACTGAAATTCAACGAAGCTAGCAAGCAGTATGAAGGATTTAAAGCGGCATTGATCGCGAATTACGAAAATGACTTTTTGCTGGCAAACAGAGATGCCACTCTTAGAAATCAACATTTCAATCCTCGATTGCACAAATCTATTGTAGAGTTTGTTGTAAATGTCTATAATGAATTAAAGGTTGTTAATCCCTTGCAATCGGAATCAAGAATAATTGCATCGATTCGCAATTTGCTTCCATTTAAATTACAGCAGATCTTATTTTCCACACAGTGTATGAGTTTCAGTCATTTATTAATGCTTGTACAATGCTACGAAACTCAATACCATGCTATGAATCTAACACAACCAGGAATGGGTAAAAATAAGAATACTTCAGATCATTTGGTCCCTGTTCGGAATTTGAATATCCGAAGTGTGAATAATAATGAACCGAACCTAAGACGAGTATACTCTAGCAACCAAAATGAACAAAATAGACAAGGCTATGTAGGGAATCCGCCTAACCTAATCAACCGAAGTAGACACAAAAATAATAGAAATACATGTCGAAATCCTAGAGATGCTACCAATCCTATGTATAGACATAATCATTGTTCACGAGATGGTACTTCGTATCCAAATTCAAATCACGATGAAAGACATGTACCACCTAATGTAGAACCTAACCACGATTGTGCGGTACAATGCACTTTATTAGATTCATATGCCAGTGCGAATGTAACATGATTACCGTTAACGAAATTAGGTTAAACCCATGTTGGTTATAGATTCTTGTGAATTTTCGTTTTAAAGTTTGTGTTAATATTAATAATGAAAACGATGGTTATAAATATTTGAAATGCATCTAGTTAAAGAGTTAGTAGCACCCAACATTCTTGATCAAATAAATAAGAATGAAAAATAACAATAATAATGAAAAATGTGTTTATTTAATAACAAAAAGGTGTCTTTTGTTTCTGTAAAATAAATTTATTTACTTCCATTTGATTATTCAAACGTAGGTTATGTTTAATTTTTATTCTTTCTTATTAATGTGAAGAATCATAATTCAATTTATAATTAGTTAAAAGCAAAAATTATTTTATATTAGATTGATTTGTGTTTAATTATCAAAGATTATGTTAAGAATAAGATCCATTCTATAAAATCAATTATTCAATGACTATCACCTTGAGTGAAATTCTTCTTTATTTTGGACATCTTAGTGCTACTATGTATACATTACAATTGCAACATCTAACTTATTTGTTATACAATGCGCCCGAAAAGAACAAATATTATTTGTCACATCATCGTTTGTAATAATGATCGAAACTAGTAATCTTGATAATTTGTGTTTCACCCTCGTTAATTATATTTCTAAGCGACGATGTTTTTAATGATAAAGAATAAATAATAATGTAATAAAAGAGAAATATTAATGAAATCAAAGATTTATTGTAAATGTATTTATGTGAATGATAATAACCAATATTTTATATATATGAGGGTTAACCAAAAAGTAATGAAGATATATACGAGGTGTGATCAAAATATAAAGAACATATGTAATGTACGAACATTAATCTAATCAGACCAGTGGTTCTTGAATATAAAAGCCAAGCCCACTCATGACTTTTATATTCAGTCCCTTTTTCGGGCGACATTTTCTATAACGAAATACTTTAGTTTGTATAATATTTACCTGTACCGTGGGCAAAAAGTGCTCATAAATATGTAATATACTTAGTAGAATGTTCATTTTAAATTAACAGAAAAGAAGAATGTTTTTAATATATGTAAGAGATTATTATGGTATAGTTGTGGCTATGTACATGTTATGTGTTGACCTAGTCAAGTGAATTTATGTATTTTACGGTCTTAAAAAGAATATTTAAGACATATCAAGCAATAAAGGTGAGACTAATAATCTTTGAATATCTGAGTTGATTTTTGCATAAAGAAAAGTAATTATCGCTTCGTAACTGATATTTTACAAGACGAACCAGGTTGACGACGCTTTTTCTATAGAGTCGTTATAAGTTCCAGTTTTGATAGGCGGAAAGGAAATGATGAAACCGCCAATTGCTTAATAAGAGGTGATAGATTTGTTAGTTCCGGTTTAAATAGACAGAAAGAAAGAAATGGAACTTCAATTGTCTAACCACATTTGAAATATTTAGCAGTTCCAGTTTTGATAGGTGGAAAGGAAGTGATGAAACCGCAATAGTCTAATAAGAGGTGATAGATTTATTAGTTCCAGTTTAAATAGACAGAAAGAAAGAAATTTAACTTCAATAGTCTAACCACAGGTGAAATATTTATCAGTTCCAGTTATGATAGACGGAAAGGAAGTGATGAAACCGCCAATTGCTTAATAAGAGGTGATAGATTTGTTAGTTCCGGTTTAAATTGACAGAAAGAAAGAAATGGAACTTCAATAGTCTAACAAAAGGTGAAATATTTATCAGTTCCAGTTTTGATAGGCGGAAAGGAAGTGATGAAACCGCCAATTGCTTAATAAGAGGTGATAGATTTGTTAGTTCCGGTTTAAATTGACAGAAAGAAAGAAATGGAACTTCAGTAGTCTAACCACATGTGAAATATTTAGCAGTTCCAGTTTTGATAGGCGGAAAGGAAGTGAAAAAACACTAATAGTCTAATAAGAGGTGCTAGATTTATCAGTTCCGGCTTAAATAGACGGAAAGAAAGAAATGGAACTTTAATAGTCTAACCACATGTGAAATATTTATCAGTCCCAGTTATGATAGACGGAAAGGAAGTGATGAAACCGCAATAGTATAATAAGTGGTGATAGATTTATTAGTTCCGGTTTAAATAGAGGGAAATAAAGAAATGGAACTTCGATAGTCTAACCAGAGGTGAAATATTTAGCAGTTCCAGTTTTGATAGGTGGAAAGGAAGTGATGAAACCGCAATAGTCTAATAAGAGGTGATAGATTTATTAGTTGCAGTTTAAATAGACAGAAAGAAAGAAATTGAACTTCAATAGTCTAACCACAGGTGAAATATTTATCAGTTCAAGTTATGATAGACGGAAAGAAAGTGACGAAACCGTAATGGTATAATAAGTGGTGATAGATTTATTAGTTCCGGTTTAAATAGACGGGTAAAAAGAAATGGAACTTCAATAGTGTAACCAGATGTGAAATATTTATCAGTTCCAGTTTTGGTAGGCGGAATGGAAGTGATGAATTCGCCAATAGTCTAATAAGAGGTAATAGATTTATCAGTCCCTGTTTCAATATGTGGAAAGGGAGAGATGTAACCTTGAATGTTCTAAACAGAGGCGATAAATTTATCTGTTCCGGTTTCAATAGGCAGATATGGAAGAGATGGAACTATCAATATCCTAACCAGAAGTGATAAGATTTATCAGTTCTGGTTTCAATCAACGTATAAGCAGATGAAACCTCAAATATTTTAACCAAAGTTGTAAGATTTGTCTGCGCCGGTTTCAATAGACAAAAAGTGAGAAATTGAACCTGCAATATAGTGATATATTTATAAGTGCTGGTTTCAATCGACGGATAAAAGAGAGATGAAACTTCCAATATTTTAACCAAAATGATAAGATTTATCACTGAATGTTTCATTAGGCGGATAAAGGGGAGATGGAACCTCCAATATTATAACCATAAGTGATATATTTATCAGTTTTGGTTTCAATCGACGGATAAGGGAGATCAGATCTCAAATATTTTAAGTGATAAGATATAACAGCGCCTGTTTCAATATGCGGATAAAGGGGAGATGGAACCTCCAATATTATAACCATAAGTGATATATTTATCAGTTTTGGTTTCGATCTACGGATAAGGGGGAAAAATGGACCATATTCTTCGGCTATTAAATATATGTAAAGAAAGAAATTTCTCATCGTCTCTTCTTGCCTGTCCCATAAAAATCCAATGTTAAAAACAAGTGATAAATTTATCCAAATATCAGTTTGAGAAGAAAAAATTAAAGCAGAATCAAAAACTCTGAGAGGTTGGGAGGAATTCCCTACACTTAATATTTTTAGCAGAAAATTTCACCACTAATAGCTTACTGGAGGTTAATAGAATGACACTATGTCAGAAGGACGTCAATTAACTATAGTAATTTAGACATAAGAACATTTATTTTAATTAATACCTGTCAGGAAAGTAGTATACAAACGGAAAACGAGATACACATGAAATGTATTGGACACAAACAAAGCCATCCTCTATACACTGAAACAAAGGCTATTCCTCCACATAAGAGCCACCATTGTGCAAAACATTTGTTCAAACGCGGAATAAGTTTTTGTGTCTGGAATCATCAAAATCTGATGATTCCAACTGGAATCACGCTCTCTTGACTTCTTCCCTGACATCATCGTCGACATCAAAATGTTTTCCACCAAGATGTTTATTAGGTACATGGTAGTCGATGGGTGCAAGGTCGGGGCAGTATGACGGATGTTTAAAGAGCATGCTATTGAAAATGTGTAACTCCTTGATGACATTTACTGAACAGGGCCTGGATAGGATTTTGTATTGCCACTGCTTTCTTTTTACTAATGCGAATACCTCGCATAATACTCAGCGCAGCACTGACGAACCACTTGTATTTTTACTTTATTGACAAGCATCGAACGTAATTAAGGGCTAATTAGTGGCTAGCATTAACTCTAATCTTACACAGTTTAATAATTATGGGTATTCAAATACGTGAGCCCTTTGTAGAAATATTCCAGTGTAATCTTTTTACACCTAAGAATAGGTATCTTCTTCTCTCTTAACCATCTGTACAAACTTCAAACCGAAAGTGGAGGAAAAACAAACAATTGAGTTTAAACGAGGACCGTTATAGACTGAAAACGGTAATAGATAGCTAGATGCATTTTTCTCCAATCAACTAAGCGTCCTAAGAATATATTCCACTTCCACTTAAATATTTAAGGCCCCTAGTATCAAAATCCGCCACATTAATTTTGCTTAGTTTCGAGTAATCTCGCAAAACGTGCAGTGAAGTTCCATATACGCGCGTACAAGGTCCCATATTTGAAGTAGTTTTTTTAAGTATGAAATAATAAGTTTTTAAATTCTGTTTCCGTGGAATTCCTTTAGATCAAACATATAACAAGCGATATAAAACTCAATTTCGATTTTTTTTTAAAAAAATGAATTTGGCGATACTAGGCTCCTCATTTCTACTAATACCAGAATCGGTAGAAGGCTATTGCAAAAGTCGTTGTCATACCATTCAAACCAAACTTCTTCACGTGGCGTACACGTCACAGTGCTGCTAGCTTTTATTACATTTTGGTTTAACGTCCAGTAATTTTTTTCTTATCTCTGTGAAATGCATTGAAACATTATTTTTTTTTAATTGTTATAATTATTGCATTTTTCTTATGTGTAGATTCATCACGCTTGCCAGTCATACGATAATTTATCGTGATATGTGATAATTTAAGTATTAATGCTATATACGATGATATGTGACTATGTGATATGTGATAATTTATGTATTAATGCTATATACGATGATATGTGAATATGTGATATGTGATAATTTATGTATTAATGCTATATACGATGATATGTGAATATGTGATATGTGATAATTTATGTATTAATGCTATATACGATGATATGTGAATATGTGATATGTGATAATTTATGTATTAATGCTATATACGATGATATGTGAATATACGATAATTTTATAACACACTTTTTTTTGGAGTTTTTGAATGTACAAATAAATTGTAGATATGCATTAAATAATTATCAACACACACACACACACACACACACACACACACACACACACACACACACACACACACACACACTGAGGTTGAAATAATCATTCTCACTAAAATAAATCAATAACAAATCAATACTATTAATATCCCAGTTTATTAACAAAAAAAAGATAAACAACATATGAATATGTCTTATACAAATCACTGCGTAGATGGGGAAGTACTCAACCCTTTAAGCTTAAACTACGCTCTTATGCTTGAATATTGCTAGGATTTCATTAAATCAAATCAAAAAGAGATTGCACACCGCCCTTAAGCCATCCTATCTCCATTCTCAGTTACGTTATGTAAGAACATTGGAGCGATAGAAACTAACTGATACGGATGTCAAAGGGTGAAGGCGCCATTTCATATCCTTGCGGAACTCCTTGTTCTTTCGTACGTAGTTCAATATCGATTTGTTTTGATTACATTGGTTTTAAAGCTTCCAACGAAAGCTTTCAGTAAGGGAAAATGGTAATTTTATTGGTACAAAATATTTTTGGTTTAGATTGAACATTATAATCATATTTAGAAAAAAATGAAATTTGGAAGATCTGTTTTTTTTTAAATAAATTACAAATATGAGAAGAGATGGTAATTTCTTTAAAATTTCCTCAAAAAGTAATTTACTAACCATTTCTTTGGTACTGAATCGAATTAAATACAGGGTGGGCCATTTTAATTAATCCACTAAAATATCTGAAAAATGATAAAACATAGAATAAATGTTTCAAGTACACGTTATATATTGCTAAGGGGGAAACCTAATTCCGCCAAAGGAACTCCTCCCCGCCCCCCCTAAATGGGGGTAACGTAGGGTAACTTTGAAATGTCAAATGGAAACATGGGTCGAGTAATACCTCGTTCGAAAGGTCTTGGAAAACTAAGTAACGCTGTACCAAAAGATGTTCCATATTGTGCACCGGTTTCAAAATGGCCGCAATAATATGGTTCGGAAACTCCAGTACCCATAGTGTGAAAACCATGGAAGGTAAATGAATGGAACAAAATTCAAATACGTAAATATCATAGGCCATATCGAATGGTGTGGTCCCTGTGATCCCAGTGGCCTCTCTAAAGGGGTCTTGGGGGCTAACTTCAAAATTTCAAATAGTAGCATGAGTCGAGTGGTACCTCGTTCGATAAATCTTGCAAAATCTAACATATTGAAGGAGAAAACGATTGATGTGAAATGGCAGTGTTCTCAAAAGGCCGCCGAAACATAGTATCCGTGTCAGAGAAAAGGTTTAGTACCCGTAGTATGAAAGCGATTGGAGATAAATCAACAAAAGAAAAACTGGAGTAGCTAACTGACGTAAGGCACATCGAGAGGTGTTGTCGGGGTGACTCCAAGGGCCAACTGAAAGGTATCCGGGGTCAACTTGAAGCTTTCAAATAGCAGCTTGAAGCGAGTAACATCACGTTACATAGACAAATTAATATCAAACAGCTTCTGTATGAAAATTTTCGACATGAGACACCGTTTTCAAAATGATCGCAAAGACATGGTGACTGTGTCTAAGAAAACGTCTAGTGCCCATAGTATGAATACGGTTAGACATAAATGAAAATAACGAAAATTAAATAGGAGAACCACGGAGGCGTTCCAAGGCTCGAGAATAATACAACAGAGATAAAAATATTAGAGTAAAATTGCCATAATGTATAGAGAGAAATCCAAGTCCTGCAAAATAGTCCTGAGAAATCCAAGTCCTCTCCCTGCGCTCTGTATGTGAGTGGGGTGGAAAGTAAAGTGAAAGTTCAAACGAGAACTCTACTTTAATTTGTAAATTAAGGCTAGCCTTACAAATAGGTATGGTGTGGTTGAAACATTTGTTTGTAAGGATGACGCTGTAGTGACTAAAAAAAGAGAAACTTTTATGCAATGCGTGCTGGTTATTCAGAAAGCATTTCGGGGATATACGTACACACCGTTTCGTCCCTCAAGCTCACAATATGACATGAATGCTAATAGTTAATCAAAATGTAACTGTGGCCATCCGCGTTAACTTAGTGCACCAATTCTCTATGCATGAAGTCTGCCTTCCAAACAGCATTGGGTAGGTCAATGGTACGCCCGAACCGTTGTCCGGTCGGACATTGAAATTTTGAAGTTAGCCCACAAGACCCCTTTAGGGAGGCCACTGGGATCACACGGATTACATCATTCGATATGCCCTATGATATTTACGTATTTCAATTTTGTTCCATTCATTTACCTTCCATGGTTTTCACACTATGGGTACTGGAGTTTCCGAACCATATTATGGCGGCCATTTTGAAACCGGTGCACAATATGGAACATCTTTTGGTACAGCGTTACTTAGTTTTCCAAGACTTTTCGAACGAGATATTACTCGACCAATGTTCCCATTTGACATTTCAAAGTTACCCCCCGTTACCCCCATTTAGGGGGGGCGGGGAGGGGTACTTTTAGCGGAATTGGGTTTCCCCCTTAGCAATATATAACGTGTACTTGAAACATTTATTCTATGTTTTATCATTTTTCACATATTTCCGTGGATTAATTAAAATGGCCCACCCTGTATAGTATAAATTAATGAAAGAGCTAACAAGGCTGTTCTCAACGTATAGTCTATGAAGCTATACAATATAAGTTGATCGAATAAGAACACTGACGCAAATCCCGGGGGGATGAGGGGGACATGTCCTCTCCAATCATGGAACTGAAGGGGACTGTCCCCCTCAATAATCCGATTTAAAATGTATTTTTGGGGAGAAATTTTATGATTTTTGTCCGATTACCACAAAGGAACGTGAGATAAAATTGATGTTCCCCAGAATGAGTCTCAAGTCTCCCCGCTTCCCAACGTTGAAGACAATTCTGATCCTCTGATCCTCCACAACATTGTTTTTCAACTTCGTAAGTATTTTGGACATCGCAAAAAAAAAAAAAAAAAAAAAAAAAATGATTTGAACGGTCTTACCCCCTTCCTCAATGTTGAAGACAGATTTGCGCAACTGAATAAGAGGAGAAGTTAGAAGAAAAACAGGGTGTGTACAAGGTCAACGATTTTTCTGTAAATTTGGGGGGGGGGAGCATTCAGATGCAGAAGGCATATATGAGGATTTTAAGACAAATTGCATTCAAATTATACCAAATATTGTATATTCATAAATACAATAGGGGGCCCACATGAGCTTTGGGGGGGGGGCTCGCTCTAGGATCGGCGCCCTTGAGTGGGTACGTAGGGATGCGCACGAGACAAGATTTGTGGCTGTCTCGTCTCGAAAATGTCCTGTAAAAGTGATGTCTCGACTCGAATTTTGTCAGGAAAATCCTGTCTCGACTCGTCTCGTTTGCATCCCTATAGGTACGTAATGGCTCATGCTAGGACTTTCATCTCCGGTGCGAAGAGTTCCTGATTTGATCCTACATGAATTAAGTTTATGGTGCGGAACATCGTTTTCGTGAATTTCTTACGATCAAGCATTCTAAACCATACGAATGTAACCTTACATAAATCTAAGGTTTATTTTCCTAAATATCTAGTGTAAGAGTGAAAGCAGGTGCCCTCATCTGGATTGGGCCAATGTAGTTTACACTTCCTTAGCCTCCGCACTTACGGTACGTGACGTGTCACGACTACACTCTGAACCTCTTTTACTTTCTAGACTTTCCGACGTAATCATTTGACAGAAGTTGAATGTGAACCTCAAAGCTGTTTTTTTGAAGAGGCAGAACAAGACAATAGAAATGAAATCTTTCAGTTTTACGTCCCACGGTTATGTTATATAGGCAAAAGGAGACGGTGATAATGAAAATGAAATGTTGGAATGAAGAGAGTGGGACGGAACGGAAAAACCCCGAGAAAACCTCCACACACGATGTTTGTCTACCACAAAGTCTGGTTGGCGCAAAGGGTTGGCACGGTGGTTTAGTGGTACAGCTCTCACTTCTGGTGAGCGGCGTCCTTGATTCGATCCCGGCCAAATAATTTTGTGGTGGACAACATCGTGTCCGTGGAATTTTTCGGAGTACTTCCGTTTCTTCCCACATTTTCATTCCACTAATTCTTGCATCATCATTAATTTGCTTTAATCATCCGTTTCCCTTAGCCTAATGGACATGATCGTGAATGACTTACTTGACGCAAACTAGGATCGAACAAGGATCCCCACGTAACAGAAGTGAACACTCTACTGCTGAGCTACTGCTGCTCGAACAAGAGAAAACATCACACTCTAATAGCGGGGATCGAATACGGACTGTCCTTTTGATAGGTAAGCACTTTTCTAAGTAGATCACTGCGACTACCTTTTTTTATTTTTTTTAAGCACATGCGTAGATAATCCGAATAAAGCCAGGACCATGTATTCGCTCCATCATCAAATATATATATACATATTTAACATACGTCATGTGTCCTATTGGTAAATCAATATGGATAAACACCTTCAAGTCCATACGGATTACAACGTTTATTTATGTCAAAAGATCAATCAAATCTCGACATTTAGCAACTAAAGCATGGGATCAATACTATAAGCCACAAACAGCCATTCGATAATCTATACGGTATATAGACGATTAGAGTTATTAGTATGCAAATTAAGTACTTTTAATGAGGTAAATAGTTTGTAAAAAACTACCACAAAAGAAAAAAATATGGCTTTTGTGCAGTATTTCCTGAGTTTATGTTAAGTATAAGTTCTCTGTGACGAGAGTGGTGGCATAATAATATCTGCTTTGTTTTACGGAGTCTTTTGAGAGAAAAAAAGTTCACCCGAGACAAGGATTACGTTGAAATCCGTTCGTTAAAAGGGTTTCAAGTATCCTGCTTAAATCCTATGACGTGTATAATCTGTATATTCAAAACGTCTATTGTTCCACGGATATAGTCAAAAGGACAAACATTTTTTTCTTCTTCATCATTTCATCAACAGCTCTTGTTACTTCATTTAAGTAAAGTTTAATATGTGGTTTACAAACGTACTCTGTAGTCCGTCTATATGAATAGAGCAAGACAAATAGGCCTATCTACCTTTCTTTCTACTTGGCTATGTCTAAAGTTACTCAATTGAAGGGGGATTTATACAATTTACTGAAATCCTTGCTTTTAGATTTTATCTCTGTACCACAAACAACAAAGGCGCTGGAGATGAATTTAAGGACACACAGCTAAACAATAGAGAGAATGAGAGGAATAGAATAGATGAAACAGAGAACTGAAACAAACACAAAGCCATTTAAAAGTTCAACAAAAACTTTTAAGAATCCCCGTTTTGAACGCTATACCTTTATCGTTAGTCTGAAGAAACAATTTGCATTTAAAATGAAATGTTACATGTTTATTATGTTGTAAGTGTTCGTTTTGTTTCAAATGTTTGTTAGTACATTGGTTGTGTTTATCATGAAACTAGAGATTGCTCAATGAAAAGAAAAAAACATAGAAAACTATTCCAAGATATCCGATTTATTAACATTATTTTGTGGTAGTCTCTCCCGCAGAACTCTCTCGGTGAGGTACACACAGCCATCCGAGTGATGTCACACAACAGACTGGCAACGCTGCTATCCATTCGACGAGCCTACGCGAACAGTATGAGCAGCAGGAGCGACTCGTTCACTTTGAACTCGACGACAGAAGGAGCAAGTAGTGGGTTCCCAATGTGAAGAAAGAAGAAAAAACATGTGCTTTACTGCTTGATATAAGTATCTTTAGTCTCGGTTCACACGAGCAGAAAAGTCTGTTGTGGGCCCGCAGCAGAAAAGTCTGTTGCGGACCCGCGCGAGCCGGAAATACATTGGTTCTTATCATTCATGCCACACGAGCAGACTCTGCCGCGCGACTCTGCTGCGGACCCGCAGCGGGCAAAAATTCAGTTGCGGGGACTCTATTGTTAATGCAGTTCCTTGATGAGATTTCTTATATCACTCACTCCGGAATGAATGGACCATTTGTAACACTGCATTATACTTTAGGTCGAGGTCACGTTTTATATAGTCTCTGTGCTGAAAAGTGACGCTAAAGTCCAAAAACAGCCACCAACATAATATCAGAACAGAAAAGAAAGAAATATTTAGAAACGCTCAAATAAATGTCTAATTTTTAATTTATAGTTGCCAACATATGCCAGAAATTGAAATTAGTCAAGCAACAGTTAATCCACGCTAGTGGACGCTAATAATAACTGAAAATGTCTATGAATAGGTTCCCGAATGTCTTACTTTCTGTATTCATACAAACGATAGTTAGTTAACATAATTAGCTTACATTTAATGTAACAGCTAACATTTGAATTGGTGGCATTGGAAGTCTTATGATAGTACCTTCTACTTTAATTTTATCACTTAACTATTATCGTTAAGAGTTCATCAAAAGAATTACTGCTCATGCGAAAATATTAATTAAAGAACTCATCATCATTGCGTAAATCAATAAACATGGAAGACAAATGTAGCTGAAAATAAAATAAACTGTTTTCTATGTTGGACTGAAACGCTCGTCGGAGTTCGTTGCGAGCCCGCAGCAGACTTTTCTGCTCGTCTGAACCAAACCTTATTTTGAAACAACAGTGGACGAATATTCTAAGCAATCTTTAGATTGTAATATACTTGGCATGCATAAATAAGTATTGGGCCTCAGCCAAATATATATCGTGATTTTTAATTCAGTGTTTTTGACTCATCTACTTGGTTTATTGTCGCATGCCGTTAGTTGTTAGTTTTTCTTGCAGGTGGTTTATCTGTGTTTCTGAGCAAGTCACGAGGAAACGCTCTGAGCAAGTCACGAGGAAACGCATTCCTGCTGTTTGCTATTTTGGTCGGCAACCGGGTGAAATTTTCACTTGTGAAGGTTTGTTGGTCTCCGGATTATTTTAATTTCGGATGTTACTTTATGATCCTTTTAATTAAATTTGCTGGCGTCCACAGCTTCTACTAATATAATACATTATTATTAGAAGCTAAAACTTAATGTAACATAATATTAGGCCAAAACTATGATAGAACATTAGATTTCTTGGAAAAAGAAATGAAAAGTGACTTGTACCACACGGAAATCCTTAATAAGATATTCTTGTGGTTATCGCACGTGGATTTTCTTTTTAAAAAATGATTTAAGTAAGCGCGTCAGACAAACTACCAAATAATACTACAGGGTGTTTCAAAATAAATATCGTGGTTTTAATGCTTTCTAGTATTTATTAAAACTTATTTACAATTATAAATAATACATCGAATGAAAGAGCAACTCAAACAGTTTCGTACGCACGCATGCTCATTCACTGTTTCCTCTGTCTGCTGTTAGAAAGCGCTAGTAGCAAAGATGGCGACTAGTGAGCAGATAGCTTTTTGCGTTTTACATTTTGCAAAGACTGAATCTGTAGTTACAGTGCAACCTTCTGTTGGAGAATTTTAAGGAGAAGCTTACAACTACGTCCTTATCGTTTGCAGTTGCTGCAAACTCTAAAGCCTACAGACTACGGTTTGGTGCCAAATTTACAAATGAAATGTTGCAGCATCACGATGAAGATTTTCTGGATCTTGGCGACTTTAGTGATGAATCGACATTTCACCTAAGTGGCGATGTGAACACTCATAATATTCGCATTTGGGGGGTCAGCAAATCCCCACGAGATTGCACAGTTGCAACGAGACTCCCCCAAAGTGAATGTGTTTTGTGCCATATCCCGGCGGAAAGTTTATGAGCCTTTCCCGCCTATCGACTCGACGCGTGTCGTGTGACGACGAATGGTGCTCATACTGAACACTTGTAGCAAAAGAGACCCGGGTTCGATTCCCGGCGGGAGCTCATGTGGTTCGGATTCCACATTAATCAGTAGGTCCACGTCTCACATAGCCTCGCTGCTGAAAGGGACGCTAAACTACAAATCAACTGAACTCAACTTGTAGCAAACACTATTTGAGTTGCTCTCTCATTTGATGTATTATTGTAATTGTACGTTAAATATAACAATTACTACAAAGTCTTAAAATCTCGATATCCATTTTGAAACACCCTGTATTATACAATTATTAATAATAACTGGTATAGATGACAAAGACCTATCTACATCTAATAAAATATAGAAACCTCAATTAAGGCAACGAGAAATTCAGTTTAAGATGGAAAGAACACAAACTAAAACGCACTTTCCTTTTTAAAAAGAAAAAATCTGGTATTTAAAAAGTTTTGAAACGTCTGTCAGAAGTATTCTGAAACTTTAATTTACGTTGAAGGGCTCAAAAGATTTAATATTAGTAACCTTTTTGTTATCAAGAGGCAATTGATATATCTTTTGAGTGTTCAGAAGCGACGTAATGTATGTCATAAATTACTCTAGATTGTTTCTTATCAGTCAACCCCCTTCTCCTTTGTCCTCCTTCTCACAAACTACGAACTCACTGGGACACTGCTAGAATAAATACAGAGATAAAAAAGCTTGGAACACTTGCGATAAGGTTGATGCCCCATTTCTAGCTTTGAATGAATCCTCTGTGTTATGTTATGGGCAATGTCATGTATTTTTTTTTTTTTTTTTTTTTTAGGAAATACTAAACTGTATATGTTTAAAATAATTGTTTTGAAAGTTTATGGCGTACATAGAATACATTACGGAATAATAATACGGGAAAAATAAACACTAAAAGCAAACCATATGTTGAATTCGAGTCGAGGCAGATACTTATACTTGAAATGTGTACTATATAATTTTGAAGATTAAGAGCATTTGCGTAGATAGATACAGGGTGTTTCTAAACCACCTCAGCACCGTTTGCGAGGTGATTCCTTAAGACACAGACGCAAAAGGTAAAACAAAAAAGCATAGACCAATCTGGGAGCAAAAATGCTTCCTTTCGACATAATTTAAATCAGATATTTGCAATTTGAAACAGGATTTGGGCCAAACACAGAGAATTTACTGGCATCGAGAGCCATACGAGTTAACATATACAGTGTGTTTGTAAAAGAACTCCCTAGTTTTAATGTGTCCTAGAATCTGTACAAAGTGACATACACTATTCTAGTTTGTGGTGTTTGATTAATCAACTCTCCAAGTTTGGCTCCCCAGCAGTTGACAGGTCTGCTTGACCTTGAGACAGCACCAGTGCTGTTTTTTCTGTGTTTCCTCAGTTCAGTCCAGGCAGGCGTGCAGTGCAGAGCAACTCAGCAACAATGTGTACTCCGCAACAGAAAGCGCAGTGTGTTATTTGGCTTATGAAAACTGAGTCAGTTATAACAGTGCAACGTAATTTTTGACGTCAGTATGGTGGTGAACCACCTACAGCAAAAATCTATCCGTTATTGGCTAAAGTCTTTCAAGGAAACCGGTAGTGTTTTAAAAGCAGAATCACTAGGTAGACCGAGAACTTCTGAAGATGTTGTTAAACAGATCCGTGTTTCTTGTGTTCGAAGACCGAAGAAGTCATTGGCCAGACGTAGTCTACAATTAGGAGTGCCTAAAGGTACTGTGTATGATGTTGTGCGTAAAAGACTTAAGTTGCGCGCCTACAAATTGCAACTGTTACATGAAATTAAACCTACTGATGGTGAATACGTAGCGAGAAGTGGAATATCATCTCGACGTGTGCAGGGCCACAAGTGGATCCCACGTTGAAGTCTACCAACATTAAACAAAACTTGAGAGAATTCTCTTTCATGATATGTACTCATTGATGTAAGTTGTCATTCATTTCCCAATTAAATTTATACTTAAATCTAGGCAGTTCTTTTTCGAACACCCTGTATTATCACAAAAATCGAATAGCCTCATTCACTGGAGACACTGGTTCATTGTATACTAACATCATAGGAACACAAACTTTTATAACAGTAACCAAAATATTTACTGACTAAAGGAAAGCAGATAAGCTATTTATTTACTATTTTTGTGGGAAACTTGACCCTTTATTTTCTGAACTAGTCTTTCAATGTTCGGTAGTACACTGGATGTTGCAATGTACAGGATATTTTCAATGTGGTCATAAGTTATTCGGGAAAACAAAAATCAATTCAGTTTTAAGATATTACATAAGAAATACGTTTTCAATAACGGTAAAAAATTCAGTGGGACGGAACCGGTCCGAGGACCAGCTATTGCACATGGTTCATCTAAATGACAATATTCATATTTATCGCGAAACAGGCTGTCAGATAGACACACAGGTGTCTAATAATTTTTAATCTAACATTATAAATTTCTATTTTTGGCTATACAGAATCAAAGTCAGAGATGTTCACTCCTGTATATTTATAGTTAAAGCCGTATTGAATTACAGTAACTTCCCCTATATAACATCTTTTTAAAAGAACACGTTGGTTTTGTTTTTGAAACTCCGATAGATTTTCAAACTACATGTATACAATATTTTAAACTCAAATGAGAGATTTCCTTAGCTCCCTTGTGGCTGAGAGGTTAGCATACGTGCCTTTGGAGTGGGAGACCTGGGTTCGATTCCCGGGCAGGAGCTCATGTGGTTCAGATAGCCTCGGCTGCTGAAAGACACGCTAAACTAAAAACGGAATCATAACAACACAAATGATAGATTTACCATTTCCGGCGGATAAGGGAAAAACGTAATGTGCTCTTCAGATGCTGAATCTTATTTAAACAAGTAATAGAGTCACAGGTACACCACGTGAAGGAATTTGGTTTCTATTGCGTGTTTTTTTCACAATTAATATTGAAACCGGAAGTGATACCACCTGTCATGTTAGTAGGAAGACTAGAGACACGAGTATAATCTTGGGATGCTTAATTGACTGCAGATAACAACTTGTCGCTATCTATTACAGTTTTACCGTTACCGATAAAAGTGAGAACCGGAAATAGTTGATTTATGCCACTTCCGGGTTGAACAGAGGGTTAAAAGAGAAAATGGTATCTATTCTTAGAATGCGAAATCGATTCCAGAAAACCGTTTCTTGCCATTTCTTATTGTTTTTTGTCTTATCCAGATCAATATTGAAACCGGAAGTTGTAGTGAATTTCTATTATTTCCGGTTTTAGTAGAGCGTTAAGGATTGGGATGAAGTGAGTTCTTAAGGCGCTTAATCGACTGCGGTAAACTGTTTATATTATCCTTTTTGTTCAACAGTAATCTACGTTTTAACTACAAATGGTCGAGTTCTGCCACTTCTCGTGAATTGATCGCCTCCATTAACTAACTGAGTTTGAAACTTTCTGCTCTCTACATTAGAGTTGGCCAAAAAAATCGTCTTTTTTTTTTAAAGTCGTAATACCGCGAAAAGGTTTGCGAATTGGGGAGTCTAAAAGGAGGTAACAAAAAAAAAAATAGTGCGCACATGTTCTAGTTTGCCGAAATTTGGAAAAATTCACATTTTTACGATACTGCTGTTACCCGTTTTGTTCAACGGGAATAAAAAGATAATATTAGAACCGATAGTTTCCACTGGGTTTTTCAATCACTTCTTGTTTTAGTGTATTTATGATAGTAGAGACGGGCTATATTTTTGACATGCTGAAACCGTTCCTCGCTATCATTCATCCATTTTTTCCTCTATTGCGATAACTTCTGAAAACGGGAATGATAGATTTCTACCATTTCCGTTTCCAATAGAAGCTTAACAATACCGAGAAGTTGTCTGTCCTTGAGATGCTGAATCTATACGAGGTGTGATCAAAATATACGTTGAATAATTTTATTAGAAACAAAATAATAAGCTTGTATGGAATTTGATTTAATTTCCTTCAGGTGAATAAATTTATTAGAAACAAAGTAATAAGCTTGGATGGAATTTGACTTAATCTCCTTCAGGTGAATAATTTTATTAGAAACAAAGTAATAAGCTTGGATGGAATTTGCTTTAATCTCCTTCAGGTGAATAATTTTATTAGAAACAAAGTAATAAGCTTGGATGGAATTTGACTTAATCTCCTTCAGGTGAATAATTTTATTAGAAACAAAGTAATAAGCTTGGATGGAATTTGCTTTAATCTCCTTCAAGTGAATAATTTTATTAGAAACAAAGTAATAAGCTTACATGGAATTTGATTTAATCTCCTTCAGGTGAATAATTTTATTAGAAACAAAGTAATAAGCTTGGATGGAATTTGATTTAATCTCCTTCAGGTGAATAATTTTATTAGAAACAAAGTAATAAGCTTGGATGGAATTTGACTTAATCTCCTTCAGGTGAATAATTTTATTAGAAACAAAGTAATAAGCTTGGATGGAATTTGCTTTAATCTCCTTCAGGTGAATAATTTTATTAGAAACAAAGTAATAAGCTTACATGGAATTTGATTTAATCTCCTTCAGGTGAATAATTTTATTAGAAACAAAGTAATAAGCTTGGATGGAATTTGACTTAATCTCCTTCAGGTGAATAATTTTATTAGAAACAAAGTAATAAGCTTGGATGGAATTTGCTTTAATCTCTTTCAGGTGAATAATTTTATTAGAAACAAAGTAATAAGCTTGGATGGAATTTGATTTAATCTCCTTCAAGTGAATAATTTTATTAGAAACAAAGTAATAAGCTTATATGGAATTTGATTTAATCTCCTTCAAAGTACTGTCCTTGCCTACCAATGCACTTATTCCAACGTTGAATCCATGCCTGCAAGCATTTCTGGAAGGCTTCTTTTGAAAAGGCGTTCAGCTGCTTTGTCGTGGTCCTCTCAGTGTCAGGAATGGTGTCCAAACTTTTTCCTTTAAGCACGGTTTTAATTTTTTGGGAAGAGCCAGAAGTCGTATGTAGACAGATCCGCTATATCTGGAGAGCACAGCGAATGTAGACAGAGAGGAATATTATTTAAGGCCAAAAACTCGCGGATCAAAAGGAAGGTGTGGCACGATGCGTTTTCATGTGAAGAAGGAAGCCATTTGCCCATTGAATCGGCGGTTAAAATGCTTTTCACGGACACACATGAAATGTTTTGTTTTTCAGAAAGCTCTCGAGTAACAATTTGCCTGTACGAAAAAATCGTTTGTGCTACTTTCTGCTCGTTTTCAAGTGTTGTTTTGAAGTTGAGGGCTGTGTCGATCGTTGCTCATTTTCAACCGACTCCTTGCCGCTCGTGAATCGCTCATACCACTTGTAAACAGTCTTCAATGAGTAGTATAGTGTCCTTTTTTCACGAGAATTGGAGAAAAGTGCAAATTTCTCACGAGAATTGGTATAATTTCGCCTTATTTCTTACGAAAATTGATACAAATTTCCTTTATTTTCACGAGAATTAATGTATAGTGCAAAATTCTCACGAAAACTGGTACAAATTTCCTTCATTCTCACAACAATTGGTCAACAGTGCAAATTTCTCACGAAAATGGATGCAAATTTCCTCTTGAATGTTTTATCATATATTTTAATACAATTTTATATTAATTTATACAATTTATGCTGATTACTTACCGTTTTTCCCCAAGCCTTTAAGAAACTTGTTTCCTCCTTTCTTATTTTGCCCTCAAGTGGTGAAGAATAGCTGAAGGAACTTCAGAATATGTCCACACAAGTCTTTTTCGTTAATCTTGAACGCAGTTGGTCTTGGTATTCAAGAAACTAATTCTAAAGAAAGAAGGCACATATAATAAAAGAATGGGATGTTCTAAGGTGACGTAACTAAAGGAGAAAGACGGAAAACAAAGGATAAAGTAGTAGGGATATTCCAATATGTCCACATACCATTGAGGCAGGGGGTCCTTTGTTTAATGAATAGCAACGAGTTAAATGTATAACAGATGGTGTTTTGGAGCTGTCTCGTAATTTGAACCTTGTGTCAATTAAAGAAAGAAGGAGCTGTCAATTTAATGTGAGATATGGATGTTGCACAATACTTTAACTGTTGGAAGGCAGAGAGACATGTCAAATAACTTAGTTTCATGTATTTAGAAACATGGGAAAATGTCGATAAAGAACAATTGTTAAAAGACATTGCATGTTTAAGATGGAAGGCGTAGGAGAAAGAGAACCCTTTGATGGGTGAAGAGTAACGAAAGAAACATAGACACCTGCTTGTATGTGTGTGTTCCAAGGTGATGGAGTTGGGGGAGAAGTGTACTGTCCTGGGGGAGTAAAAGACGTTGTTTAATTGATGCTGTGACTTGCACCCTACGGAGAGTTACCGCTCATTATTTTGAGGACAAAAATTTTAAGAAAGAGATAGTTAAATGTGACATGTTACTTTTAAAAGTTAATGTATTGCTCCCCATACTGGGAGACGGGACATAAAATTGCATGAGGGGAACTGTGTTGTTATTTGAGCAAATGACCAGTTTAAATTAGCGTTTGACTTGTTACGCATTTTGTTAAGACCTTGCCACATACGTAGAGGGGAGAGAAAGAGTGGCCCTTCCTACCTGAGTTCCAAAGAGGAAAAAAAGACTGAATGAATTGTATACGTAAGGGAACTTTCACTTTTGTGCTTTTTGGAAGAAGTCTTCAAACAAGATTTTTTTTAAAGGTATTTCCGCATAAATGATTTTATCCTTTTAAAAACTAGATTATTGAATTAATTATTTATGAATATTAATGAGATGATAATGAATATTAATGAGATGCTAAAGAAAAGGATTACAAAGAATGGATTTTAGTGTTTTTCGTATATTTAGAGGCATATTGCGGATATATGTAATATACAGCACTACGTATTGTACATAAATGTATGAGATAATGTGGAAGGAAATGGGCGCAACTCTAAGAAACGTATTTTATGTATTGATATTGTATTTTAAGTAGCTGAAATGTGATTTTAGCATAGAATATCATCTTTTGGATACTGTATGGGTCTAATGGTGTACGAAGCTTAGACAAATGACAAATTGCATGTATTTGTGATTAGTTCGTAAGTGGGTACATGTATGTGTAGCTGATATGTGATTTTAACATAGAATATCATCTTTTGGATACTGTATGGGTCTAATGGTGTACGAAGCTTAGACGAATGACAAATTGCATGTATTTGTGATTAGTTTGTAAGTGGGTACATGTATGTGTAGCTGATATGTGATTTTAACATAGAATATCATCTTTTGGATACTGTATATGTCTAATGGTGTACGAAGCTTAGACGAATGACAAATTGCATGTATATATGAATAGTTTGTAAGTGGGTAGATGTATGTATGTATGTATATTGGTTTTTGATATCGGGACAGGAATATATGTATCATATTGTAGACATATTATCTTTCGTTTGCATGTAAGTGTTTTAAGCATGTGTTGTTGGTTGCATAGCTTTAGGGGCTATACTAGGCTGGATGCAAACACCTAAAGTGTTTCTATTGTATTAATTTTGGATTGTAGCCTTATTTTATCGTATTGTAGAGCTGTATATGTTGTTGTGGTGATATGCTATGTGAATGCAAACACATGAACTGATTATATTGTAGCCTTATAATTTGATTGCTTATGTATATAGATTACCTTGAATACCATGTTAGAATGTATATATTGTGATTTTTTACGTATTTATCCTCTTGTAATATTCATTGGATCGCTTGCTAAGCAAGCTCCGAGGAACTATGTTCCGAAAAATACTAAAATGTGTGAGCATGCCAAAGATGACCTAGTGCTATTTGAAGCACAAAGGATATCACTGTGTTATAACCCATTTACATATAGATATCTTTTCACTACAGTATTCTAATGTCTTATATTGCTACCTTTACTTACTTTTAAGATGCTTGTTTACCTTATAGAAGACATTGTGACATCAACATGGTTTCCAACTTAGAGTCATTTATTGTAGGAACATAAAATACGTATAAATAACCTTATATGAAGCATAGGTATTCTTCCTTTATCTTATATAGAATACATATACTTCGTATTATAGGAATATTTGTTGGAGAAATAAAACATATTATTGTAAATTGTAACGCTTTATTGTATTTTTCAATATTGGCATATTGATATACATATATAGATATATTTAAATAAGATATTTACTATACTTAGAATATTCTTAATAACTTATTGACATATTTACATTATATATACGTACAAGTACCAACAGATAGGAAAACTTATGGACATATTTGATGATATTATGACCATGTTACTCCATGATGCTACCTTTAGACAGTTTACTATTTACGTATATACAGAATACCATTCATTTCATACACTTAATACTTTGATAACCATATGGCAATGTTCTATAGTCAGTAATACTGTTATGATTTAATCGTCGTCTTTTATTTTGAACTTTCTGATGTGTTTTAGTTTCAGACTTGCATACGATGACAAACCCAGGCTTACGAACAATTCTTCCTGGATTGTGTAACTGTTTTTTTCTCAGCTTTATCCCGAACTAGCTGATAAAAATGATCAAAGTTAATTTCTTGTCGTGTACGATGATTTAAAGTTATTCCTCTAATTTTAAATACATAATCTACTTTCCCTGTTTGAACTTCTTTCATTCTATAGGCATAATTTTTTGGCCCTAAGCCTATAAAGGCATCAATTTCCCACCCATCAGGAACTTCATTAGTTAACTCACCTAAATAGGAACCCAAAGAAAGTGGAGGCTTTTCATTACGTTGCTGCACAAACATAATACTATCAGTGTCGCAGTACAATACACGATCAGGATCTATAGCTGTTAGTAATTCGTAAAGTTTTAGACGCGCCCACGAGGTGATGAAGGCTGCAAGGACAACATTGGAAAATTTCCATGGTTTGTTTTTGTTTTCAATGTTTTTATATGATACAATGAGATGCCGCTCTCCAATAGGCAATACAGTTTGCACCTCATATTGTGGTGCCCATAGATAACTTAAAAATTTTTCTGGAGTATCTACAATTACAGATTGAGATAAATCTGTTCGCTGTCCCCATTTCCCATACAAGGAATTGAGAAATATTTTGGAAATATATCTTAGACCAGGATTTGATTCAATGTTATTTTCCGTTAACTGAATGCGTTCATGTTCATAATAGTCTGCAATATATTTCTCTTGATCTTGTTTACTTTTGCACCAGCTAGGAAATCCTGAAGACTCCTGTTTCATTTTTAAGAAGGAATTGACATAATCTTTAAACAGATTATCTTCTGATCCAGATAATTTGAATTCCCAAATTTCGATAATTTGTAGAATTTTGTATCCGAGATCTAAAGCTATATGAAGTTCAGGAGTACAGTATGTACCAATAAGGACACGCTCGGTATCATTGTGCATGCAATTGTTGTTACTTTGTTCCATACACGTACGACATAACTCAAACAAAAGGCGCTCATTACATGTATATGGTAAAATTGGAAAATATAAGTCTTTGGGAGGTAAGATACGACATTTCACTAATCCATGAATACTTTGCACTTGTGGAAAGTCAGGCCCCTTGTATATTATAGGTTTTCCTATAGGCAACGGCTTACGTGCCATCACCCAGGGGTAAAGACTGGTAATATCATAATATGACACAAACTCTTCGCTGGTACATTCGTACAAGGCATTAAAACATTCTGTACGTCCACCATGAAAACTATCTTTAGGTACAAGATGATCAACAAGATCATGACACTGTGTTTGAATAAACTGCTGTAATTTTTTGTCATTTTTTACCATATGATCCCATTCACACTCCCACATTTCAACGACATTAAGATTTAATTTTTTAAGAAATGCTATTTTTATGGTAGTGTTTTCATACCGATCTTGTAGTGATGTACCTTGCTTACAGGTAGAATCTAGCGACACGTGTCGTAGTGTAGGATAACAGTTTAAACACCCGTGATAGTAACATCCATGAAATTCGTAAACTGTATTTGTTTTAGTTTCAAATCCATCAACCTTATACCTCCCAAATCGTTTTTCCAAGCCATTTCCAGAATGAAGAATTTTATTACCAGTAGTACGTTCTAAGTATCGCAGCCAGTACATTGCCTTCAGACTTTGACGATCACGATGGTCAAACCCATAAGGTGGAATAATTGGAATAATTTCTTTGGGTAAATATAAGGTACGATATGTTAGTATTGCCAAACTAGCAATAGTTGGTGCAGCGATAAAACATTGGATACCATTTGTTTTGTCTTCAATTAAGTTTGAAAATTTAATGACAGCCTCTGCTAAAATTTTAACATCATTCCGACAATATTCAATCATTTCCTTTTGGAGATTATACTCCTCATTACTTGTAACACGTTCTTTGTGCCATATGATAAGTTGCTCTCGATCTTCAGTGCTCCTTGAATCAGGATCAAAATATTTTAGATCAGGAATTTTGCCTATATAATTTTGGTTTTCTAATGTATTAAACAAGTACGGAAAATCTCCCTTTCGTAAATTTGCAGAAAGACCTAACGTCTTAGGTAATTTAGATAATTTAACTCCCATATACAAATATGTGTCACGAAAGTAAATCTTTTGTCCTAAACGCATTTCAATAATTTTTTGCCCTGACATTATTACTTCAGGTGTAAAATGATGGTTTATGATCAAAGTTTTAGCACAGAATTGCATATCATAATTACTGCCATTATGGGAAAGCACAACGATTTTTTTAAACATTGGTCGAGTTATTAATACATGATTAACAAATTCTTCAATGTTGTAAAAATCAAACGAACGGAACCCATTTTTATCACCGCATACAAAGCATGTATCATCAAGTTTCATGTCCTTACACTTGTAACAAGCATGAATACAATTTACAAAATTTACATGATGTTCTTGTTCTCCCTGTTCATTTTTAGGAAGCAACATTGTTTCTACATCAAAGATAATGTACAAAAAGGTATCTACATGTTGCATTATAGCCGTTTGAACAAAACAAATATGGTCATCGCTTACATATGTGTAACATGTTTTACAATAACGTTCACCACATTCATGTTGAGACTTGCGTGAACGCATATCATTCATAGTACCACAACGGACACAAATTTTCTTTGTTTCGCATAAACTTTTTCCGCAAACATTTATTGTTTTATGATTAGCAAAACATTGTTCTGAAGAAAACAGTCTATGACAATCAAGGCATTCAACTTTAATATTATTATCATTATTAGAAACATTATGATACTTTTCGCACATTGGACATTTGAAGTTACACTTATGATTTTGTGTATGATGATAACCTTTCAAACAATACTGACAATATTTCCGTTTGTTTAATAGTGTTGTAATGTTGGTAATTAATTCGTAGTGTCCTTCACTGTACAAAATCAAAATTTTCTTTGATGCATGTATTCCAGGATAAATTACATTATAGTTTCGAGTCAATCCGTTCTTTTCGTAAACAACAATTTGATAATGAGGCGCTAGCTTATTTTGAAACTTTTTTACATCATCAATAGTACACCCATTACGGATTTCAATGTCAACTTTAGCATTGACACACAATTGCTTTGCTTGTTTCATCAATCGTTCAGAATGATTTTTCAATTCATATACGTAGTTATAACGATGATCAGCCTTACCCATTCCAAGAATAATACTCTTGGGAAGACAATACACATCCTTTTCTACAGGAATAGTACATTGTTCCAGGTGTGTTACAAGATCAACAAATTTTGATGAACCCCTTGTTCGTCCCCTACCTTTACGTGAATCAACAATATGAATTTTGAAATTTACTTTATCACCTAATAAATAATTTTCATTACTATTTAAAACATTTTCAATTTTACGAAATAGAATGTCGGAGCTTAAATCCGACTTTTGACGCCACGAAATGTATATTGGTTTATTAATTGTGGAAGCAGAACTTTCTATTGTTATACCAACATACATATCATCATCGACGTCATTTAAAACATGATCCTTTACAAATTCAAATAACAACTGAATATATTTTTCAGGATCATCTATTCCGCTAGTTTGCATACGTTCAATTGTAACTTCCTTTCCCGTAAGTCCAAAATAAGTATATTGTTTGGTTCTACTATTAACAATACGAAAATATTGATTTGTTTTACCACTTCCATATATGTTAGGTTGTGATACAGTATTAGTATTAGGACTTGGAAAGTTTATAAAATTTTCCATGAACACGCTAAAGTCATGTGTAGTTAAACTATTAGCTTTTCCTTCAGACACAAGTTCCATAAACTTTTCACGAGCTAAATTCTTTATATTATCTTGACGAAAGAAGCCTACATGATATAAATCAATAATATCTTTTGCAGACTTACATTTTTTCAAAACAACATGAGGATCAGAACCAAAATGCATAAACAACGCCTGCAATAACTTGGAATAAGCTTCATTGCTTACCCTTGCACCCGTAGCATGACATTGTGTTATCACTTCCCATGTAAATAAAACTTCGTTTGGATTTTCATATCCACGTGCTTCTTGTGCCGACAACATGGTACAGATGACAGACTGTCCTTCCATTGTGTGATTGACACACTAAATATGTAATTGCAATTTGAATTTTTGTCTTATACAGTAAATATTTTACACAATGATGTACACAGAACTTTGATATTTCTTTTCACAGTTTTTTAAATGACAAGGTTTCGTAAGTAGACTTTTATGATATGATTCACAATGTGTTGACCAAAGATACACTTTTTAAGAATTTTTTACACTCACCAATAAATATAATAATAAAACTTTCCCGAACTTGTTTTAGTTCACAACAGATTTAGTTGTAAGTTTACCGACAGCACACTTGAAAGCTTGTCGGCAATTGCACTAACACTGGCCGTTAACTACAATCATAAAACTTCCCGTAACTTTTTCAGTTTAGTATTGATGTGTAACACGACCGATTATTGATCGCCCGTTTTACATTTTTTATTTTTTTTTTTACTTTTAGTGGTACCGTAAATTTTCTTTCCGTCTGGATAGCGACTGTTTCTTGTTAGGTTCTCCGCAAATTATGCGTGCGAATCGGATCAGAGGCGAAAATACGAAACATTTTCGAAGGTAGCTTGGGGACTGCGCGCGAGAGTAGTGTTAGACCGACGCTATGATTTTCTAACAGGACGGAGGAAGAAATATCATCAACGCTATTCCATCGGCGTAAAGAAAATTGAAACAATGCCAAAATCTAGTGATTCTTGTGACTTTAATAATACAATTTCAAAAATTATATCGTGCACCCATTGAGGTAAGATTCTGGTAATCAATTTGAGCCAAGCACTGGAGATTGTTTAATGAAGAAAACTGGTCTGTTGGACACACCATGTTGGGCTATGCTTTGTGGAATTTAGAAGTACAACGATTCGCCTTAAGAAATAGTAAAAATTGATATTGAGGATTCCTTCCCTGTGATAAAAGTTAAAAGGTTCGGGCTACAAATTAACATAATAGAAATTATAGGGGCTTGGCTCGTAAAGGTATATTTATCTGTGAGAGTGTTATGTCATGTTAAGAGTGTAAAATGCCTGGGAAAATGTTATACAATTTTAACATGGGTTTCTAATTCGGTGTGCTCCCTCCCTTAAGCATTTCAAAGGGCTCCCCGCGATGTAGTCGTTAATCTTGTCTATTATCACCAGTCTTCACATTATTTGATCAGAATGAAGGGTGTAACATAATCTTTTTTTTCCCTTCCTGGAGCACATTGTTCGAAGTAAGTAACATGATGTTTTGATCAGAGGTTGGCAGTGGTTATTGTTTTGAATAGGTGTTATAGTATTGGTTTTCTTATACATATCAGGACATACGTGTGTGTATTTTTAACTAGTGAGCTTGCATTCTCTCACGTGCCAAAGCAAATGTGTTATTTTGTTTATAGATGTTCCAATTATAAATTTTCGCCTTAGATTTGGTTAGTAACATGAAGTTAATAAAATCGAAATAGCAAAGAATACGAATACGTAATATTTCGGATTGTTTGGACAAACAAATTACAGTAGTCCCTTTCTTAAACGTCCTACGGTTAGTGCACTTCCGTTCACCGTCCTAGTAAATATAGAGAGTCGAAGAAATTGAAGATGGTAATTCTGTTGTTTTTTCCTCTTTTTCAATAAAGTAGTTACCTAAATTTGGAGAGGTTCTGTTTAGGCACAGGCCTGACGACCTATTTAAGACGGAAACTTGATTCCATTATAACTGTAGTGCACTGTATAAATCATGACTGGAAATTTTCACTTATATTTTTTTTATTAGCTAACATTATATCTTTGTGTATGTATTATGCAAAGTTTATAGACCTGTGGAACTAAGTATCTCCCATAAACATTACTTCATTGCATAGAAGGCGAGGGAAGTAGATAATATCTCGGGATCATATTTTTTTTCCTAATATAAAATTTATGGTAATTCTATAGTAGTTACGATCGTGTCCTGGGTTTATTTATTTTACGAATTTAACATTCCCCTTTATTTTCTCTCTCTTTACCTACGATGCAACTCCACTAGATTTAAAAGGTCTATATTTCTTTTATAAGATGATTTTGATTTATATAAATACCGATACATCATACATTCACTCATTCATTTATTTATAGTCTCATATTTACTTATAACAATATTAGCTATTTTTTGTGCAGAAGTTAAGTTTATTCTAGTTACATCGTACATGTGAAGGTGCGAGTTTCTTCCTTAGTCGTCGTCGTCATATCGTGTCAACGTACTACTCTCTAGTTTTTTTTAACGCGCTTATATCTTCCTGTCAGTCCTAACACCCATTATTGCCTGTGGTTTGTCTTTAATATATCCAGAGTTCAAGTAGAGTGGATTGCCTGTTTTAATCTCCTTCGAGGCTTTGATAACTGGTTTATGCGTACGAGATGAGCTCCGGAAATGAATATAGTTATAAGATATTGTCTGAGTTTAGTACATAAACATTATCACACTCATCAAAACATCACACACTACATAAACACACATACCGCATCATATGTATATCACACTAACATCTAAAGTTAATCCTTATTCGATACATACATACATACATACACTTTAATACAATTATATAAACGTTAAACAAGAATTACATAGGATTACACACATTACATGGATATTTTATTTTTTTTCTTTCCACGAATATTCACCTTTAGCAAAGAAAACGTATTTATATATATAGACGTATAAAGTGGTAAAAATTAAATCCTACACTTGATATTTAGACTTTAGGGACATTCGGATTTCGAGCATGGATGAAGGTTTACGTTATCTGTTATTTCGTGTTTATTTCGTGTTTACTGCCATTGAGCGGGTCGATACCTGCGTGGTAATGCTTTGTCACCTTTTCGGAAATAAATGGTATTCTAGTATTTTTTTTATTCCAAGCTACTTGAGCATTTCTAGTATATTAGTACTAGTCTGACGAATGGTTTTCTTTATTTGAGGAGTTATTCACATTTTCTTGTATTTTGTTTTTCTTAATTTCTTATTTTAGTTAGACGTTTTATAAACATGTTAGCTTTGCTATTTGCGGTCGGCGACTAATCTTTCAAGATAAGCCGATACTATGAATGTCTTGTCGTCGTATCCCCCTCCTCTTTTCTTTTATGTGAATTCAAATGTATTGCTGCCGCTAGAGGAGTTATACTGAAAATAGCTCATGGAGACTGAACCACGATTTGGAAATTTCTCTGTTTTAGAATTGTTCTTAGAGCTATATGATTTATTAGATATTAATAAAAGTAAGAGTATCCATATGGAAGATGTCCTGATGACGGCTGAAACGTGAGTTAAAATATTAGAGAAGATTTTTTTTTACCAGCAGTTTTGCTTAAAGAACTTCGAGATGCCGGACCTGCCTAGCAGGGTATAATTCCTTAAAACTTATTCTCTTTTAATCCCCGTTTTGTTTTGTCCCTGCCCTAATTTTGTTTCGTCTTAATAAATTAATAACTTTCTTCCCATTAATTTGGAACTAAATTATATTAGTACGCGAACATAAAAATTATTAAAAGGAAGGATTTAAAATTAAATGACTTAAATTCTGAATATTCAGCCACTCATTTAAGAATTAAGAAATATTCAGGTAATAGTCTGGCCAGAGAAATCGATTTTTTTTTATTTTATGATTGGAAAGAGTGTTTTATTATGCTTACAAATATGGTTACATGTCAGGTTGACTTTGTGGTTTGTGAAACTACATGTTTAATGGAGTATGATGTTTATTTCAGTAGAAAGCTGTATGTAATCGGTGTCAGATAGGGTCGGCCTGAGATCTTGTGTTTATGATAATTTATTAAATTTTGCATTTGTATGAAGAAGGAAATTAGATTTCGAGAGCGCTTCGTAAATGGCAGGTTCTTTAGAAACTCCATATGTTTATAGTCACGGATGATAAAACATAAATGCTAAGTAGTATTTCATACATTTATGAATACGAAGAAATAATTGTAAAACAATTATGCCTCCGTGATGGGGTCTTTATAAGTATTTTTTTTATATTATCTTCGTTATACTTAGAATATTGTAAAGATAGATCGTGATCTGGTGAGTTTCTCGAATTTCCTACCACGTTGTTTTGTTCTCTCGACTATAGCCATCCCTCTGTAGATAATATATATATGTAAATTAAATGAAACTTTACAACTTTGTAAAGCTAGGTCCCTTCTCTGATACTGCAATTATTAAACTTTATCAGCTTTGAATTAACGAACTGTTTTGTAACGTAACGAAACGCAATGCTTTCATACCATAAGCCCAAGTCATTCTGTCTGTACCTAAAGGAAAGTTGTGAAGTGAAATCGAAATGGGAAGGTTCACATGTATTTCATACGAAGGATAAAATTATTCGTAAAAGATCACTATTAAACCAGAGAGAAGAAATTACTATTTTGGTTTTAAAGTTAATCACGGCAAGGCAATATTATAATATTTCAGTTCTTGTTCATGGAAGATAAGTAAGGTGAACTGCGGAACTACTTAGCCATCTTTGAATATCTTCAACTTTTACTCTGTTTTGCCTTACCTCAGTGCATATGTACTTAAAGTACGAGAAGTGGAAAGTTTGACTAAGTTATTTATAACATAATAAGTTTCAAGCTATTTCAAATCCTAAAGTATTTAATTTTCGATATACAGTGATATCTTCTTCAGTGATATGACGATATGTTAACTCAGCTTCAGACATACAGTCATTCGTTTTAAAGTCTTTCCGTTTCGATGAGGATATAGTTGACCACTTTCATTGCTTTTGTGCCCCTGAAGTGAGAATAAATTGATAGTGGAAGGTGTTTCTAGTAGTAACAAAATATTTTCAAGTCTTACGTTTCAACGGCGAAGGAGAAAAAAATATTGCGACATATTACCGTTATTGTCCGGAGATTCTATGATTCAATATGATTCTACATCCTAAATATCATACTGGACAAACAAAATAAAATTACACGATGTGGACAAATTAAAACTACCTATTTTGATTATAAAACAAACTTTATTCTGACCCACGTTATTGTATGTTATTTTTTTTCTTTCCTTTTTCGTTGTATTAAAGTTTGTAAACAACTTAATTATTTTGAGTACTAAGCAGCGAAAACATAATATAAAGTAGAAAATTGAGAATTGGGACAAAGTGATTTTAAATATATATATTGAGGAGATGAAGAAAAATATGTGAAGAATTTCAAAACGTATTCCGAGAATGTATATAAACATTTAAATTTCGTACTTAAAGCTATATAAACTTTAATATTCTAGTTAATGTTGTTCGAGTTACTGTTTTTTTCAGTTTTATGTAATACAATCATATATATCTTGTATTTTAACCCATTTTATTTGACTTATAAAAATACTAGATACTGCCTTTACCTCTGATATGGTTCAAAGGTTCTAGATTTAACTGATGTTTCTAATAATCTTGTTCTATCGTTAGTTAATGACAATGTGCTCCGAAAAAAAAAATCGTTTACTTTGTGGATATCTACATGTGTTGGTAACTGTTTTATTTAGGTACCCACTGGAATTCAAAATCAATTACTTAACCACGAACACGAGGAAAGAAGGTCTCAGAAATTTCTCGACTTCGTCAATATTTAGAACACATTGGAAACTTATATTTCCCCTTTTTATTTCAAAATTCAAAATTACTTTTTTTTTAAATTTCATTTTGTGGTACTAACTCCCCTCTTCAATTCTTCTTGAGGCAGCACGGTCAGTTTTTCTTTAATATTTTGGTTATCGAAATTCAGTTTTTCTTTAATATTTTGGTTTCTAAATTTCTAATTATCCTTAGGTAGCTAGATTATAGTTACCTTAGCGACGAAACAAATCTCGATAGGAGAAAAGAAGGGGGAGGTTAGTCACACATAAATTGGCGACCGTAAACAGGACGCGTTTCCTTAGCAACGGTGGTTGTTACTATGATAACGGGCACATTGCTTAAAATAAAACGAGAATTTAATCCCTGAGAAATGTGTTGTAAATTTTGTGCGTAATTAGAGAATTCGTAATGTTTTAAACTAATATGTTAATTTTTACATCCACGTGAAAAATGTAAGACTGGTGGATACTATATTGCGACTGCGTCGTGGGTATAGCTCGAAATGCCTGGGGAGGTGCACTTATGTAAGAGAAAGTAAAAGGTTACGTTTACAAACTAATTTAGTATTAAGTTTGTCATTGTGTATATTAAATAGAAAAGATGGCTACAAATGAAAATAGTATGTCGGGAAATGGGGAAACTCACGATAGTGAAGGAAGGAGGTACGCATGCTGTAACGTCCCGTACAACGAAGAAAGTACAATAGACAGAGGAAGAGTAGTGGAATGTATAGACTGTAGGCGTTGGTATCATTTCCTCTGTTTGACTTCTCCGAACACAACCAGTATCAATGCGATCCTAGAGGATAGTGATTTTGGTTGGCTATGTGAAGCCTGTAGTAGGAAGAAGTCGCTTGAGAAAAGTATAGGGGGTCGTACAGACGCCTTAGAGGACCAAGTGAGTCCCACTGCAGCATCGACTCCTATCCATAGTCAAGGTTCTAAGCAGAACGGAAATGACATGGAATTTTTTATGGCTAGAATAACACAAATGTTGGCTGCTACCAACGCTGCGATTGCCTCTTCTAATGAGCAACTAAGACAAGACATTAACACTGTTACTTCTAATCTGAAGCAGGACATTAGTACTGCCAATGCAAATTTAAGTCAAGAGATTAACACTGTCAGTGCTAATCTTAATACCAAATGCGATTCGATCACGATCTCTCTCCAGACACTTTCTTCTCAGCTTGAGACTGTAAAGATTGAAACACGTGAAGAACTTACAAGGGAGATAACGAATGTAAATAATAAATTTGCAGTAGTTGATTCACGTATAGATATATGTACCGGTAGTATCTCTTCTTTGGAAGAAAATATACAAAAGGTAGAGAACCAGTTAAGCGCTCACGATTTCCTGTTACAGGCCGTACCCGGCAGGGTTTCCAAACATGATGAGAAACTTCAACAACATGAGGAATCGATTACTAGTTTACGAATACATGTGGCTGAATCCGATGATAGGAATAAAGTTGCATTTGCTAATTTGAATACTAAAATTCATGCTCTTGAACTAAAAGTCAAAACAAGCAACCCAGAGAGGGTTGGAGAATCGGGAATTCCCCATAAGCGAGCACATTTCAGTGCGAGCGAACCTAACGTCTTTTCTGCAGAGGACTCACCTCTCTCTCTGAATCTTAGTGATTCTACAAATGTAAATATACCTGTCAATACTAAAATCAGTACTCCTACTTTAACAGAAGTTAGTCCCAGAATGACTCCGTTGCCCTACTGTAAACCAGTGTGGCAAACTAGTCACCCTACTGTTCCTCACTATCAAGCTCCAGTATTAGAGAATTATAGCGTGAATACTTCGGTATTCAGTTTTGGGAATTCTTCAAATTGTGGTCCGGTTTATCCTACGTCTACGGCTTCATACGCTGGCTATCCTGCCTCCAGTCAGGTAGTCTACAGTGAAGGTATCCCTCGATCATATCCGTATGGCACAGGAGGAAAATACCCAGGTTACTCTGTAAGATTGAAGGATTTGGATAAGTTTCCTGTTTTTAGTGGGGATATTTCTCCTGGGGTTCCCAGGCGATTTTTACGCCAACTAGAACGTTGCTTGGAAATGTATCCGCTGACAGATGCTGAACGAATTCAGACAATAGAAAAATGTTTACTACGTTACGCCGAAGCCTGGTTTCAATCTGTAAAGTATAAGATTAAAACCTATGATGACTTTGTAAGATTATTCAAGGAGATGTATTGTAACGACCGCATCGAACGTTCCCAGAAAAGAACTCTTCAGTCCCAACGATATGATAAGAATAAACATTCATCACTGTTAGATTTCGCTTGGAACCTAGTGGAAATGTATTTTTCAATTACTGATAATCCGAACCCGGCTGAGATTATTGATATCGTATTGAACTGCCTTCCACCTGAGGAAGCACGTTCTATATCTACTCATCTTTGTACTGATATTAACGAATTGTTATCAAGAATTGCAGCACTCTCGCCTCAGAAAACGAGTTTCGAAAATAGGCCCCAACCAAGACGATATTATGCTAGACAGGCTAAAGTTATGAAAGCGCCATCTTCAACTGTAGAAACTAGCTGTCAAACGGATTTCCTGACTTACACTCAAGCTGGTTTGAGATACCCTAGCAATTTCAGTTTTGACCAGAATAATTATGAAAGTCGTAATAATAGTGGATCGAGGCCGGCCCCGAACTTCAATAGGGGTAATGGTCGTTTCAATTCGTACCGAGGAAGGCCTAGAAGAAGTGGAACACCATTCGACCGGCGAAATGTCAGTCATCAAACCGAACAAAGTACTGGTGAGAGTAACAATAGGTCGAATGGTCGAGGTTCGACATCAAACCTCAGAGGGGAAAGGCGAGAAGAGCCCAAAATTACCATCATGACTAGTGAAAGCGAAACCCCAATTAAGTCGTCAAACTAATAACGCAGTCTCTTTTGATTATGGGGGAAGATGACTGCGATGAACGAAAGATCCCCATTAATAATACTAACAATAACGTAGATCAGAAACTGGAAAAAGATGTACACTTTTCGGAAAACCAACTTTCGAAACTGAATTTGGATTCGTTTGTTCAATTTAAAGTAAATTTCGTGGTGGAAGAAGAGCCCAAAGTCGATAAAGAAGAATATTTCTCAACATCTCCTGTAGTCAAAGGTACTATAGGGGGAGTATCCTTAAAATGCCACATAGATAGCGGTGCGGAGGTCTGTATAATGGATTGGGAGGTTTGGAATCAGTTAAAGAAGCGTTTTCCTTCAGCTAAACTCAGACCATACTCTGGCCTGACTTTAGGTGCTTTCGCTGGTACAGACAAGTTCGCTATACAAGGAGTACAAAATTTCAACATTAATATTCAAGATCATATCTTCGAAATTCCCATGTTTGTGATAAAATACTTGAGAACAGATATTATTTTAGGTTGTCCATTTCTAAATAAGTTCAAAGCAGTAATTGATCGAGATCGCAAAGAAATGAAGCTTCAAGACAGCTTCGGAAATGTCATAATAGTCCCAACGGATCAACCGAATATTCTCTTTGTCACAGTTCCCTTCAGTGAGATTGGAGTAAGTCTACCAGAGCGGCCAGTGAAAAGGGAGCCTATGATTGAACCCATTATATTGTGTCAGAGTGCTACGGCGGAGTTATCCGCACAAGAGGAGGAAAATAAGGCTACCAATACTGATGCCTTACCCGGGGCTGAAGGCAGTGTCACGGAGGAGGATATTGATTCTTACCTAAAGACGCGAGATGATTTAAGTAAATGGGTAAAAGATGACCTTCGAAGCATTTTAATACAATTTAGAGATTTATTTTCTGAATATCCGAAGAGGGTGAACGCGCCACCTTACAAAATACAACTCAAGGACAAGGAACCGGTAGTGGGTCCCTATTATACCGTACCTCAGGCCATGCAGGCTGAGTTCGAAGTTGAACTGAATAAGTGGCTTCGACTTGGGATTGCCAAGGAACAGATGTCCCCGTACCGTAACCCAATATATGTGGTCAGAAAAGCCTCTGGTGGAGTACGCCCTGTTTTAGATCTTCGAGCTACGAATCAGAAAGTAGTCTCTCCTCAGGTGCAGGTCGAACCGATCACGGAACTTCTACATCGAGTAGCACAAGCCGAATGGTTCAGTAGTTTCGATTGTTCCTCTGCGTACTATGGCATTAGTCTCCATTCCGAATCTTACGCTTGTACTAGCTTTCTCTACAAAGGTCGACAGTATGTGATGACAGTATTACCTCAAGGGATTAAATCCGCACCAGCAATTTTCCAACATGTTATGCATCAGTTCTTTGGTTCAACAACTAGGTCTTTCGTCATTTTGTATTTAGATGATGTTTTAATCAAAAGTCAGTCCGAGGAGGCGCACCTGAACCACTTAGCTACTGCTTTTAATATTTTTAAGAAGGCAAACTTTTCACTTAACTTTAAGAAGTGTAATTTCTTTCTACGCGAAATCAAATTTCTAGGACACATTGTTAGTGGAAAGTTAATTAAAGTAGATCCTAAACACAATGAAGCGATTCGATGTTTTCCTGTGCCTAAAACCAGAAAAGCATTGAGAAAATTTTTAGGTCTCGTAAACTGGAGGAGGAAACATATAAACAACTTTTCACAATTAACATCCAAGTTATACGATCTCCTCAAGAAAGATCGGAAATTTGTTTTCGACGAGGAGACTTTGTCATCTTTTTATAAGCTAAGAGAGATAATGAGCCAACCGCCAGTATTGAGCCAGCCTGATTTCTCTCTCCCATATCACATTCAAAGTGATGCCTGTATGGAGAATCTCGCAGGCTTGCTTTCACAATACCCGCCTGAAAGTGATGAACCGAACGTTATTGGGTATGCCAGTCGACGTGTAAAACCTTTTGAATTATCCCTTTCGATTTTTCAACTCGAGCTACTTGCTGTGTTGTTCCTTTGCGAACACTTCGAGCAATACATTATGGGTCGGACAACTTATGTGCACACCGACAACGCTGCCGTCACTCATGCTTTTACCTTGAAAAGTCTTGAACCCCGCACGACTCGTATATTATTAAAACTACAGAAATTTGACCTAATATTTGATCATTGCCCTGGGAAAAGGAATTTTGTAGCCGACACATTGAGTCGGTACCCACCCGAAGTTTTCGTTGAGTCCGAGACTCACTATGTCAATTTCCTTTTTGTAAAAGACTTTGCGGATATAAATTTGGACGATTTCAAAATTAAGCAGGAACGGGATGAACTTTGTATGAAATTAAAAGCACAATTAGCGTCTGGTAATACAGACAAAATTGCGTGTCAAACGGGTTTATTGTATGTCAAAAATCCTCGTACTCTACGATGGCTTTTGGTGATCCCTCAAGCCTGTGTCAATGACATAATTAAGATTGTACACTCGAAAGGACACTTTGGAGTGCGGAAATGTTGGATATTGTGTCGCTCCGTCTTCTATTGGAGAAAACAAAAATGGACCATCAGAAGATACGTCCGTGATTGTGTAGATTGTGCCCAGACTAAATTTGCAACGCGAGCTGTGGCGAAGGAAGAATGTCACATTGAGTCTAGAGCTCCGCATATCAAGTTAGGTATGGACATAGTAGGGAAGTTGCCCCCTAGCCAAGGATATTACTACATACTATCCACGATAGACATCTATTCTCGATTTATCAGCTTTCTACCGTTGAAGACTGCCCATGCAAAGGAAATAATTACAACTTTAGAAAGGAGATATTTCCATATGGTCCCGTATCCTGCTGAGATAGTGACTGATCGTGGAGCACAATTTCAGTCCAAGAGATGGAAGGAGTACTGTACGAATCATGGTATTAAACATATCTTGACATCAAGTTATACTCCGAATTCAAACGGCTTGACCGAACGAAGTCACAAGGAATTAAATCGATTGATTAGATTGGAGTGCTACAATGACCATACTACTTGGACGAAACATCTGGTTAGAGTTCAGGAATTACTGAACCATTCATACTGTGATAGTGTAGGATGTGCACCAGCTGAACTCTTCTTCAATTACTCAGCAGTAGACACGTTCAGAAAATCATTCCCTTGGCCACCTGGATTAGATGAAGTAGATGACAGAAAGAAATACATTGAAGTACACTCTGGGGAGAGGAAACATAAATCCGTACCGAAGGCTGGCGTAGAAATTGAACTGAAGGAAGGCCAACTCGTAATGTTGAGAACTCACTTCCTATCTTCAGCTCAACAATATAAGATAAATAAATGGATGAAGTGTTTTGCTGGACCATATTTCATCAAGAAGATACTCAAGAACTGTGCCGTCTTACATACTTTAAATGGAGAAAGCATAGGAACTCAGAATTTCCGGAATCTGAAGCTTTTCAACTGTTCCGCAGAAAAACGTGAAGAACTATTAAAGGACTACCCACTCTAATTGTATATGTATTTCAGGAGAACTCGCCCCACTGCTAATCTTCTGGCGCAACATGTCACCTTAGGATTTTTTGGGAGGTAGTGTATTGAAGCATTACTTTAAAAATAAAAGTAAAATATTACTTTTATTTTTTAAAGGAGGCCGGTAGATGTAACACGACCGATTATTGATCGCCCGTTTTACATTTTTTAATTTTTTTTTACTTTTAGTGGTACCGTAAATTTTCTTTCCGTCTGGATAGCGACTGTTTCTTGTTAGGTTCTCCGCAAATTATGCGTGCGAATCGGATCAGAGGCGAAAATACGAAACATTTTCGAAGGTAGCTTGGGGACTGCGCGCGAGAGTAGTGTTAGACCGACGCTATGATTTTCTAACAGGACGGAGGAAGAAATATCATCAACGCTATTCCATCGGCGTAAAGAAAATTGAAACAATGCCAAAATCTAGTGATTCTTGTGACTTTAATAATACAATTTCAAAAATTATATCGTGCACCCATTGAGGTAAGATTCTGGTAATCAATTTGAGCCAAGCACTGGAGATTGTTTAATGAAGAAAACTGGTCTGTTGGACACACCATGTTGGGCTATGCTTTGTGGAATTTAGAAGTACAACGATTCGCCTTAAGAAATGGTAAAAATTGATATTGAGGATTCCTTCCCTGTGATAAAAGTTAAAAGGTTCGGGCTACAAATTAACATAATAGAAATTATAGGGGCTTGGCTCGTAAAGGTATATTTATCTGTGAGAGTGTTATGTCATGTTAAGAGTGTAAAATGCCTGGGAAAATGTTATACAATTTTAACATGGGTTTCTAATTCGGTGTGCTCCCTCCCTTAAGCATTTCAAAGGGCTCCCCGCGATGTAGTCGTTAATCTTGTCTATTATCACCAGTCTTCACATTATTTGATCAGAATGAAGGGTGTAACATAATCTTTTTTTTCCCTTCCTGGAGCACATTGTTCGAAGTAAGTAACATGATGTTTTGATCAGAGGTTGGCAGTGGTTATTGTTTTGAATAGGTGTTATAGTATTGGTTTTCTTATACATATCAGGACATACGTGTGTGTATTTTTAACTAGTGAGCTTGCATTCTCTCACGTGCCAAAGCAAATGTGTTATTTTGTTTATAGATGTTCCAATTATAAATTTTCGCCTTAGATTTGGTTAGTAACATAAAGTTAATAAAATCGAAATAGCAAAGAATACGAATACGTAATATTTCGGATTGTTTGGACAAACAAATTACAGTAGTCCCTTTCTTAAACGTCCTACGGTTAGTGCACTTCCGTTCACCGTCCTAGTAAATATAGAGAGTCGAAGAAATTGAAGATGGTAATTCTGTTGTTTTTCCTCTTTTTCAATAAAGTAGTTACCTAAATTTGGAGAGGTTCTGTTTAGGCATAGGCCTGACGACCTATTTAAGACGGAAACTTGATTCCATTATAACTGTAGTGCACTGTATAAATCATGACTGGAAATTTTCACTTATATTTTTTTTATTAGCTAACATTATATCTTTGTGTATGTATTATGCAAAGTTTATAGACCTGTGGAACTAAGTATCTCCCATAAACATTACTTCATTGCATAGAAGGCGAGGGAAGTAGATAATATCTCGGGATCATATTTTTTTTCCTAATATAAAATTTATGGTAATTCTATAGTAGTTACGATCGTGTCCTGGGTTTATTTATTTTACGAATTTAACATTCCCCTTTATTTTCTCTCTCTTTACCTAGGATGCAACCCATTATTGCCTGTGGTTTGTCTTTAATATATCCAGAGTTCAAGTAGAGTGGATTGCCTGTTTTAATCTCCTTCGAGGCTTTGATAACTGGTTTATGCGTACGAGATGAGCTCCGGAAATGAATATAGTTATAAGATATTGTCTGAGTTTAGTACATAAACATTATCACACTCATCAAAACATCACACACTACATAAACACACATACCGCATCATATGTATATCACACTAACATCTAAAGTTAATCCTTATTCGATACATACATACATACACTTTAATACAATTATATAAACGTTAAACAAGAATTACATAGGATTACACACATTACATGGATATTTTATTTTTTTTCTTTCCACGAATATTCACCTTTAGCAAAGAAAACGTATTTATATATATAGACGTATAAAGTGGTAAAAATTAAATCCTACACTTGATATTTAGACTTTAGGGACATTCGGATTTCGAGCATGGATGAAGGTTTACGTTATCTGTTATTTCGTGTTTATTTCGTGTTTACTGCCATTGAGCGGGTCGATACCTGCGTGGTAATGCTTTGTCACCTTTTCGGAAATAAATGGTATTCTAGTATTTTTTTTTATTCCAAGCTACTTGAGCATTTCTAGTATATTAGTACTAGTCTGACGAATGGTTTTCTTTATTTGAGGAGTTATTCACATTTTCTTGTATTTTGTTTCCCCAAAATGTGTTGCAAACTCATGTCATTAAAATAATGACGGTAAAAGTGCAGGTCCGTATACTACTAATTAATGTTCGTATGTCTCATGATTGTATTTTTTCCTTTTTGTATTTTTGGTTGCAGCATTGTTTTTAATTTTGCTTATGTATTTTTATTTTAACTTTACATTTTTCAAATTTTAACTTGTACTTTTAATTTTTCTTTTTTTGCAATTTGGATTGCAACATTGTGCTCTTTAAAATTTTTTGTTTCTGAATTTTTTTCAGTTTCCAATTCTATTTCTTAACTTGTAATTTTAATTTTGTTTCGGATTTTGTAATGTAATGTAATATTGTGTTTTAAAGTTGTACTTTTATTTTCCTTTTGTATTTGGGATTGCAACATTGTGTTCTTTAAAATTTTATGCTTCTGCATTTTTAGTTTTCAGTTTGCATTTTTATTTCCTAACTTGTAATTTTTATTTTGTTTCGAATTTGTAATGTAACATTGTGTTTTAAAGTTGTACTTTTAATATTGTTTTGCAATTTGGATTGCAACATTGTATTTTGATTCTGTATTTTTAGTTTTGAATGTTTCAATTTTTAAACTTGTATTTTTAATTTTTTCTTTTGCAATTTGGATTGCAACATTGTATTTTAAACTTTTGCTCCTGTATTTTTGATGACAACACTGCTTTAAGTTTTGGTTCTGTATTTTTTAGCTTTGCATTTTTAATTGCAACATTTTGCTTTAAGTTTTGCTTCTATATTTTTTATTTTCCGTTTTGTATGTTAGATTGCAACATTGTTTTTAATTTTGTTTGTGCCCTTTTTATTCCAGTTTACGTTTTTTCTTTCGGAACTTATACTTTTAATTTTCTTTCCAATTTAGATTGCAACATTGTGTTTTAAGTTTTGTTTCTACACTTTACTTTTGGGAACTTGTACTTTTACTGATAGTTTCTGTATTCAATTGCAACACTGACTTAAATTTTACTTCTCCATTTAACAATCAAAGAGCTTCATGTAATAAATTTTAAGTTTAATCATCTTGTGTCATGCTAAAATAACTTTCTTATGTTTATGTTTTGTTAATTTTAATATTTTCGGAATGTAATTCCTCTGAGCTGCTAATAAAGCGAACGAATAAAATATTTGTAACTATGTTACTTTGTGTTTCTATCGGAATTAATTCTAAGTTTACTTCATTTTTTTAAATATTTTCAAATTATCTTTGATATGCTCACACGTAGTGTTCGAGTAATTTATTACGAAAGGTTAAATAAATAAGGAGCTTGCACAGGAATTTTTATATTTTCACAATCAAATTTTAACAACGAGTTTGCACAGCAAACGAACCAACAAATAAACAGAGTTTACGCTGGAAGCAAACAAATAAAAAATTAACAACGAAGTTCTTGCAGAACTGAATAATTGTATAACAAAAACAATAAACTAGTTTAAACCGGTTTAAACCAGTTTAAACACCTGTAGCAATGCAGACAAAACAAATTCTTAGCACTACTAACAAAGGAATATTTTAGACCGATAACACAGTGGAAAAGCATACAAAACAAGTAGCTATAATTATTTGAAGTGTTGCAAACTTTAATAGTGCATTTACAAATTACATCATATTGTGTAATATCACTGTTACTAATTTAAAATATGTTAAAGCACCTGCGTACGAGATTACAAAACCAAATGCTTTTGGGTACAAGATTACAAAACGAAATGTGTTTGGGTACGAGACTACAAAACGAAATGCGTTTGGGTACGAGATTACAAAAACTAAGTGCGTTTGGGTACGAGATTAAATTTTAAAACTATAAATCCCGCGCAGCAAGCCGCGCCGCGCACTATAAAATTACTACTGTTAAAGTAAAGCCAATCATTGGTATACTCTCTGTTGTTAAATCATTTATTTTAAAATACCAATTTTGTTACAAAGTTACATCTAATAATAAACTTTGAAATATATCTTTGCTGATCTTTAAAGTTACAAGACTTGCAAGTTACATTTACTAAACGTGTACAGGAATTGTTCATACATTCTTATGTCCATCTTCGGTTAAGTTCGGCAATTTTAGGAACCATTCGTGTGGTACATTAACCAACATGTACAGGAATTGTGGATAAACTCTCATGTTTATCTTCGGTTAGGTTCGGCAATGTTCGGAAAACTTCGGGAAACTTCGGGAACCTTCGGCAATCTTCGGGAATCTTCGTGTGGAGTTCTTGGAATTTCCATTTATTAGTGTTGATAATAAACAATCAATAAAAAGTAAACACACTTCCTGTTTGTACTTTGCGTGCTGTAATTAGTCTAAAACAATTTTATTACGGCACTTTGTAAATTACAATTATCGGAAAGTGCTAAAGGATTAACCGATAAACTTAAAAGTATATCTTTGGTGAACTAAACTATACTTAGTGAGTGACAAGTGGTAGTGCATCAATACTAAACTGAAAAAGTTACGGGAAGTTTTTTGATTGTAGTTAACGGCCAGTGTTAGTGCAATTGCCGACAAGCTTTCAAGTGTGCTGTCGGTAAACTTACAACTAAATCTGTTGTGAACTAAAACAAGTTCGGGAAAGTTTTATTATTATATTTATTGGTGAGTGTAAAAAATTCTTAAAAAGTGTATCTTTGGTCAACACATTGTGAATCATATCATAAAAGTCTACTTACGAAACCTTGTCATTTAAAAAACTGTGAAAAGAAATATCAAAGTTCTGTGTACATCATTGTGTAAAATATTTACTGTATAAGACAAAAATTCAAATTGCAATTACATATTTAGTGTGTCAATCACACAATGGAAGGACAGTCTGTCATCTGTACCATGTTGTCGGCACAAGAAGCACGTGGATATGAAAATCCAAACGAAGTTTTATTTACATGGGAAGTGATAACACAATGTCATGCTACGGGTGCAAGGGTAAGCAATGAAGCTTATTCCAAGTTATTGCAGGCGTTGTTTATGCATTTTGGTTCTGATCCTCATGTTGTTTTGAAAAAATGTAAGTCTGCAAAAGATATTATTGATTTATATCATGTAGGCTTCTTTCGTCAAGATAATATAAAGAATTTAGCTCGTGAAAAGTTTATGGAACTTGTGTCTGAAGGAAAAGCTAATAGTTTAACTACACATGACTTTAGCGTGTTCATGGAAAATTTTATAAACTTTCCAAGTCCTAATACTAATACTGTATCACAACCTAACATATATGGAAGTGGTAAAACAAATCAATATTTTCGTATTGTTAATAGTAGAACCAAACAATATACTTATTTTGGACTTACGGGAAAGGAAGTTACAATTGAACGTATGCAAACTAGCGGAATAGATGATCCTGAAAAATATATTCAGTTGTTATTTGAATTTGTAAAGGATCATGTTTTAAATGACGTCGATGATGATATGTATGTTGGTATAACAATAGAAAGTTCTGCTTCCACAATTAATAAACCAATATACATTTCGTGGCGTCAAAAGTCGGATTTAAGCTCCGACATTCTATTTCGTAAAATTGAAAATGTTTTAAATAGTAATGAAAATTATTTATTAGGTGATAAAGTAAATTTCAAAATTCATATTGTTGATTCACGTAAAGGTAGGGGACGAACAAGGGGTTCATCAAAATTTGTTGATCTTGTAACACACCTGGAACAATGTACTATTCCTGTAGAAAAGGATGTGTATTGTCTTCCCAAGAGTATTATTCTTGGAATGGGTAAGGCTGATCATCGTTATAACTACGTATATGAATTGAAAAATCATTCTGAACGATTGATGAAACAAGCAAAGCAATTGTGTGTCAATGCTAAAGTTGACATTGAAATCCGTAATGGGTGTACTATTGATGATGTAAAAAAGTTTCAAAATAAGCTAGCGCCTCATTATCAAATTGTTGTTTACGAAAAGAACGGATTGACTCGAAACTATAATGTAATTTATCCTGGAATACATGCATCAAAGAAAATTTTGATTTTGTACAGTGAAGGACACTACGAATTAATTACCAACATTACAACACTATTAAACAAACGGAAATATTGTCAGTATTGTTTGAAAGGTTATCATCATACACAAAATCATAAGTGTAACTTCAAATGTCCAATGTGCGAAAAGTATCATAATATTTCTAATAATGATAATAATATTAAAGTTGAATGCCTTGATTGTCATAGACTGTTTTCTTCAGAACAATGTTTTGCTAATCATAAAACAATAAATGTTTGCGGAAAAAGTTTATGCGAAACAAAGAAAATTTGTGTCCGTTGTGGTACTATGAATGATATGCGTTCACGCAAGTCTCAACATGAATGTGGTGAACGTTATTGTAAAACATGTTACACATATGTAAGCGATGACCATATTTGTTTTGTTCAAACGGCTATAATGCAACATGTAGATACCTTTTTGTACATTATCTTTGATGTAGAAACAATGTTGCTTCCTAAAAATGAACAGGGAGAACAAGAACATCATGTAAATTTTGTAAATTGTATTCATGCTTGTTACAAGTGTAAGGACATGAAACTTGATGATACATGCTTTGTATGCGGTGATAAAAATGGGTTCCGTTCGTTTGATTTTTACAACATTGAAGAATTTGTTAATCATGTATTAATAACTCGACCAACGTTTAAAAAAATCGTTGTGCTTTCCCATAATGGCAGTAATTATGATATGCAATTCTGTGCTAAAACTTTGATCATAAACCATCATTTTACACCTGAAGTAATAATGTCAGGGCAAAAAATTATTGAAATGCGTTTAGGACAAAAGATTTACTTTCGTGACACATATTTGTATATGGGAGTTAAATTATCTAAATTACCTAAGACGTTAGGTCTTTCTGCAAATTTACGAAAGGGAGATTTTCCGTACTTGTTTAATACATTAGAAAACCAAAATTATATAGGCAAAATTCCTGATCTAAAATATTTTGATCCTGATTCAAGGAGCACTGAAGATCGAGAGCAACTTATCATATGGCACAAAGAACGTGTTACAAGTAATGAGGAGTATAATCTCCAAAAGGAAATGATTGAATATTGTCGGAATGATGTTAAAATTTTAGCAGAGGCTGTCATTAAATTTTCAAACTTAATTGAAGACAAAACAAATGGTATCCAATGTTTTATCGCTGCACCAACTATTGCTAGTTTGGCAATACTAACATATCGTACCTTATATTTACCCAAAGAAATTATTCCAATTATTCCACCTTATGGGTTTGACCATCGTGATCGTCAAAGTCTGAAGGCAATGTACTGGCTGCGATACTTAGAACGTACTACTGGTAATAAAATTCTTCATTCTGGAAATGGCTTGGAAAAACGATTTGGGAGGTATAAGGTTGATGGATTTGAAACTAAAACAAATACAGTTTACGAATTTCATGGATGTTACTATCACGGGTGTTTAAACTGTTATCCTACACTACGACACGTGTCGCTAGATTCTACCTGTAAGCAAGGTACATCACTACAAGATCGGTATGAAAACACTACCATAAAAATAGCATTTCTTAAAAAATTAAATCTTAATGTCGTTGAAATGTGGGAGTGTGAATGGGATCATATGGTAAAAAATGACAAAAAATTACAGCAGTTTATTCAAACACAGTGTCATGATCTTGTTGATCATCTTGTACCTAAAGATAGTTTTCATGGTGGACGTACAGAATGTTTTAATGCCTTGTACGAATGTACCAGCGAAGAGTTTGTGTCATATTATGATATTACCAGTCTTTACCCCTGGGTGATGGCACGTAAGCCGTTGCCTATAGGAAAACCTATAATATACAAGGGGCCTGACTTTCCACAAGTGCAAAGTATTCATGGATTAGTGAAATGTCGTATCTTACCTCCCAAAGACTTATATTTTCCAATTTTACCATATACATGTAATGAGCGCCTTTTGTTTGAGTTATGTCGTACGTGTATGGAACAAAGTAACAACAATTGCATGCACAATGATACCGAGCGTGTCCTTATTGGTACATACTGTACTCCTGAACTTCATATAGCTTTAGATCTCGGATACAAAATTCTACAAATTATCGAAATTTGGGAATTCAAATTATCTGGATCAGAAGATAATCTGTTTAAAGATTATGTCAATTCCTTCTTAAAAATGAAACAGGAGTCTTCAGGATTTCCTAGCTGGTGCAAAAGTAAACAAGATCAAGAGAAATATATTGCAGACTATTATGAACATGAACGCATTCAGTTAACGGAAAATAACATTGAATCAAATCCTGGTCTAAGATATATTTCCAAAATATTTCTCAATTCCTTGTATGGGAAATGGGGACAGCGAACAGATTTATCTCAATCTGTAATTGTAGATACTCCAGAAAAATTTTTAAGTTATCTATGGGCACCACAATATGAGGTGCAAACTGTATTGCCTATTGGAGAGCGGCATCTCATTGTATCATATAAAAACATTGAAAACAAAAACAAACCATGGAAATTTTCCAATGTTGTCCTTGCAGCCTTCATCACCTCGTGGGCGCGTCTAAAACTTTACGAATTACTAACAGCTATAGATCCTGATCGTGTATTGTACTGCGACACTGATAGTATTATGTTTGTGCAGCAACGTAATGAAAAGCCTCCACTTTCTTTGGGTTCCTATTTAGGTGAGTTAACTAATGAAGTTCCTGATGGGTGGGAAATTGATGCCTTTATAGGCTTAGGGCCAAAAAATTATGCCTATAGAATGAAAGAAGTTCAAACAGGGAAAGTAGATTATGTATTTAAAATTAGAGGAATAACTTTAAATCATCGTACACGACAAGAAATTAACTTTGATCATTTTTATCAGCTAGTTCGGGATAAAGCTGAGAAAAAAACAGTTACACAATCCAGGAAGAATTGTTCGTAAGCCTGGGTTTGTCATCGTATGCAAGTCTGAAACTAAAACACATCAGAAAGTTCAAAATAAAAGACGACGATTAAATCATAACAGTATTACTGACTATAGAACATTGCCATATGGTTATCAAAGTATTAAGTGTATGAAATGAATGGTATTCTGTATATACGTAAATAGTAAACTGTCTAAAGGTAGCATCATGGAGTAACATGGTCATAATATCATCAAATATGTCCATAAGTTTTCCTATCTGTTGGTACTTGTACGTATATATAATGTAAATATGTCAATAAGTTATTAAGAATATTCTAAGTATAGTAAATATCTTATTTAAATATATCTATATATGTATATCAATATGCCAATATTGAAAAATACAATAAAGCGTTACAATTTACAATAATATGTTTTATTTCTCCAACAAATATTCCTATAATACGAAGTATATGTATTCTATATAAGATAAAGGAAGAATACCTATGCTTCATATAAGGTTATTTATACGTATTTTATGTTCCTACAATAAATGACTCTAAGTTGGAAACCATGTTGATGTCACAATGTCTTCTATAAGGTAAACAAGCATCTTAAAAGTAAGTAAAGGTAGCAATATAAGACATTAGAATACTGTAGTGAAAAGATATCTATATGTAAATGGGTTATAACACAGTGATATCCTTTGTGCTTCAAATAGCACTAGGTCATCTTTGGCATGCTCACACATTTTAGTATTTTTCGGAACATAGTTCCTCGGAGCTTGCTTAGCAAGCGATCCAATGAATATTACAAGAGGATAAATACGTAAAAAATCACAATATATACATTCTAACATGGTATTCAAGGTAATCTATATACATAAGCAATCAAATTATAAGGCTACAATATAATCAGTTCATGTGTTTGCATTCACATAGCATATCACCACAACAACATATACAGCTCTACAATACGATAAAATAAGGCTACAATCCAAAATTAATACAATAGAAACACTTTAGGTGTTTGCATCCAGCCTAGTATAGCCCCTAAAGCTATGCAACCAACAACACATGCTTAAAACACTTACATGCAAACGAAAGATAATATGTCTACAATATGATACATATATTCCTGTCCCGATATCAAAAACCAATATACATACATACATACATCTACCCACTTACAAACTATTCATATATACATGCAATTTGTCATTCGTCTAAGCTTCGTACACCATTAGACATATACAGTATCCAAAAGATGATATTCTATGTTAAAATCACATATCAGCTACACATACATGTACCCACTTACAAACTAATCACAAATACATGCAATTTGTCATTCGTCTAAGCTTCGTACACCATTAGACCCATACAGTATCCAAAAGATGATATTCTATGTTAAAATCACATATCAGCTACACATACATGTACCCACTTACGAACTAATCACAAATACATGAAATTTGTCATTTGTCTAAGCTTCGCACACCATTAGACCCATACAGTATCCAAAAGATGATATTCTATGCTAAAATCACATTTCAGCTACTTAAAATACAATATCAATACATAAAATACGTTTCTTAGAGTTGCGCCCATTTCCTTCCACATTATCTCATACATTTATGTACAATACGTAGTGCTGTATATTACATATATCCGCAATATGCCTCTAAATATACGAAAAACACTAAAATCCATTCTTTGTAATCCTTTTCTTTAGCATCTCATTAATATTCATTATCATCTCATTAATATTCATAAATAATTAATTCAATAATCTAGTTTTTAAAAGGATAAAATCATTTATGCGGAAATACCTTTAAAAAAAATCTTGTTTGAAGACTTCTTCCAAAAAGCACAAAAGTGAAAGTTCCCTTACGTATACAATTCATTCAGTCTTTTTTTCCTCTTTGGAACTCAGGTAGGAAGGGCCACTCTTTCTCTCCCCTCTACGTATGTGGCAAGGTCTTAACAAAATGCGTAACAAGTCAAACGCTAATTTAAACTGGTCCTTTGCTCAAATAACAACACAGTTCCCCTCATGCAATTTTATGTCCCGTCTCCCAGTATGGGGAGCAATACATTAACTTTTAAAAGTAACATGTCACATTTAACTATCTCTTTCTTAAAATTTTTGTCCTCAAAATAATGAGCGGTATCTCTCCGTAGGGTGCAAGTCACAGCATCAATTAAACAACGTCTTTTACTCCCCCAGGACAGTACACTTCTCCCCCAACTCCATCACCTTGGAACACACACATACAAGCAGGTGTCTATGTTTCTTTCGTTACTCTTCACCCATCAAAGGGTTCTCTTTCTCCTACGCCTTCCATCTTAAACATGCAATGTCTTTTAACAATTGTTCTTTATCGACATTTTCCCATGTTTCTAAATACATGAAACTAAGTTATTTGACATGTCTCTCTGCCTTCCAACAGTTAAAGTATTGTGCAACATCCATATCTCACATTAAATTGACAGCTCCTTCTTTCTTTAATTGACACAAGGTTCAAATTACGAGACAGCTCCAAAACACCATCTGTTATACATTTAACTCGTTGCTATTCATTAAACAAAGGACCCCCTGCCTCAATGGTATGTGGACATATTGGAATATCCCTACTACTTTATCCTTTGTTTTCCGTCTTTCTCCTTTAGTTACGTCACCTTAGAACATCCCACTCTTTTATTATATGTGCCTTCTTTCTTTAGAATTAGTTTCTTGAATACCAAGACCAACTGCGTTCAAGATTAACGAAAAAGACTTGTGTGGACATATTCTGAAGTTCCTTCAGCTATTCTTCACCACTTGAGGGCAAAATAAGAAAGGAGGAAACAAGTTTCTTAAAGGCTTGGGGAAAAACGGTAAGTAATCAGCATAAATTGTATAAATTAATATAAAATTGTATTAAAATATATGATAAAACATTCAAGAGGAAATTTGCATCCATTTTCGTGAGAAATTTGCACTGTTGACCAATTGTTGTGAGAATGAAGGAAATTTGTACCAGTTTTCGTGAGAATTTTGCACTATACATTAATTCTCGTGAAAATAAAGGAAATTTGTATCAATTTTCGTAAGAAATAAGGCGAAATTATACCAATTCTCGTGAGAAATTTGCACTTTTCTCCAATTCTCGTGAAAAAAGGACACTATACTACTTCAATGCTACCGTTTCATCGCCATACACTGATTTTGGCATTTCGTGTGCTTCTTTGGCACTTTTTTGCAACTTAGAACAAAACTTAATGTTGGCGCGCGAAAGACACTCTTCTGTCTCTGGAAGCCAACTATGTCACAACTCATTCAAATTCGAGACTGACTGTACCATAGGTTTAGACTACCGGGCTTATTAGTTGAAATAGGTACAACATCGCTAGATGGCGCTATGCAACTTCACCGTGCTCTTTGATGACACCTTGTAGTTTCTCTCTCTCTCTCTCTCTCTTTACATTTTTGAAATGAAATGAAATGAAATCTTTGATTCCTACTGTTATGCCGACTATTCTAAGGGAAACGGTAATGATGAGATATGAATGAACTGGTGGAATGAAGAAAGTGAGAGGAAACGGGAGAACCCCGAGAAAACCCACGAACATGGTGTTTGTCCACGACAAAGCTCACTTGGCGCGAGCTGGGATCGAATCAAGGACCCCACAGACCAAAGATAAACGCTCTACCACTGAGCCATGGCAGCCCCTCTTTACATTTTTTCTTTGATGCCTATCGAGACAGACGTATCGAGCCACCCTTAAAAAAAAGTATATTTGTGCATAGCCCAGTTTTGTGTCTGAAAATACTAACAGAATATGTTCAAAGTGCTATGAATTTGGCACACAACGACATTTCACGAATTCATTATTTAAAAAGAAAGATTTAATAGAACACTCACTATCTACAGCTCCAAATGAAATTTGTTTCAATGAGATATTATCTTTTGCTGTTTAATTTGGAACAATTTAAGCACTTCCAGTATACATTGTTTTCTGTATGTTATCAAGTACAACAACTATTTGTTTGGTGTTTATTAATTTTTCCTTCCAATTAGTTTGTTTGTTCGCTTTTTCCTCTAGCGCCGCAGGATGTCATTTGGAGATAATTTAGTTGGCTTGGTAGCAGAATGAAGTTGGATATATTCATTTGTACACTTAATAAATGTACACATACACACTAAACGTAAACTTGCAAACGAATCTCAATGCGGCAATATATTTTCAGAAATAAATACGTTTTAATACGTTTATGCGTTTGTTTATTTAATTCCATAGAATGAATAGTTAATTAATCTTTTAATTTAACGTTCCGCGATTAATCCCGTTGGGCTAAGGGAAAGGGATGATTAAGGCAAGTGAATGATGATGGGCTAATTAGTGGAATGAGAATGTAAAAGGAAAGGGAGTACTGCCAGAAAACCTACAAACACAAGTGTCTTCCACCACAAACTTACTTGGATAAGGATCAAAGCAAGGAGCCCACGCCTTCTAATAGTTAACTAAGATAATTAATAGAAAACCTCTGTATTAACTAGTGATAAAGTCCAAACTAGATTATATAAGGTAATTTCGTGTTACGATACAGTATACATATTATACAGTATAATTTAGAATGTCCAAAAGTGATAACGGAGAAACCGAAAGAGACAGAGAAACGAAACTTTGCATGAAGCAACTACAGAAAGGACGACACCTGCCCGTGTATTGACGAACAGTGTTTCTAACCCAAAAGAAAGTTAGAGGGCGCGATGGCTCAGTGGTAGAGCGTTCACCTCCGGTGCTTGGGGTCTCTGGTTTGATCCCAGCTAGCGCCGTGTGGACTTTGTGGTGGACAAACACAGCACTCGTGGGTTTTCTCGGGATTCTCCTATTTCCTCCCACTTTCTTCATTTCACCATTTCATTCATTTCTCATCATCACCGTCTCCTTTAGCCCAACCGGCATATCGTCGGACGTAAAACTCAAGGATTTCATTTCATTTATTTCAAGAGAAAGTTATGTTTTTGCAAATCGAATGACCTAAATTTAATATCATCTTTGGAAACAACACAGAAAGAAAAGGATAAAGGAGATGGCAAACGCAAATCAGTGTTGCAAACTTTTCAACAAATAGCGTGAAACATGTGTTTAATGAAAACGGCGTTGGCGCACACAGGGAGTGAGGTACTAACGATTTGTACACCTTAAATTAAATATTGACAAGACCTGTTTACTTTGACTCCAAGTCTAGAATGGTCCGTTGAACAATGTTGACATCAACAGAACAGAAAAGTTGATTTTGGAAAAGGTACAATAACTCGGAAAAGGTCACTACTGCAGTATGGTTTAAAACCTATAAAGTAAGGCGGTAGAGCATGAGGAGCAGTACTGTGGTTATGTGAAGATCGATAAATCACACACTGACTGAGATATTCGGTATCTTGTTAAAGCTGAGAAGCGTGGTTTGTAAAAAATGGCAAAGCTGCATACGCTAACGACGTTTGCATTGCTCACATGTTTCACTTTATTTCTCGAAAAGTTTGCAACACTGATCTGCGTTTACCATCTCTTTTGTCTTTATTTTCATTGTTGCTTCTAATGATGATATCCCATTTAAGTCATTCGATTTGCAAGACTATAACTTTCTTTTGGGTTGGCAGCATTGTTCATCCGATGATATTCGCCAATACACTGGCACATGTCCTTTCTCTAATTGTTTTGTGCAAAGTTTCGTTTCTCTGTCTCTTTTGCTTTCTCCGTTATGACGGTTGGACTAAGCGTCATTTCATGATTTTGTCGTCAACTCGGCACGGATTAACGTTCTCGTAGGGAGCTGCTGTTTCACTAATGGCAGGCACGTAGCCAGGATTTCGTGACATGAAACCCTGGTCCGTGACATGAAATACTGTGGTCATCACAAAAGGGGCTCGATCACTCTAAACTATTTTACTGGACCATATATTGGTTCGTTTAGCCAGGATTTCGTAACGGGGGGGGGGAAAGGATTGACATGAAATTCTGAAGGCCAAGGAGGTCGATCAATCTAAACTACTTTACCATCAACATATATTGGTTTGTTAGGACAATAAAATGAGGATATATTGGCAAGTATTTTAATAACAAACTATGAAGGAATTTCGAACAAAATAATAAAAAAAAGTATTGAAAAAGATTTTGCAATATTTACGTCCTTCTCCTGTTTATTCAAATATAACAATTTTCCTTTCGTTATGGTTTTAATTATTATAAAAAGTACATACTGAATACTGTCTTGTAAACTATCTTCTAATATAGATAAAGTAAAGAGTTTGTTTGTGTGTTTGTCTGTCTGTCTGTCTGTGTGCGGCATGGGGACCAGATGAGTGGACCGAGAGTTACCAAATTTTGGTCAAGGGTGCCTTGGCGCAGGCCCCAGATCGAGACGAAGCGTTTTTTTTTCAAATTTCGAAACAGTGAGGTCTCAGGGGGGCGTTTACCGGAACCGGCTTGGGAACCAGACAAATTGACCGAGAGTTACCAAATTTTAGTCACGAATACCTTGGTCCAGGCTCCAGACCAGAGTTAAACGTTTTTGTCGAAATTCGAACTAGGGGGGTCTCAGGGGGCGTTTACCGAGACATGTAAAAGTAGTAGAAAATTACCGATATTTATTTATTTATTTAATTAACAATCACCAGATACAGCTCAGAATGGATTTGGGAAGGTATCGGCCAGGGCCTGTTTAGTAGGTGCCATCCCGGCATTTGCTTGGTAGGACTGAGGGAACCCCTGGAGTACCTCAGTCAGGATGGTAGGCAGCGGGATTCGTAGCCACGACCTCCCGAATGCGAAGCCAACGCTCTACCACTTGAGCTATTAGTGTCGAGTTCATATTTTCGAGGTCGCTGCAATCAATGGTGAAACTCTAGTTGCATTAACTTCCAAATTCACGCTATTCGGCTCCGGGCCGGGGGTCACCGGAGGGGAGTGAGACATATAAAAGACATATAAAAGTAATCCAAAATGACTGATATTAGTGTCAAATCCATAGTTTTCGCAGTCGCTGAAATCAATGGTGACACTTCCATTAGCGTTGACTTGCAAGTATGCGGGCCGGGAGTCAGCGGGGGTGGATATCGAGACATGTAAAAAATAGCCCAAAATAACCGATATTAGTATCAAATCCATAGTTTTCGCGGTCGCTGAGATCAATGGTAATACTCCCACAGGCGTTGACTTCCAAATGCAGCCCTTGTGCGAAGCATGTGTATATTCAACTGATTTTAAAATATATGCGTTCCTTTCTCTGTTGAATCAAATGCTAACAGAACTTTCTTTCAACATAGTTTTTTTGTTTTTATTATTTTGTCAGCTACTGTCGGTTCCAAATGACAGGTTAAAGGAGCAACAGAAAATTGTCCTTGAAATAACATGTTTCATACTGCAAGGATGCGATGACGAAAAGTTATGATTAAAATTGTCCACGCTGTTACACAACGGCACTTATGCTTTCGAAAGCTTGAAATCTCCCTGATTAGTAGCAGGAATTCTGAGAATTCCATAACTTTTCTTGAAATTTCAAATTCCCTGACTCTTCCAGAATACCTCGCTTACCTCGCCACCATATTGCAAGTAATACAAATCTCCTCATAAGAAAGAGTAAGCAAAAGCTTCCTGTAGTTTCCTTTTTAATTTTTAACGCTGATCCTTCTTTTGTCATTTCATTTTGTTTTATCCTTCCTTAATTTTTTTCATTTCTGGTCTCGAAGGGGGGTCCGGACCCCCCGGACCCCCCCCTTGGCTACGTGCCTGCTAATGGGTGTTTACGGCCACCTATAATACATTTTGCGTTTGTGCGTATCGAAACACGAAATTACCTTAAACAAAGGATACCCCAATATATATAGTGTCCTCTGTTTTAAGATCTCTCATATGGTAATCTCATGTGCTTAGAAGTTTGAAAATAACTTCAACTCCTATGTTACAAATATACATACACTTATCTGCTTCAACGCTCTTGCAAGTAATGATGCTTTGGCATTTACACTGGCTTAATTCACACGTTTAAACACTGACAGACACAGACGTGTATGTTCTTGTCACACGTAATTAATATTTCTAACCCAATGAGTGGAATCAATAGCTTACGATAGTGAACTCAGAGTATCATGTACATACCACATATGAACTGTATGTATGTAATAGAGTCTGCATAATGGCGCCAACAGATCGCACTTTAGGATCCATGCAATAAGCTTAAAGATTTTTTGCTCACATCCCTCCTCATATCATAATTCGATGAAAAGGTAGTTAAATTTTAATTGATAATTCTTAAAATTAATTTCAACAAATCCTAAATGGAGTTACTATGTCATTATACGTACAAGTTGTCCCAATAAAGTAAATAACTTTAAAATTTTAGACCACATTTATAATACATTATATTCTTTGAACTAGGTATGCAAATTTGTGCTTTTTTGTTAAGTATTTTTGGATAAGGTTTTATGGAGATAGTTTGTGGAATATTTTATGTGGGAAAATTTAGAGGGCAACATAATTTCCTTCCACTTGAGTCATAAATATACAGTAAAGAATCGATTCAGCATGTCAAAAAAAAAAAAAAAATTCACCTGTATTACTCTCCTAAAATGAGAAGCGGTGAACATGTACAGTCGCGAAAAAAAGTAAGTCAACCGGGCAAGAGGAGAAAATATTTCCAGCCCTGTTCACGTGAGTTAACTACTCCGACAGACTTGCTGCTTGCACGTCTGGTCTGTAAGCAACTCTCCTAAACAAATCCAGTGTCTGCTGCAAAGCAATCTTCTTTTTGATACTAAGTTTACGTCAGTTGTTTTAGAAAGAGAAGAAAAACAATATTTGAATTTGTTTACGAGGAAAACAAATAATTCATGCATAATAGTTTACAAGTGTCAGATTACCTATTATAATTAATTTGGATGTCTAAATACTCATGATCTACTCATAAGTAATTGAAGAGTAAACAATGAAAGTAATTTCGGAAATTCAAGATAGCATTATTGCTCTAATACTATGAACTGAAATGGGAATATTAACATCGCACGATTACGTCCTGGGGGCTAAAGGAAAAAGATAATGAGTCAACAAACTGAATAGTTGTAGCATCTCTACTATCATATAAGTCCTGTATAGGTATCCTAATAATCTATTGCGTAATTGCTGCTCGTGAAACTTTCACCAATATTGTTTACAGCATTCAAGTCAACATGTTTTATTATTTCTGTTTGTTAAGGGGGAGGTTTGGACCACAAATTCTTTATAAGTAAGATTAGGAGGTTAAGGAAGAATCATGTTTAGTTTTCAAGGAAGTACTAAAAAAATAAAAGGACCCTTAGGTAACAAGCTTAAGATCCTCAAGTAACAGGAATAAGAAATATTTTGTAGTAGTATATATGCTGCCCACACACTAAACATAATAAATTATTTTGCAACATTTCAGAAGAAGAATGTCCCAGACGTCTTCATTTTCCTTTAAATAATTAAGGATCAGATCTCATATAAAACGCTACAACAAAAAAAGTGTTGTTGATAGAAAGTGTTGCAAAACAAGATGTTTCATCCACTATGTGTACGGTGGCGACACTTGGTCGAAAAGGTGTAACACCTTTTTCAGTCCAGCCACTCTGAGTGAGGTTTTTTCGGTTTTCCTCATTCATATCAGGCAAATGTCGAGATAATACTTAACATATAGATCTCAGTCCCGTTCCTTCCCTTCCCATTCCTTTCTTTCTTCGTCACTAATTGATTCCATGCCTCGTCGAATCAATGTGGTGATAAATAATCATGGTGCGTGGACACGCTATTAGGTTTAAAATTATAACAAGATTTTTATGTTTATTGAAGAGTGTTTTGTTCAAGACTAATATTAGTTTGAAGATATTGAAGAAGTGTTCACAAACAGGAGAAAAAAAATACATATTAAGCATTTGGAATTGCCAAGACAGGCTGGAATATTTTATGTTGTTCTTTTTCTTTAATAAGTGTATTTATAGTTTTCTTTGTTTTTCTATGGGAATAAACAATTCTTTTTATTCTTTTATTTTCCTATCGGAATTAGGAAAAACATTCTGAACAATTTTGAAGCACTGAACGCCAAGGTGTAGATAAGTAGAATATTTTATTTCGTTATCTGTGTGAAATATATTTCTTTCTCCCTATATATGAGATTTAATACTTCCATTTATTCTTTTATAAAAATTAGAATATGGATATTCAGAACAGCTTGAGGTTTTAAAACACTTAGTCTGTGGCTATTTGAGAATGCGTTTTCGAAGCGTTGCCCCCTAGAGCGAACGGGACCAAGGTGGCTATTTGGTGGTATTTACTTTTGCCAGACTTATAAATCATACTCTGAGCCAGTCAGGGTTTCGAGGTCTTTCTTGCCAAGTCCAGGTCTATAATAGCAGAGTTCCAGTACTCTGCACAAAGCATCTTCAAAGCAGCTGTTTCTTGCTAAAATACCCTTTCCTGGCAACACGTCTTTCCTTTTTTTAACCTTCCTTTTGACATCTTTTAAACACCAGGTGGTCTATTGTTCCGAAACACACCAAATACGCTGGAGCTGACGTTTTTTCCGCGTTTCTATTGCTTTCGAGTTTGCGATTAGCCATCCACATTTAAATACATGGTGAGCGTATTCCAAACGTACGCATTAGCAATAAAAACGCGTTGCGATCGCTTCAAATAGCCGCCCTATTAATGCCAAGAAGTAGACAGACTGTTTTATTTTGTTCTCCATATAAAATAAGCAAATCTTTTTCTTTCTTTCTTTTTTTCTTTCTTTCCTTCTTTCCTTCTTTCCTTCTTTCTTCGTGGTGCCCTTTAAAATTCTTATCTAGTCGATCGCCAGTAGTTTTGCTGAAGGCATAACGTCGCACAGCAAACAAGCGATTTCGACACGTGCCAATATGCCTTCTGAACAGGGTTGGATGTGCGTTTTTCCTTTCATGGTTTCATTATATATATATATATTATATATTTCGCTTCTGTACTTCTACTATGTATACTGATCGCCATACCACAAAAACATTAATGAAAATAGATTTCTCACATCAAAATAAGAAAAAAAAAGCTCAGTATGAACCTGTAGGTCGGAAGTGCATTGTTTTGTAGTTATAAGATGCCGAAAACATGAAAAAAAATGAACATCAAAGATCCATAGTTCCACTACTGTAGGACCGGTCGTTGTCGGGTTAAGACATCACTGAGGAACTAGTATGTGAACTACCCAAATATCCATCTTTCACAACCTCTGATACTTGCACAATAATTTTTAGAGAGGCTGTTTGGGAGTACTTGATCACTCTCCGCCTACCTCTCTAAAAAATACTGGAACATTTTTAAACAGATATTTGGATAGTTCATATGCCATTTCCTAAGTGATATCTTGACCCAACTACAATAGGTCCCATAGTAGTGGAGTTATGAAATTTTAAAGTTAACTTGTTTCCCGTTTTAGGCACCCTATAACTCCGAAATTATGCGCTTTTGAGCTCATGTCCACATGAACCTTTTTTCTTACTTTAGTGTGAGAAATTTGTTCCCAAAAGATTTTGACACATTTTTTTGTAACACCCTGTATACGAGGTGCGTTCGAAAAGTAACTTCTGATTGGTCACTGTGCGTGAAGTAGTGAAGGCTGCGCTACCATATAGACCAGTCTACATCCAGTCGTGGTAGAGTGAAGGTTGTCTGATCACTAGTTTCACTTTTGTAGCGTCTCAAAATGTGTGCTGCAATAGAAAACCCCGCTAAGTGCGAGGTGCGAGCTGTTGATACGTTTTTTTTTTTTTTTTTTTTTACAGCAAAACAACATTAGGCAGCAGCTAGTCATCGGGATAGAGCGTTCACCTCCGGGGCTTGAGGTCCCTGGTTTGATCCCAGCTCGCGCCGTGTGGACTTTGCGGTGGAAAAAACTTTGCCGTGGAATAAGAATGTGGGAGGAAACGGGAGAACCCCGAGAAAACCCACGGACACAATGTTGTCCATCACAAACTTGCTTGGCCCGGATCGAACCAAGGACTTCATGCACTAGGGATAATCGCTCAACCACTGAGCCACCGTGCCCCCCCCCCCAAATACTAATAAGAGCACCATATACACATTAAGTATATTAGGATTATACTGCATCCGTTGCTGTTTTTTTATATATTCTTATAAGCATAACATATGCATTCCTAACAGTGAGGTGTATACTGCTTGCAGTGGCGTATTTAGGGGTGTTGGCTTCCCGGCTTAAGCCCCCCCCCCCCGAAATCTTACTTACTATAATAAAGTATATGAAATATCTTGCAGAAATTTCACATCTTCAGGCAAAGTTCCCCCGAAAGTTAGCAAAGGCCCCCCCGAAACAAAATCGTAAATACGCCACTGACTTCTTGTAACTAGCATTATTAAGATGGGTGATAATCATATTACGTATTTTAATTCATAAGGTCAAGTTTTAAACACTGATTTTCCTTAGTTTTAAGCTTGTCTTATTGTAAACACAACGTCCTTTGATTAATTAACAAGCCACTAATTAATCACTAGCTCTATAAAGGATTGGTCGCTCTTCTCTGACTAGACCGAGAACTTCTTGCCGCCAAAACTGGAGGAAGAAAGACGACATCGCTAACAATGGGAACATGAATAAATAACATCCAAACGGGGACACTTGTCTTGTCTAAGCAGTTTGTGTTTTAGAAAGAAATTAAACTTAGACAAAACAAAAGCACAAGTTTCCATTAGCTGTGTGTCTCTCTGTTGCAATTTCTTGGAAGTTAGAGCTTTTTTAGAAATGATGACGTAGTTGGTTCAATTAAAGAAAGCAAAACTAAAGGGATTTTCGGGATCTTGTTACAAATATATATGATTCTCATGGACTTTCTGTTTCTAGTTAAAGCTTCAATATGTAGCAGCGAAGTATATGTCTATCAGTAATCTATATAATTATATAAAAATGAGTCCCTATGTTTGTGACTTAATAACACTTGAACCACCCGACTGATCTTGATCAAATTTTTAACATAGATGAGATTTGAGCCTTGAATGTTTTATATCTTTATGTTTTTTTTATATCTTTGACGGTGCAACTTAGGGAAGGTGGACGAGGTAGGGGATATATACAGAATGGCGCTAAATTCGTTGTACAAAAGCAGACGGATGATTCCTGAGAGTAAAACAAACAAAAAATTCCAATAAACATAGGGCGAAAACCTCATCGTTTACGTGTTATAGGCTGCCAAAAAGAGGAAAAAATCAATTTTAAAGGTTCCTAGCTCCAAAACTATGGGATCTACCGTAGTCGGGTCAAGACTTCACTTAGGATCTAGTATGTGCCCTATCCAAAAATGCGTGTTTCAGAATCCTGAGATGCTTCCACAACAATTTTTATAGAGGGAGTTTGACTACGGGCCTATGATATAAAGTACTCTTCAACTACCTCCATAAAAATTGTTGCGTGAGTACCTTAGGATTCTAAAACATGTATTTTTGGATAGAGCACATATTAGTTCCTAAGTGAAGTCTTGACCCGACTACGGTAGGCCTCATAGTTTTGGAGCTATGGACCTTTAAATTTCATTTTTTCATGTTTTTTGCAGCCTATAACACGTAAATGATCGGGTTTTCGCCCTATGTTTATTGGAACTTTTTGTTTGTTTTACTCTCAGGAATCACTCCTCTGCTTTTGTACAACGAATTTAGCGCCATTCTGTATATGGGATATATATAAACAGTGACGGCGATTGGACGTTTAAAGTGGGTGGAAGACATCATCAATCTTAGTTTCCACAGTTGTTTCTAACACTATGTTTGACGAAAAGGTTGTATAACTAATAGGATACTATCTTTTTCGGTTAAAATACCGTATATCTTATTTTATATTTTATTAAGTAAATCGACAAAGCAAAGGAAGTAGGTACTAGACCTTTGAACTTTTAACAAGGAAGGTGTACGAAGAGATTTGATTCCTTGCTCATGAACATCTTTAAATTCTGTCTGGAAAATTGTGTGATCAGATTATTTAATAACAAATATACAAAACAAATAAATAGAAAGGATAATATTAATCATAGTAATGAATAATAAGGCATGTTTTGCAAAAGTGATATTGAACTGGGATTAATGAACAACTTAATTTTTAATTCTAAACATGCTATTAAATGTATGTTACTCTTAGAAAATGAAAGACAGTAAATACTAAAGGCATATTCTACGACATTTAAAGAAATACTAATTTTTGCAGCTTCCCGAAACATGTTCGTTGCCATTAGATGCAGTGTTCGATTTCTTGGAACACATCAAAAGACAACAATACTTAGAATCACTCTACTCTCCACTTATACAAAATAATCCTAAAACCTAGAATTATGTTGAAATCACTAAATTTGATTGTATATACACTCATACACTTCTAAACACACCACTTCACTCGTACATTACACTGCAATACAATGGAAAAGGTAGTTGTTTCTTATTACTCTCTTTTTAATCAATATTCCTTCCTATTAGAAAGAAGAGAAGACATTTTAGGAATTGTCAATTTTTCAGCAATTAAAGAATAACTTGTGACTTTTCTTTTTCCTTTGCGAAATGTGCTCTCAATTAGTTTGAAAGCGGCTGACTAACATATCGAGCCCTTGTAAGAAGAAGTGAAAGTATGCTGGAATTGTTGTGCTCCAAATTTTAATTTTTGGGTTATTTTCCGTGAACAACCACTACGAACTCACACAACGGCAAATATTATATGGCACCATTTTTCTATGAACCAGTAAGACACACAAAAACTTAACACTTCCAAATGAATTTGTATACATTAATGGGTTACTTCAAAAAAGTGGGGGGGCAACTGCCCCTTTCGCCCTCCCCTAATCGCCGCCTATATATATAAATGATTGAAAATACAGATATTAGTGTCGAATCCATGGTTTTCGAGTTCACTGAGATGAATAGTGACACTTTCGGTGCCATTTTAAATCCAAATTCAGTCCTCTTAGTAGTCCTAAAGGGGAATGGTGGCATGTAAAAATAATTGAAAATGACCGATATTAGTGTCGAATTCATAGCTTTCCGGGGCCCCTAAGTTGATTAGTGACAGTTTTGGTGCCCTTTATGTCCGAAATGAAACGTATTCTCCCTGCTTGAACAATGGGCATTCTGCAATGGTATTAAATATGCCGCGTATACTTTTTCAAGAAACAATTTCTTTTCTGCACACTGTTACACTACTTCTTGTGCAATAGTAACACAGGAATTTGGAGTCATTGTTTAGCGAATATCTCCTTTTCTCAAATAATTAATATTTTTTCTGACCAGAGTATGTATTTCTTTATTAAAATTAAAATATTTCCTAACAGTTTCTATAACAGTAACATTAACATTATCTTCCTCAGACGTTAATACGTATGTTCATATTAATATAGGTAATAGAGACACCCTCATTATACATGCAAATTAAAGTAAAATTATGGGATGAAATATATTAAGAACTCGAAAAGTTTATAATCGTAACGTTTTATGTTAAGTTTATGGCCATCGATTTTTATCTATTTTCTCATCCTCTGGTGTCGTCCGAAGAATTAAAACATTTTCTATCGTGGAAACGGGAAAAAAATTGAATTCTTAAGGAGATAGGAAATTTGTTTTTTTATTTATTACTACAACCTGTAACAAATCAAGATTTCCTGTTTAACTGAGGTAATATTTCATACTATAACTCTAAATTTGTTTCTACTTCCAGCACTCCTATATCAAAATATGATTGATTTTTGGTATATGCTCGACTGAAACTTTAAAATCACAGCTAGATTACATGTTAAACACTAGTTAGACTGTGTAATAGGAAATTTAAGGCCATTAGAAATCCAAAATCTATCTAGTGCGGCAATAAAGTACCGGGATTGACATTTTTGTAACTAGTAGAAGCGACCCTTTACAGAACAGCAATATGCTCCGACCAGATTTAAGGAGTGAAGTTTAACAGTGTTACACACTACACAGTAACTCGGTCGTGTGTTTAAGCAGAAAGATAAAATTAAGTTTTGTGTAAAACTAGGAAAAACCTTGCACGGAAACTCATGTCTTGGTACTAACTACTTACGGGGCGAAAGAATGTCTAAAACAATGGTATTTGAATGTTACAAATATTTTCATATGGGAAAGGTGTCTTTCGAAGACGACGAGAGTACACAAAGAAGTAGCAAAACTATGAGTTTTTGTTGATGAAACTCATTTGAGAAAAGCATGCAGCATCCCCGGTATGAATCAGAAGACACTGATGCGTATCAACCATGAATATTTTGAGAAAAGGAAGTTGCACGCTTGTTTTGTACCACACACTACGAATGTTGAACAAAAGATGCACATAGACTTAAGTTGCAAAAACTTTGTCATCCCAGCGGATCTTACGCAAGATTACCTCAAAATCATTACCAAGGGAATGAAACATAATATCTAAAATGCGATCTTTTTATCAATCGCAATTGTGGGTGTGCATTGTTAAAAATACTTTCTTAAAACTGAGAAACCGTTTCTTATCTGTGCACTGAAAATGTATTATCTTAGAAACAAGAGTTCAAAACTCTCAGTAATGGGAAATGAAGAAAATTAGATGAGGTTGTTTAAAGCGGAACGAGAAAATATATTGTTACTTTTCTTATGAATAAGAATTGCTAAACCTCATTTCTAAGAAAATATTGTCTCGGTGCACAAATAAGAAACGGTTTCTCAACTTTAAAAAATGAAATCTTTGAGTTTTACGTCCCATGGTCATGCCGGTTAGGCTAAAGGAGACGGTGATGATGAGTAATGAATGAAATGAAGAAAGTGGAAGGAAACGGGAGAACCCCGAGAAAACCCACGCACACGTGTTTGTCCACCACAAAGTTCACTTGGCGGGGGCTAGGATTGAACCCGGGACCCCAACCACCAGAGGTGAACGCTCTACCACTGAGCCACCGCGGCCTCCTTCTCAACTTTAAGAAATTATTTTTAACAGTGTGGGTCAGCTCAGAGAAGGCACAAGTTTTCTCATATAGAAATCTTTGTTGATGAGCTTTTTGATACAATTCGCAATGAATTCCAGAAGGTCAGACCAGACGATGGCAGCTTCTATCTAGAGGCTACGAAGTGACAGTAATAATAGTTGACACGTATCAGGCAATAATAAATTAGCTCCAGCAACACTTTTACTGGCAACATTTTCAGTGTGCTACACGATATCTTCACACAATTATAACAGTGTCAGGCAATTTTTGGTCAAGGGAAATCTTGTTGTCATCAACATTCATCTTACACGCCAGATTTCGCTCCAATGGATTGATTTCTGTTCAGGAAGTTGAAACTCCACCTGAAGGGGCTACATGTTGAAGGACGCGTAGGCCATCCAAGATGGCCTTTCCAACAGCTTCCAGTCAATGTACCTGCTGGGACATGAATAATAGTTTAGGGCGAAAAGTGCTTACAATTAGTAACATGCTTGTTAAAATTAAAAAGAAGAACGTTGCTACATAGATTTGTTGGGTATTTATCTAGGATGTTATAAAATAGAGGATCTGCCCTTACAACAAAATCTTGAAGCCATACGTCACAGTTTCACCGCCCCTACTCTACCCACTCCGCCCAATAAGATCGCAATGTTTTGAGCCAACAATCATGGCAAAGACGAAAGTAGTCAATCAGACGATGGCGAAAACGAGAGTAGCCAATCAGACTTGCCGAGGCTCGGTTGTTTTTTGGCTTCTTTAATTTAATAGTATGAAGATACGTATAGGCAGATCCTCTATTTTATAACATCCTTGGTATTTATGTTGGAATTTGTAAGCATGTACTATGGAAATGTCAAATGAGTTTACGTGTAGTGAACGTTGATTGTATTTCTCGTGTGTAGTGAGCGAAGAAAAAACATTAAAGTATTGAGGATCAAATGTGTTAAGATTAATAACTTAAATAAAGGGTATTTTGAAAAGGTCGGAGTTCTATTAAAGAAAAAGCAGTCAAGAGTAATTTGATAGCTGATGGACTTGAGTAAATCGTGTAGTACAGCTAAATAAGATAATTTATAAGAATTCAAAATACATAATCGCCAAGAATGGTTTAACAGTACCTAAAGGCAAACTTGTACACCGAGAGAGGAAATTGCTATGTAGATAGCTGAAAGTACACCATTTTTTTAGGTAGTATTTTATATTTCATGAAATCGAGTTGAAAAGATTACTGTCGAACTCCTTTACACACTTTATTTATACCTTCACAGCTTTCTTCTTCTTCTTCTTCTTCTTCTTCTTCTTCTTCTTCTTCTTATTATTATTATTATTATTATTATTATTATTATTATTATTATTATTATTATTATTATTATTATTATTATTATTATGCGGGAGCATTTTTTCGAGTTTCATCTTGAGTTTTTTCTTGTGCACGCTCAAGCATCAAGGGCACCGATTTATCTGTAAATTTGCGGGGAGGCCCATTTAGATGCAGAACGTATATATATATATTAAGATTTTAAGACAAATTGCACTAAAATTATGCAAAATATTGTATATTCATAAACATAATAGGGGGCCCACATGAGTTTTCGAGGCCCCGGGCCCCCTCGGCCCCCCTAGGATCGGCGTCCTTGTCTAGAATACGTACATTTAATACGTTGCAAGATAATGATTGTTTCACGTATCTACATGGGGAGCTTTCCGTGCCAGAGACTGTGTGCTATGCGAAGGGAAGGTAATGTTCTATTACATTAACTACAATAGCGAATGACCACTACATTGTGCAACAGTCAAGAAGGTACAACTGACGTCAAACAGCGGGTGCAATTGCAAACACATTTATAACAGGATTGCAAGGCGGCCTTAATCCACACTGAACAGTGGCACGTCGACTGTATGGCCAATGGTCATTACTAGAGACCGGATGTTAGGCAAAATGCCTATTCTTTAATATTAAAGATATGATCAAAATTAACGTTTTAAAGTTTATATGGGGGATTATAGTTTCAATTTAAGCCGATTTTATTTTGCCTATTTCGCCCATTTCTACCTACATAATGCTTTAGTGCCTAACGTTGCCTTATTTTATGCATTTTCTTCAAAATAAGACTTTATTAGGGAAAATATATAATTTAGTATTTCAAGAAAGAATTCTGCCTCTTCCGAGAAATATAAATGTTGTTTGTAGTGGCAGGCCGGTAGCCAGCCTAAAAATTTAGGGGGGGCCCGGCTGAAGTTAGGGTGGCCCGATCCAACCATACTATAGTTCATCACCATATTATAGTTCATTTCCAAGCCTACCGTGGAAATTTTAAGGGGTGCAGCAAAAATTTAGGGGGCCCGGCCCCCTAGCCCCCCTGGATACGGGCCTGTGTAGTGGTAAGATGTCGTAAAAGTTTGAACTGCTATATGTACTAATAAAGTGGCGTAAAACTTTGGACTGCACTGTGCACTGATAAGTGTAGAAAATTTGGACTGTTATGTGTAGTGATAATGTGCTGTAGAAATGTATTCATCAAATATACATGGAATAAGTGTTAAGCCCCGTTTTTATGTATACAGTAAAAGAAGATATTAACAAGCAGGTATGTTTCTATATTCTTTGGACATTATCTATGACTTGACTTGACTTTTCAATTGTATTGAGTATTTATCTTCACTATTTCGAGTTACATTTTACTGTCTATTTTTAAAATTTTAAGTGGCAATTTGCCTGCCTATTTTCCAGGTTTTTAGTGCTTAAACATCCGGTCTCTAGTCATTACATCATGTTCTGTTGACTTCCATACATCGGTTGCACCGTTTGCGGTTATTGCCAAGAACAACATAACTGGACCAAGAAGGGGTGTTCGAGTCTTCTTCTGAGGTGAGGTCAGATTAATTCTGAGTAGGATTCTCACGAAAACTCGTCTGGCAAGAGATAAGCACACGCAATAAACCCAACAACATTGTCAAACATGATCGTTTTGGTAGTCCGGGTATTCTTGTGAGGGGAGGCATAATGTTGCATGAACATTTCGATCTCCCAATTTTTGAATGCGATACACTCACCGGTCAACATTAATTGTGATAATAGTCCTGTCACGTAAACGCACGAAATAAAGTACGAATTACCAACAGGATTGGTTGAGTATAGGATGGAATTGGATTGTTTACAAATAATTGCTTGTTAAGAAGTTTAATTTATCCATCTTTCCTTATGTACGTATTTACCCAGTATATGCGTGTGTTCGTTGGGAGACATGAAATGTATGTTCATTAGAGGTCTGCACGGGCTGGGACCGAGTCCGCTGGTTTAAGCCCGACCCTGCCCGCGGGCCGGACTTGGACCTTCAAGCCATATATAACTCCGGGATATTTAAATATACAACCATATTTCTCGGGCCATTTCGGCCCAAACTTTATAAATATGCTGTCCAACAATATCTATTGAACCATTCTTTCTGGAGAACTTTTAAAGCACAACTGCAAAATTAAACATCTAATTGCTGTAAATAAAAATAACATTTTGCGTTAATTATTAAGTTTTCTGTAATTCCGGCTTATTTCGGGCTCATACGATTATCACATGACCGCGGGCTCGGCTCGGGCCTAAATGCTAAAACATATTTCGGACTCGGGCCGAGCCTCACATTATAAATTCACAGACCGGGTCGGGCTCGGGCTAAATATATCGGCCCTTGCAGACCTCTAATGTTCTTACGTCCGGGATATAAAACCTATTTGATAGAACACCATTAATTTTGGGTAGGATGTAGAGGATCAGAACTTAGGAACTGAGTTCGTTGATAGCTATTATCCATTCACTGGAAGTGGTGGAAATAAACAAGTTCCGGTTTTAACATCAATCACTAGAGTGCAAAAGCAGTGACAGATGGCAAGAAGTAGTTTCCAGCAGTCAATGTAGCTACGCAAACATATACATTTCATCTCCTTCTTAGATACTGCACTGAAACCGGAACTGATAGAAAACCACTGAAACTTCCGGTTTCTGTATTGATCCAAATAAAGCAAAAACTATTTGGTCTAGGAATTAATTCGTGCGGTTGGTACGCACACATTGAAGCTGTAGTACAAACACAAAATACATAAATACTTTAAGAAAAATATTGTCCATCGCTAGCCACCACTTTCGCCCATCTGTCAGGCAATGTACGGATTCCGTGGCGAAAGAAGTCCTCATCCTTGGAAGCGATCCAGTCAAAGACCCATGTTTCGATATCTTCTGAAGAAGTAAACCGCTGTCCAACCAAATCGTTGTTCATGCAATCGAACAAGTAGTAGTCCGAAGGAGCAACGTCTGGTGAATACGGCGGGTGGGGTAAAACTTCCCATCCGACATTTTCTAAATAGGTTTTGACCGGTTTTGCGACATTTGGGCGAGCGTTATCATGTTGAACAATAAGTTTATCATGTCTGTTCTCCCATTCTGGTCGTGTTCTGGCCAGAGCTTGCTTCAAACGCATTAATTGTCGTCGATAACGTTCTCCATTCATAGTTTCACCCGGTTGCAGCAGCTCATAGTACACCACACCTTTCATATCCCACCATATGCACAGCATAACCTTTGCACAGTGAATATCTCGTTTTGGTTGTGATGGACCTGGTTCACCTGGTTTCACCCAGGTCTTTTTTCGTTTAGGGTTCTCGTAATGGATCCACTTCTCATCACCCGTAATAATTCGATGCAGGAACCCCTTTCTGCTCTGTCGTTGAAGCAGCAATTCGCAAATGGTTTTTCGTCTTTCAACGTCTCTGTCTTTCAATTCATGTGGAACCCAATCTGACATCTTTTGAATCATTCCCATGGCTTTCAAGCGTTTGGAGACTGTTGTTTGATCAACGCCTAATGCTGCTGCAAGTTGTTCCTGCGTTTGACACGAATCCTGCTCGAGCAATGCTGTCAATTCTTCGTCTTGAATTTTTTTTGGCTGTCCAGCTCGCTCTTGGTCTGCCAAGCCGAAATCACCACTTCTAAACCGTGCAAACCACTTCTGACACGTTCGCTCAGCTAGAGCATGGTCACCATACACTTCCACCAAAATACGATGACTTTCAGTCGCACTTTTCTGCATGTTAAAGTAATGCAGCAGGACACCCCGCAAAAACACTTTATCAGGCACAAATTGCGCCATGTTCACTTAACAACAAACTGGTGTTGTTGACGCTTTAATCCACTGCCCTATACTACGAACGATACGCGATGACAGGGGTTTGCAACACATGTGTGGATACACGGAACTGTGGGACGCTCCGTTCGTTGCGCCATCTCTTGTCCACCCGCACGAATTAATTCCTAGACCAAATATAAGAGACAGAGACAAGTGCTTTATGGAATCGATTTACCATTCTGAGAATATACCTAATGTCTCTTAACCTTCTAATCAAACCGAAAGTGACAGAAATCAACCACTTCCGGTTTTAACGTTAATCACTTGAAAGCACGAGCGATAATACGTAGCGAGAAGCAGTTTTCTGCAACCAATTAATGGTCCAATAAAATACCTAGATATATATTTCATTTCTACTCTGATCTCTCTACTAAAACCGCAAGTGGTAATAGATTTTTACTACTTCCGGTTTTATTATTAATTGAGATAACATGCGGTCGTACAAACCAAACTCCTTCATGTGGTATACATGTGACATTGCTACTTGTTTTCAATTAATCCTTTATGAAATAGCTTTCTAGGAATAATCAATTGCAAGCATACTTTTTTACCCTGTAGTAACGACGCTGGACGGAGGCAAAGGGGACGGATGCCCCCTGACTGCACCAGACATGATATGTTATAACGCAGGTCAAGTAATATAGTATAAAAGTATTACTTTTAGTGTCAAAAAATAGCTGCTCCCCTAAGATTTCTCTATCCCTTCCCCACAATAAATTAAAACTGGTGTTATCACTGTGCATACGATTTTGATAAACTTGCTTGTAACGGACGTAGAAATTGATTTGCTTTATACAGAAAATGCCTGCCTGAAAGTATGCCTGCGAGAGTGGAAGCTGTCATCAAGGCTAAGAATGGGCCAACACCATATTGAATTTCAGCAGTACCGATGGAGGGCGCCACGAACTTGTAAGTCATTTTCAGCCAGGTGTCCGGATACTTTTGATCACAGTGTATGTGTAAAGTATTTTAAAGTAACAATCTTATCACGCAATAGATATATTGTTTGACCTTTTTTAATGTTATGTTTCATATTTTATTTAAATATTAATGCATTTAAGCAAATAGACTTTGAGACGAAACTTGCGCAGAACGCTATAATGTGTTGTTGCCAAATTTGTACGTTTATTCTAGTAGTCACAATACGAAAATTACTGGATTCTAGCGTTGGAGTTCTAGAAGCAGAATCGCGGTAAGAATTCAAAACTAAGTTCTCCAGTAAGTATCTAAGCACAATTCCATGATTACTCCCTTTATTATCTGGCATCAGTAAACACTCGACCAGGCACGTAGCCAGGATTTCGAAATAGGGGGGGTCCGTGGCGAAATACACACCAGGGGATCGAGCAATCTAAACTATTTTACTGACAACATACCCATATTGGTCTTTTAGGACAATAAAATGAGGACATGTTAGTAAGTATTTTAAGAATAAAAACTATGAAGAAATCTTGAGTAAAAGAAAATAAAAAAAAGTATTGTAAAAGATATAGACTTCCGAGGTTATTCGAACTCGGTTCTACTTGTCTTCTTTTTTCTTCTTTTCCTTATCTTCGTTTAATGCCATCAAGGATAGCAACGAGATACTCTTTTGGGAGTAAAGACATCCTATAAAATGGATTAGAGGTGCCGCAAAATTCAAAATGACTCATATTATTGGTGATTCTGGGTATTTCTTAAGTTCTACCTGAGAGTCTATGTTATCTATGCAGATAGATGGTATTCGGAATTCTTCGTTACAATAATACCAATTTTCAATTCCCCCTACGGTTTCTTCCACACAAAGCTCCTCATAAGAAAGAGTAACCAAACACTTGCTGTAGCTTTATATTTTTGACGCTGATTCATCTTTTTCTCGTTTCTTTTTGTTTCATCCTTCCTTAATATTTTTCATTTCTGGACCCCCCGGACCCACCCCTTGGCTACGTGCCCGACTCGACACTATCTGGCAATGTCGCATTATTCAAGCAGAGTTAGTGATCCACCTTAAAAGTTTAGTAAATTCAGTGAGTATTTATGTGTTAAAATCAATAAATGGACGTTTTTTTTTTTTCGCAATCAAGGCGACTTATCCTCGTTTCTTTATATAAATTTCAACTGTATAGGTACGGTATATATTTGTAGTTAGTACACTTGGCTTTGAATGTGAATGGTCTTATATCACTATCTACACCAATCAGTTTATTTGATCAACAGTCTTAAAGTATGACGCAAAAATAAACGAATGAATATTTTTCGCTTTTCTTGCGGAGGAAAGTGAAATTAAATGGAATTTTTCGGATTTTACGTCCCACGATTAAGCAGTCTGAGCTAAAAGAGACGGTGATGATGAGAAATAAATAAAATGGTGGAATGGAGAAAGTGGGAGGAAACGGCGGAATTCCAAGGATAGCCACGAATGCGGTGTTTGTCCATGACAAAAGCCCTCTTAGCGCGAGCTGAAATCGAACCAGGGAAATAACAAACTAGGGAGTAAACACTCTACCACTGAGCCATCACTGCCCCCGTTGTTGGAGATTTCAGTTCATTCCTCGGCAAGAAGATATGAATTTTTTAGAAGCAACTAAAAAAAGTATGAGTTCATATCTTATATAGATTAAATATTAATAAGGAAAATAAGGCATCAAGGAAATAAATACGTAAGATACTTACTTCAAAGTTCTCGAGATAAAAAAATATCTCCAAAATATAATAATGATTAAGTAAAAGATTACCGAAGTACTTGATGAGTAAGCAGTGAAACAACCTTTGAATGCACAGTCACGATAAAAAAAAATCATTTGGGTGATTGCATTGAATTTCTATATGCAAAAAAATTTTATATGCAAAAAAATTTTATATGCAAAAAAATTCTATATGCAAAAAATTTCTATGCAAAAAATTTCTATATGCAAAAATTTCTATATGCAAAAAATGTCTATGCGAAAAATTTCTATATGCAAAAATTTCTATATGCAAAAATTTGTATGCAAAAAAACTCTATATGCAAAAAATTTCATTTGGGTCATTGCAAAAAATTTCCTTTGGGTCATTGCATTGAATTGAGTCTCTGGGCCATTGCATTGGATTGCTGTAAACGTATATAATGTTTACAGCAATTATGTGTATACCCTATCTCATATATTGGAATTCGAAATATTCTCAGAGGTGCTTTGCCTTGTTGAGATCAAGCTCCTATGAAAAAAAAAAATCTATATACAAGAATATAATCTTTGAAAAATTGAAACGAAACATCTAGTTTAACGTCTCACGATTGTGCGGTTTAGGTTAAAGGAGACGGTTTATTAATGATAGGGTCAGTGGCGGATCTAGGCCAGGACCGGGGTGGGACCTAGGCCCCATCAATTTTTTCAGTGACAAGCTATTATTTATATATTTTTGAAACTTTATATATACCTATCATAGTCTGGGTACTGGCTGGTCTCCCCCGCAGTATTTAACTTCTAGATCCTCCACTGGATAGGAAATGACACAGGGACAATTGATGAAAAGATAGTGTGGGAGGAAACGGAAGAATCCTAACAAAACCTGCGACATGATATTGCCAATCACAAACTGACTTGTTCGGGAATCGTATCAGGGATTTCTAGTATCAGAAGTGAGTATTTATCACTGAGAAACCACAACTTCTAAAAATAAAATTATTTGGATTTTATACAAGGTAATAAATTTTTGATAGCCCTCTCCGTCAAGCCACCTTTTGGTTTAGGGGTCTCAGGTTCGATTTCTGGTTTAAGGATCTTGAAATTTGAATGCGTTAAAATAGATCAAATTCCAACTTGGACTGTAGGTCTACGTTTCATTATAGTCTCGGTAATGAAAAGAGAAGTTTTAAATTATTGATAGAAGAGAGATGTCCTTTACAATTACTCAGACCATGCAAGTTTGAACTTACTTATTAAAACTAATTCCGAAACACTGCTCTGGTATTTATGCTATGCTCTATGCTGTTAGAGCAGATTTAATCCAGGATCACATGTACAAAGAACATTCTGTATTTTTCCCCCCTTTGCATCACTTTTCAGTAACTAGTATATGAGATATCTACACTCATGTGCAAAATGATTGTCGCATATCTATAACTCTCTTCTTGTAAGAATATAATTTGATAATGATTTTGCAGGAAAATTTTAATACTGATACTATGTGTATAATCGGGAAATGTATATTTGTGATAAATTTCATAGGAAAAGAATTATAAATACGAAAATTAGAGTGAGTAAAACAAAATGTTACTTAATGGACAATAAAGTTTTATTTTCGTTTTATTGCTCTTATTTACTGCTCTTTTGACATGAAATTTGTCACGTACATGTCTTTGCCGATTATACACATACTAACATTGTAAGAAATACCGGGCGAATTCGTTGCCAAATTATAATTCTACAAGAACATATTTATAGACATGCGACAATAATTTTGGACATGAGTGTATCTGCAGGTTAAGGTGGCATCAGAATCTCCTAATGCGTTCAATGTCTTCCTACCGACAATCGAATTTGGCACCACGAGCGTACTCACTTTGTTATTAAGAGATGCACGCGCTAGTTACTATACCAGTGATAAGGACAGAATAATAAAGTAGTCACTTTGTTATTAAGAAGGCCACAGGCTAGTTATTACTATACTGTGATAAGGGCAGAATATCAGATTGGTCATTTTGCTATTAAGATGAACTTTAACTCTATCCCGTAACTCATATATGATTAATAATTTATAAGTTGCCTTATATTTAAAACGTAATCCATAATTTCATCATATTTCACTATTATGCCCTGTAGGGGAATGTGGTGGCTCAGTGGTAAAGTGCTTACCTCTGGCGCAGGGTCCCTAGTTCGATCACAGGCCAAATAAGTTTGTGCTGGCCAACACCGTGTCCATAGGTTTTCTTGGGGTACTCCCGCTTTCTCCCACATCCTCATTCCACTAATTCTTGTATTATCATTCACTTGCTTTAATCAGCCTATCATGCATAATCGTCGGACGTTAAACTGAGAGATTTAATTTCATTTCTAAGATTATGCCCTGTATTCTAAAGAAGACGTACGACTAATATATAGGAACAGTAAGAAATACTAGGTAAATTAAGATAATAGTAAAAAAAAAAAAAAAAAATGGGAGAACCTCGACGATACCTGTATAGATGACGAACTCATATCGTCTGAAATCGAACAGAGATCTCTCGCATTAGAGGTGAACACCGAACCATTAAACCACAATGTTCCCTCTCTTTCTTATTATTGACGCATATCTGTTAATTTTTAAGCGCTTCCACATGATAAAAGCTTAAATTAAACACCTGCCACATAAGAAAGAACAGGGATTCAGTTGAGAAACATTTGCTCTAGAAATAACCCACAAATTTTTAAGAAAATATGTGATACACACAATATATTTTCTCAACAGTTTATGCGTCTGAAATTCAATTTTTTGTAATAGGCAAAACTACTAATATATTTATATTTAGATACATAAACGAGTGAAAGTAACGCTCAAAAAGTGGCACTGAATAAAATAAATCTAAATGTAAGAATATATAAAGTCAAAGTGTTATAAATTTATTTCACTTACTTGTCAAGTAATTTTCTCCGAAGCAGAAGATGTGGAATAAAACTTCACTGTTATAATTTGTTAACAAACAATATATATAATTTTTGCTGCTGTCACACTTATAATTTTTTCTCAAATTATATCTTGCATATTATATCCTTTTTTCATTTTTCGAATATTTTTTCTTGTTGATATTTAGTATCCTTGCTACTATGCTAACTAACTTCTGGGCGTGCCGCGCGGGTTGCCTACTAGAAGGATAATGACTAGATGCATGTGAGGATACTGAGGGCTCAGATATTTTTTTCTCCTCCCGTGTTTCTCACTGCGTTTGAGAGCAACAAGCTACTAGTTTTAACCTGCGCATGCGCAACGTTGTACAATGCCCACCTGTGAGAGTCGCACACAAACGGGCGAACACAAACTATCTCGAAATTCTCTCTCTCGCTGTGAGTGTTTGTAAGGCACGTGCTCTCTCTTTTATCTCACATTTTTCTGTTTCTCTCTCTTCTTTGTCCTCTCTTCCTCTCTGTTTTTACTTGTTTCTGTGTGTGTGAATGCGTGTAGACGCGTGAGAATGTGTTTTTATGTTTTTTTTCGGAAAACGAATGTGTCCTTTGACTTGAAAACGGGCTATAATTTAACGCTTAACGGCACTCCCTTAATGCACTTCCAAAATAATTAGGTTTTACTGATTCCTTGGTGTAATAAAAACAGTAAAAATGGCATCAGCTTCAAAGAACTTTAAAGACATAATATTTGATTCTCAGTTTCTGTTTGGAATTTTATACGAATAGCGGGACGACTCTGCTTTTTATAGTTTTGGTCACTCACGTAACTAAGAGCGGCAAAGGGGGCTTGTGCTCCGGGCGCCGAATTAGGGGGCACAATACATTTCCACAGAGCATAAGTTAGCTTCAGAGCTATCTTTTGAGGACATTGTAAAAACCTTAGCAGCCAAAATACCCCGCAAACTTAAATTTTACTTCCAGCTTTTTGTGTTTTCATTTAACTTACATCGATTGAAGTGACTTGCAAAATGTCTGAGTATAATAATCGAGACAACAGCTTGACTGTTTGTCATAATTAAATATTCTTTTCTAAAACAACAAACTGTTGATTCATTCTCCACATATGCAATTCCCGATATAATTCCAAAAACATTGTGATTTGCAATTATTATGATGCGACTATAAGAATATATCAAGCATACTACTCTCAGATTATTTGAGTTGAGTTGATTTTGAGTTTAACGTCCCTTTCAGCACCTAGGCTATATGAGACGGTACCTACGGGTTAACGTGAAATCCGAACCATATGAGCTCTGCCGGGAATAGAACCGGGTTTCCCACTCCAAAGGCACGTACGCTAACCAGTTTTTGTAAAGTTCGTCATAACTGGAATACGGTTTACCATGGACAGTTTGCGCAATTCTGCGTAATTCAAACACAACAGGGACACGAACAGAGAAAAATCCAGGACAGTTAAAATTCCGATCTTGCTCTTGAGAGGGATTCGAACCCCAGTGGATTTCACCTCATGATTCAAAGCCGAACGCCCGAGACTACTCGGCTGTTGCCACTGGCTAACTAATTAGTATTTGGTAATCAAATACTAATTAATTTAGTGTTTTATCTTGCACTAAATATTAAATTATGGACTACAATTTAGAAATCAAGCTTTACCACTTGAAGAAAAAAAAGAATAGGAGAATTTCTGTGTGATGTCAATATCAAGTATAGTCGGAAACTTTTTGCTTTAGTTGTCAGGGGGAAGCGCTAACTCGAGTTCTTGCCCCGGACGATAACTAACCTAGCTCCATCGCTGCTTTTGGTATGATATAACTAACACAATGACTTATCATTTATTTTAATGCTACCCGCACTTGTTAATAATGCTGAGCTTAATGGAACTGATTTTTAACATATTTGTCCTTGAGGTCATGAGAAATATGACCTCAAAGTTGGGTTATTTGAACCACCAGTCACGTCATTTAGGGATGCGAACGAGACAAGATTTGTGGCTGTCTCGTCTCGAAAATGTGCTGTAAAAGTGATGTCTCGACTCGAAAAATGTTTATTTCTCTATTGGAAGAACCGTGTCTCGACTCGAATTTTGTCAGGAAATTCCTGTCTCGACTCGTCTCGTTCGCATCTCTAATGTTAATGGTAAACGTCCACCCGCGTGAATGAATTTTTAACCGTGTTTTTTAATTAGATTATTTGTAACCGTATTAATCTCTCTTGATCCCATAACCGGATACCCTTAAGAACAATTCTATTGGATTCAGTGTTCTCAAATTATTACAAAAAAGTGAAATTAGAAAGAAGAGCTAACGATCATGCTGCTACTTAAAAATGCCCTTGATTGAATAACATTTTTAATATCGTTTTTTAAAATAAGAAGCGTGTTCGGAAAGTAAGTACCGTTAAAAAAACACTAAAACCGGATTGTTCAAGCCAAATTTATTTTTACATGAAATAATACACCTCAAACTATTTTTTGACAAAATTTAATTCTATTTTCAAACACTTGTCAAAGCAGGTGTCTAACTTGTCCAGACTCTCCTCAAAGAAACATCTCAGTGAACACAACCAATACTCAACAACGTGTTTTGCGTCGTTGTCACTTTCAAAGTGCTTACCGCTTCAGGTGCAGGAACAAGTGGTAGTCAGACGGCGCCAAGTCGGGGCACCAATTTTGACAATGAATTTCGACCGGCGTAACATTTCTTGTATTCAAAATCCGAATAACAGAACGAATCTCACAGTCGGGGGGTTCAGCAATTGTTTTAAACCATGTAAACGGCCACAGGACACAGAACACTTGCGACAACTCAATCATACTGGCGTCAGTGGAGAGACAATGAACAAGGGCAACTATCGCGAAGCTCCGACACTAGCGCCGCGGTGGCGTTGAAACAAAACTGTGCGTACTTGCTGGACATTCATGGGATGTTTTGTTGAGGAAGGTTTGGACAAGTTGGTAACCTGCTCTGAGAAGTGTTTCAACATTGCTGGAAATTATGTCGAAATCTAGTTTAAGGTGTGCTCGTTCATGTAAAAATAAATTTGTTTTGAACAAACGTGTTTTAGTATTTCCTTTTTCAAAACGGTGCTTATTTCCGCACACGCCTCGTATTAATTTAAGGATACTGAATGCATTGACCAATATTTTAAAACATACATGTCCATGAAATCACGAGGAAAATAACCTTAAATTCAGATTTTAGAAGTGACGCTTGTAAAAATAATACAAGTACTCACCCTTGGATACTTATTTTTAATTGCTTATTATACACTAATTTGAACACGTTCAATCTAGTAGAACTGGTTTTTGAACATAGAGGGTACCCAGGAATGTGATATCAAATTGGGATACAAATAGAATTAAATATCCCAACTATCAGGTATTTCTTCTGGTGATATGTTTGAAAATATTCCATTAGATTCAGGGTCCTCAAATTGCTTTAAAATTCTCATTGGATTCGCCATACTGAAATTAGTTTAAACCGCACGACTAGAAATTTATTTAAACTTAAACACCTTTCACTAGTAGTATGGTCTGTAAAAAATAATAATTATACGGAGATTCGCTGTTAATAACAATAAAAATAATGCAAAGTTTACAATTTTTCTTTTGCTTCTTTATTCATAAGTGAAAGGAGATAATGAAATGCAACATAACCACAATCTTAGATAATGTTATTCTACAACAGAAAATATGAACCTGAAAAATTTTCAGTGTTGCCATCCATAGAAATTACAGTTTTGCCAGTATAACAACGCCCCTAAAATCTAAGTTAAAGCAGCGACTAGAGAAACGATCTCAACTGCATTTGGTTACGTATCATGTTTTGGGGCGTATGTTTAGTACAAGGGGTCCAGAAGCACGTAGAAAACACAAAATTTACAGAAGAAATGAGTGATGCAAGTACTTAGACGTAACATAACATAACCAAATCTAACCTAACCTAACATAAACTAACGTAAGCTAACCTGAACTAACCTAAACTAACGTAATATTAGTAGAAATAAGCGAAATTCTATGATTTTTTTTTTTGGAAAATTATGCAGGACTCCTATACTAATATAACATAAACTAAACTAACCTAACGTAACCTAAACTAGCCTAACCTAATTTAAACTAACCAATCCTACCCTAAACTAACCGAATGTGAACAGAAATTACCAAAATTGTGACATTTTTTAGAGAAAAGAGCTGGACCTCTTCTGCTAAACATAGGCCTGTTTTGGTTTTCTATGAACTACTTTTTAAATAACATTATTATTTAGTTTTAATAACTGTATGTTAAAACTATTTTGTTTTTTTGGAAATTAATACAACTATTATTTAAAAAGTAGCTCACAGGAAAGCAAAGCAATATTATACGTAATCAAATGCAGTTGAGTTCATTCCTCTAGTCGCTGCCTTAACTTTGATTTTAAGGGCGTTGTTATTCTAAAAACACTGTAATCTTTATGGATAGCAACACTGAACATTCTTCAGGTACTTAATTTCTGTTGTTCCCGGGTTCGATCCCAGCCCCCGCCAAGGGAACTTTGTGGTGGACAAACACCGTGTGCGTGGGTTTTCTCGGGGAGCTCCCGTTTCCTCCCACTTTCTTCATTCCGCCATTTTCATTCATTAATCATCATCACCGTCTTCTTTATCCTAACCGGCATAACAGTGGGACGTAAAACTCAAAGATTTCATTTCATTTCTGTTGTAGAATAACATTATCTATGATTGTACTAAGTTGCATTTCATTATCTATTTTTACTTATGAAAAACAAGCCAAAGGAAAATGGTAAATTTTATATTATTCTTTTTAGCAAGGCAGGTTCTTAACTACTACCCATCTCATCAATAAAAGTAAAAATCACATATACTTCTAAGGAAAGTAATATATACAATAACTGAATATATTGTGTTAAAGTGAATTATCTTTATTTTTTTTTAAAAAAATGTCGTAATATGGGTTGGAAATATATTTTTTCTCTTTAATATCTATAACGATCACACTTCAATGAAATTTGGCAAATATATAGCCAGTTTATATGTACGTAGTATTTTTCGAGCTAGCTTTCATGCAGATAGTTAAACCTTGAACCCCAATAGAGCTGCCCAAACATTAAGAAAGCACACTTTTCTGGGACATTTTCCCCAAATTCTCCAGAATTATGGATCGAGATACATGAGTATAGTATCATAGGAAATAAAATTTACTACGGACCATGAATTAATGTTATGAAGGTAGTAGCAGGATCCTTCTGTGTGATTTTTGTTTTCAGTGTTGCAGCATCATTCAAAAATATTCTTGATCTTCATACCTACTGAACATATCCCAATAAACTAAGTCTAATAATGAAATAATAATAAAACTTTGCATATATGTATACTGATGTCCAAAATTATTGTCTCATGTCTATAAATATGTTGTTCTAAGAATATAATTTGATAACGAATTCGCCCGGTATTTCTTATAATATTAGTATGTGTATAATCGGCAAAGACATGTATGTGGCAAATTTCATGTCAAAAGAGCAGTAAATAAGAACAATAAAACGAAAATAAAATTTTCTTGCCCATTTAGCAACATTTTATTTTACTCATTCTAATTTTCATACTTATAATTCTTCTACTATGAAATTTATCACAAATATACATTTCTCGATTATACACATAGTATCAGTATTAATAGTGCCCTGCAAAATCATTATCAAATTATATTCTTACAAGAAGAGAGTTATAGATGTGCGACAATCATTTTGGACATGAGTGTACCTTAGGACATATAGTAATTCTTAAGATACGTTTAGACACGTACGAGCATCTCAAGCTTCTCCAGGGGCACTTGTTCCTTCAAAAATCTTTTCTGATAAAATTTCCCAAATATTGCACGGATTCCTCTCGATTTTCCTTCCATAATGCATTTGTACTTTTTCATTTGAAAACATAGTTTATTGTGAAGATAATGACTTCCGAATCATGGATATTGTAAGTATCCATATACCCACACATACTATAAGCCACACATTTTCACTATAAACATGTCTCTTTATGATTATAAACAAACGGTGGCAAATGCCGAATGGAAATTACACTTTAACCCTTGTCCGGGCAAGATATTTTTGTAACGTAGACGGCAACTGGGGCCTTATCAACTCTATTAGCCTTACCAACTTGATATGTTCATGACTTTAACTTCGACTAAATATAGAAGTATTCAGAATTTTATGTCATCGAAATATTTATGGTTATTGAGTAATTCGAAGAAAAAAATATGAAGCTACTGGGCCTGTGAGGCCCCGATTGCCCGGATAAGGGTTAAGGAAGAAACGAAGAGCACACGGAAAGCCACGAAGAAACCCGACGACCCCTCCACAAGTTCTCCCTCCAGAAAGGATGGCTATAAATGCGGACGACGCGATGGGACTAGGAAGTGATCAGTGCCAGTGCTGATCATCCACTTACAAGACTTTCTCCCGAGGCCACCATGGGCTATGGAGATAACCTTTAATACTTACTCCTGGGGCTGTTATGAGCTACGGAGTATATAACCTACCCCGTCTAAGGCAACTGTGGGGAAAGACAAACATCATTTCTACCAGAAGGCAACATAGTGCACCGAAGGGGATATTCATAACCTATACTGAGATCATTTTAGAGTGATCTAAAGAGTTAGAGAAAACGTTTAAAGTTTGTACAAAATATTATATAAGACATTTTTTATATAATAAAAGACCGAAGGGTTAAATTCCCGTTACAGTATTTTGACTCTACCTACAGAACATTGCAATATAAAGTTAATAGGACACTACTAAACAAAATAGAATTTCACAAATTCCACAGACGCTTACTAAATAAAATTCCACAATTTCCTCTTTAAAATGATTAAAAGGATTTGAAGCCCAACAAATTATTTATAATAACTTTGCAGCTTAGGACAGTGAACCTGTAAGCTTTTGAAGAACTTCTGGGGTGACTCGTGAAGACATATGAGAACAAAATGAAATACGAGATCGATGACAAACTTCCTGCTACGAAAAACTAATTAAGACAACTATTGTAATCTACATTAGAATTATGGAGTTTAGTCAACGAAAACGAAAAGAGATTTCCTTGTTCCTGCACGTGTACTCATCACAAGACAAAAAAAGGTTATACACACCTCAGTTGTTCTGTTGTCATTTACTGCTTAACAAATTAATCGTTTGCAATCCAGTTTTCTATTTTGGATTGGGAATTACATTATCTGAGGGAAGTGAGAGTTATATGAAAAGGGAAGTGAATGAAAAATAGTTTACTAGTTAATTGATAGACTAGTAAAATTGGTTTGCTAGTTAACGTTTAAAAATAGTTGCCAAGTATTTGATAAGGTAACATGTTGAGAGTACGTACATGTACAATTATTTTTCTGCGGTACTATATTGTAAAACTGCCTTTTGAGAGTAGAATTAAAAATAGTACTCTGGAATTTCCTATCACTTTTTATTATGAAATTCCTGTTATGTACGCTAATAACTAATTACAGTTTAAATATTTACTTCCTCCTGGATATTTGGTGGTGAATTTGTAGGAACTCAGAGACCAAGCGTCCTAGGGTGACAGGATCCAAGGGACTTGTGGCCAAGGAGTGTGTGTAGGTACCTCTGAGACACCAAGCGTCCTAGAGAGAAGGATAATACTCAATGTCCAAACATCCTAGAGAGCGGAGAGTTTTTTGCAGAGACGTCCTAGTAAACGAATTCTCAGGGTTCAGGCTTCCTAGAGATTGGTAAGGATAAAGGTGCTCTCACAAGGGAAGGTCCCACAAATTGTCTCTGAAATCTGACTGTCACATTGCACATGTGATAGAGCATCATGAGAAATGAAAACGAGGTGCTATAGACCACAAGGGTAGGACATATGGAGCTTCAACATTTGAATATCCAAAAAATCATGGAAATATATACGTTTTAAGTAAATATCTTGAAAACCGTTAAAGCAATCAAAAAAAAAAAAAAAAAAAACTGCACAATATAATAAGAACAAAATACCGTATCGAAAATCAGTGTTCCCATAGATGAAGCAATGTTGCCTACTCAGTATAAAATTTTGTTTCAAATGCTTTATATACAAATGTGCACAGATTTAAAATGCACTGTTATCACTAAACATAACAGTGAAGTGTAGTAGTACAGTGTTGCACACTATTGGAGCTACGTGTGCTAAAATGTATAATGGAGAACTCTGGTATGTGGCAACAGAGGGTAATAAAGGGATCTGGTTCTCAAGTCTTGATGTTAATTCAAATGCAGAGTAACACTGATAGTATAACATAGCAAGATGCCAATAGTGTCACAAAAGATTGATGCAATTGAAAAACGAAATTGAGTGATCTCATATTTATGTCCTGTGTCAGCACCGAAGCTATGAAAGACGAAAGATGACAATGAAATGCAAGGTGATAATTGCAACAAAAACCTCCACGTCCGAGGCGGGATTGGACCTCGCGGTCTCTAATAAGTCGGAAGTCATGCTTCTAGACTACACGGCTATCCGCGCTGACTAAAAACGAAATGAGGCAATAATATAATAATTATATTTCCAATGTAAATATGGTAATATTGCAGTGTACAGTAACATAATCATATGATGTGTAGGCGAGGAACTAAAAGAATATGTCACTTAACACGAAAGACGTAAACCAAGAAAGTAGTATACCAAATCCGGATATCGTAATCTGGGAAAGTAGTTTACAGAATTAGAAAAACACGGGTTTCTTTCCTAGCGTGAAAAATTTGTTTTCGCGAGTTGTCTGCTTATTAACGGGGCTACGAAAGTATAATGCAGATCTTTCAATTTTTTTTTCTAATGCATTCCTTTATTACTCTCTGTTGCCACATATCAGAGTTCTCCATTGTACATTTTCAGCACACGCAGCGTTAACACTGTGCAACACTGCACTAGTAAACTTCACTGTTATATATAGTGATAGTAGTTCATTTTTTAAATATGTGTACATTTGTATATGATGCTATTTCAAACAAAACAATTTTATGCTGAGTTGGCAGCACTGCTTCGTATATGGCAATACTGTTTGTGGTTTTCGATACGGAATTTTGTTCTCATTATATTGTGCACCTTTTGTTTTGATTGCTTTATCGGTTTTCAAGACATTTACCTAAAACGTATATATTTTAAAGTTACAATTTTTTTGGATATTCAAATGTTGAATCCCCATATGTCCTATCCTTGTGGTCCATAGCACCTTGTATTTTGCTCATTTTCATGTCTTATGATGCTCTATGAGATGTGCTATGTGGTAATTAGATTTGAGCAACAACTTGTGGGACCTTCCCTTGTCAGAGACCGGGCGTCCTAGAGAGTGAAAGTAATGACTGATGCTGTCTGTGGTGTTTAGGCTCCTTTTATCCACATATATTGCTGACTTCATTAATTTTCGTTACATCACGATCGTTGACGATGGTTGAAGATGTCTTTTTCATGGTTGTCGTTTGAATATTTTTTCAGCCAGCACGTGTAGAACCTTGTATATAATATGTAGTGATTCCTCTAGTCAGTTATTGTGAGCAATCAACAAATGACTTAATCAAGACAGGAAAGCATACACATTAAGATGACAGAAAGACGAAGTTGAAGCATGTTGACAATCGTACAAAGACAGTGTTCTATAATCTCCCGAGGTGCAGAAATCTATCAGACGTTCCTCCATTTAGTATATTACTGACGGCTCGGGTCATCGGGTTATCTAGATCTGGTCCATTTTATTTTGGATCGGGATTTTGTCCGTGTCTCGCCTTTCAAGCCTTCCCATTAATTCCACTTAGCTATATGATTAGCGTACTCGCTTTCGGTGTAGAAGACCCGGTCTCGATTTTAGGTGGTAGCTCATGTTTTAGGTTCATGTCTTATATAGCTTTGCTGCTAAAAGGGACGTTAAGCCTCCAAACCAACCAATCAAATCAGGCCTGGACTGATCCGGTTATGCAGACGAATCTAACAACCAAGAACCAACCGAAGCAATACCTCTAAGACATTACGGAAGAATTTTAAAGTGGGTACAGGATATCTACTTGAGCTCACACTGCAGAAAACAAAGAAATGTTTAAACAAACTTTAGACGTTTTTAGAATACTTTTTGAACAGTGTTTAACGTGTCAAAAAGTGTTATTAAGTGTTCGATGAGAAAACCAAAAGGTCTAGAATACATCATAAGTGTTTAACAGAAAGTGCCTTAATAATGTTCAAAATATATCCAATTAACGTTTAGAAACGACTTTTAGACAGGAGACTCTACATATTACAGACACTCTTTGATCAGCCCCGTATTACAAATAATCACGCAATTTAGATTCTGTGTTTTCGAAGTATGTCCCAGATGTGTTTGCAAAATGTGTCATAACTTTGTTTTCGAAGTGTTTGTCGAGCAGTTTTAAATATTTCGCACTAGACACTATTTTGAGAATTAAAATCTTTCGGACAAGAAAATCACACTTCTTGAACACTATTTGGTATATTACTCCTCAAAATCTGTTCTAAAAGTGTTTAAATAGTGTTTCGTATTTATACCGTGCAGATGTTTAATTCCCGAAGTGACATTTCTTAATAAAGGTAGCATGTTTTGACTATTTCAAATATAATTTCGTGGTTATTCATCTTCTCATACCGAAAACAAAATTACGGTAATTTTGAATACAGATTACACAAAAAATATAACAACACGCTGTTTGGGCTCGGAAGTATCTATTATATTCTTCACAAGTTTTGCAGTTCCCTTGATTAAATTTCAACGATCCCTTTGACGAGAAAAATGTGAAGGTTTTCTTCTCACGCGTTTGTTTTCTGATAGACCTTGTAGTTACCTTTTAGTGCAACGATTTGACAAGCAGATACACGCGAGAAGGGAAAAAATGTAGATTTAGTGAAAAGAGAGAGAGAGAGACAGAGAGAGAGTAAAGAATCGTTTGTTGGAATTGTATCAGAAGCTCCTACATACTCTACATGTGAATGACAATGTTTCATACGCGTGCCCTGGTCACAAGTCTATCTGGGCAACTGTCTCTGGTGAGTCACGGGCTTTCAAATAGTTCTGACTTTTCCAGGTCATGGGGTATGAACTTCGTGGCCCTTTCCATGTACAGATATGGAGATAAAGACAAGAAAACGCTATCACTACCAGAGCCAATACATCTTGAACATCTATCTTGGCGTTTGAAGTTTAATCAAACAGAGAGCTCATTCAAGCGCAAACCAATCGAGGGACATCGTATTAACTTCTTTCCTTTTCGCTTAGCTTAACCCAGTGGCGGTTCTCGAGGGAAAGTTACACAAGTGAAAATTCAAATTTTATCACTATAACCTAACGGAAAGAAACTTATCTAATATACTAATTCTTATGTCATACTGCTTTCTGTAGCTGAATGAAGCTTGCGTTTGTGAGTTTGCAGCAGTAAAATATAAAAATTTTAAGGATGTGGCTTCCCTCAAAACACACCACTGACTTCAGTATCCTATGTGTTTTCACAGTACTCCTCAATGGTACGACTTTAGATCTTTTACTTTATTGATTAGATAATAACAGCACATTCTTTTCTACAGGGAAACATTCTTCCCTGACAGTTCACTGGATCCTTTAATTGCAATATAATTTATGCAGAATTGTTACCGAAAGTTCATATTTAAATGGAGGTAGTTACTATATTTTGAACTAGATGTAAAATTAAAATGCACTTACCTTTCTGTTCCAGGGAACGAAGAGGTTAAAAATCACTTACCTGAAACAAAAAATAGACAAATTGGTAAACTTCTTATAAATATAAATGTAAATAGTGTGAATATAGGATCTAAACGTAAATATATATTCTTACTTAAAATTACATACAATATAAAAGTTAAGGAAAACGGAGGATTATTGCCGTACGAAATAAACACTCAATATTGGATTCTATCTCATGTTAAGGGGGCGCAGTGGCTCCGTGGTAGAGCGTTCACCTCCGGTGCTTGGGGTCCCTGTTTCGATCCCAGCTCGCGCCGTGTAGACTTTGTGGTGGACAAACACCGTGCTCGTGGGTTTTCTCGGGGCTCTCCCGTTTCCTCTTACTTTCTTCATTCCACCATTTCACCCATTTCTCATTATCACCGTCTCCTTTAGCCTAATCGCCATAAGCGTGGGACGTTAAACTTAAAGATTTCATTTCATTTTCTGTCTCATGTTAAGTAAATGCAGTCATAGCGCTTGGTTTAACAAGGTGCTTGAAGGTCCTTCTATAAACACACATACACACACACACATTCCCCTAGCAATACACTTGGTAGATTCTATGTTGGTCAATGGTCAATGGTCAATTTGATTGAGAATTTGGATTGTAAAAAGAAAGTTAAAACTACCTTGATCCAACGTAGTTCCAGTGTATGTTGCCCAACCAACAATTAGCCCTTATTTATCCAATTGACTTGTCTGGCACATGATCGGTAAAGTGACCAATTACAATGTAGGTGCAATATTGGCAGTTGGCTAAACTGCTGTTTCCCATTGTTGGGCCTATTGTCTGTGCAGGTAAAGACCCTGTCTCTCTTAAACATGCGTACAAGTTATTGCTACGTATATGTTAGTCTATTATTTATTTCATATACGCTCACAAGCAAAACAAAACGAACTCCCTTACTCTTCTCTTTCTTGTCGCTCGTAGGGGAAATATATTCATTCTTCATTCCATTTACGCTGATAAGCAACATAAACTCCCTTACTCTTCTCCTTCTTGTCGCTCGTAGGGGAAATAAATTCATTCTTCATTCCATTTACGCTGATAAGCAACATAAACTCCCTTACTCTTCTCCTTCTTGTCGCTCGTAGGGGAAATAAATTCATTCTTCATTCCATTTACGCTGATAAGCAACATAAACTCTCTTACTCTGCTCCTTCTTGTCGGTCGGAGGGGAAATAAATTTATTCTTCATTCCATTTACGCTGATAAGCAACATAAACTCCCTTACTCTGCTCCTTCTTGTCGCTCGGAGGGGAAATAAATTCATTCTTCATTCCATTTACGCTGATAAGCAACATAAACTCCCTTACTCTTCTCCTTCTTGTCGCTCGTAGGGGAAATAAATTCATTCTTCATTCCATTTACGCTGATAAGCAACATAAACTCCCTTACTCTTCTCCTTCTTGTCGCTCGTAGGGGAAATAAATTCATTCTTCATTCCATTTACGCTGATAAGCAACATAAACTCTCTTACTCTGCTCCTTCTTGTCGGTCGGAGGGGAAATAAATTTATTCTTCATTCCATTTACGCTGATAAGCAACATAAACTCCCTTACTCTGCTCCTTCTTGTCGCTCGGAGGGGAAATAAATTCATTCTTCATTCCATTTACGCTGATAAGCAACATAAACTCCCTTACTCTTCTCCTTCTTGTCGCTCGTAGGGGAAATAAATTCATTCTTCATTCCATTTACGCTGATAAGCAACATAAACTCCCTTACTCTTCTCCTTCTTGTCGCTCGTAGGGGAAATAAATTCATTCTTCATTCCATTTACGCTGATAAGCAACATAAACTCCCTTACTCTTCTCCTTCTTGTCGCTCGTAGGGGAAATAAATTCATTCTTCATTCCATTTACGCTGATAAGCAACATAAACTCTCTTACTCTGCTCCTTCTTGTCGGTCGGAGGGGAAATAAATTTATTCTTCATTCCATTTACGCTGATAAGCAACATAAACTCCCTTACTCTGCTCCTTCTTGTCGCTCGGAGGGGAAATAAATTCATTCTTCATTCCATTTACGCTGATAAGCAACATAAACTCCCTTACTCTTCTCCTTCTTGTCGCTCGTAGGGGAAATAAATTCATTCTTCATTCCATTTACGCTGATAAGCAACATAAACTCTCTTACTCTGCTCCTTCTTGTCGGTCGGAGGGGAAATAAATTTATTCTTCATTCCATTTACGCTGATAAGCAACATAAACTCCCTTACTCTGCTCCTTCTTGTCGCTCGTAGGGGAAATATATTCATTCTTCATTCCATTTACGCTGATAAGCAACATAAACTCCCTTACTCTTCTCCTTCTTGTCGCTCGTAGGGGAAATAAATTCATTCTTCATTCCATTTACGCTGATAAGCAACATAAACTCTCTTACTCTGCTCCTTCTTGTCGGTCGGAGGGGAAATAAATTCATTCTTCATTCCATTTACGCTGATAAGCAACATAAACTCCCTTACTCTGCTCCTTCTTGTCGCTCGGAGGGGAAATAAATTCATTCTTCATTCCATTTACGCTGATAAGCAACATAAACTCCCTTTCTCTGCTCCTTCTTGTCGGTCGGAGGGGAAATAAATTCATTCTTCATTCCATTTACGCTGATAAGCAACATAAACTCCCTTACTCTTCTCCTTCTTGTCGCTCGGAGGGGATATAAATTCATTCTTCATTCCATTTACGCTGATAAGCAACATAAACCCCCTTACTCTGCTTCTTCTTGTCGCTATAATTTCCATTCATATATCACTATTCACAATACACCTGCATTATTGCAGGAATGGCTCACTACAATCACATAACTTACGACATTCTTTATTAAGCGGAAAGAGATTAGGCTATGCATAACATCTAAACTGCAATTTTTAAAAACCGTTGGATACACTGCCGAGTGAAACTCTCCGCTCCCTTGTCTCACCGCGCTTGCCAAGAAACTGACGTAAACACAACAGCGCACCATCCTCCCAAAACCGCACTACTATCCTGGTCAGGTAATAGCTTCTTGGATAAATATGTAGATTTTCAATTGTTTAATTTGAAATAAAATAGCCTAGTCCTACTGCAATAGATATTCAAAAGATAGAAGTTCTCAACTGTGCTAATCATGTATGCATCTCGTTTTAAAATGTTTATGATGAATGACTTGAGCATATGCGTAAAATGGTTTATTACGAACAGGACAATAAGAACTGTGATAGATTGATTACAAGTAATCCGGTTAGAAACACTGCTGCTTGCATTTTGGTTCCAAATACGGTCGCCCGCACTCGTTCGCTGGTCAGGTAATACTATGAAAAATCAATAAACAAACATTTATTTTTGAACCTCTAGAGCATAAAAAGTAATAGAAGCCATGCTCATTGATAGGTTTCTACGTATACTAGTTTTAGAAAACACGCAAAAGTCTCTTAAGTTTCGTTTTATTTCCCATAAACCTTCTACAGTTGTGATTGTCGAGAGCTAGAAAACAAAGTCTCTTAAGTTTTGTTTCATTTCCCATAAACCTTCTACAGTTGTAATCGTCGAGAGCTAGAAAACAAAGTCTTTTAAGTTTTGTTTCATTTCCCATAAACCTTCTACAGTTGTAATCGTCGAGAGCTAGAAAACAAAGTCTCTTAAGTTTTGTTTCATTTCCCATAAAGCTTCTACAGTTGTAATCGTCGAGAACTAGAAAACAAAGTCTCTTAAGTTTTGTTTCATTTCCCATAAACCTTCTAAAGTTGTAATCGTCGAGAACTAGAAAACAAAGTCTCTTAAGTTTTGTTTCATTTCCCATAAAGCTTCTACAGTTGTAATCGTCGAGAACTAGAAAACAAAGTCTCTTAAGTTTTGTTTCATTTCCCATAAACCTTCTAAAGTTGTAATCGTCGAGAACTAGAAAACAAAGTCTCTTAAGTTTTGTTTCATTTCCCATAAAGCTTCTACAGTTGTAATCGTCGAGAACTAGAAAACAAAGTTTCTTAAGTTTTGTTTCATTTCCCATAAACCTTCTAAAGTTGTAATCGTCGAGAACTAGAAAACAAAGTCTCTTAAGTTTTGTTTCATATCCCATAAACGTTCTTGATCAACCGAGAATTGCTTTTCTCAGGTATTCAAGTCATACCGGGTTAAATTGAATAGTAGTAGAAATTAGAAAGTATTTCTTGATTTCGTAATCTCTGTCTCTCTCTTTTTTTTAAAACTGGTATCGCATCGTGGTTTGCTACACAAAATCATAGACTTTCCAATGCATCTATGGTCATAATTTACTAACGGACTTAGGTATTTCTACAACAAAGACAGCATACCAAAGCTGTTCCTTCACGAAACAAGTTTATGAAATGAAATGAAATCTTTGATTTTTACGTCCCACGTTTATGACGATTAGGCTAAAGGAGACGGTGATGATGAGAAATGAATGAAATGGTGGAATGAAGAAAGTGGGATGAAACGGGAGAATCCGAGAAAACCCACGAGCACGGTGTTTGTCCACCACAAAGTCCACACGGCGCGAGCTGGGATCGAACCAGGGACCCCAAGCACAGGAGGTGAACGCTCTACCACAGAGCCACCGTGAGACAAGTTTATATCGTTTATATAGTTGTGATAATTTTTCTCTCGAAAATACGTTTTCCTTTAGAGTTCTCTTTGGTTCTTTCTATCGTATACCGATACACTATTCATTAAAGACTATACTTGAGACTGGCTGTACAATTGACGACGAAGAAATAATATACACTTTGATATTTCATAACATAATGAAAATAAAGCACCTCATGGTCTTTCGAAATGCAAGACCTCAGATTACTTTTTTTGGAAATTAAATAACTAGTGAAAATATGTAACTTTAGCAGTAGCCTCATATTCTGTCTTATGTTATTTGATGCTCTGGTAAGTAATTCATAAATGACACACCTATATAATTATTTCACAGCATTGACCCAGAAATCCTATTTTCCTATTTGGTCTTGTGTTTCATTGCGATGGACAAAGAAAACAGCATCCGTTTGATCAGTTTTTGCCATATTGTATCAGGTTCACTTCGTCGGCTACGTAATGACAACTCTCTGCTTATGAAGATATTACGGATTCAGAAAAAAAAATCCATATGAGCACATTGTAAACCTGCTTCTATCTTTGTCAATCTGTAAAATGACAATATATATGATTTTTACATACATAAATTTTATATTTGTTGTTTCTTGTCTACGTAAAAGAGTAAAATACGTATATAATAATTTCCTTCACTTCTGAAAATGTGATACAAAAAATATAAATTATGATGCAAATTTAAATAGGATTTACAAATTGATGGGCGAGACGGAGAAGTCAAATAAACACTGATATACAGGGTGTCTCAAAACAACACTGACAACGTTTGGGAGGTGATTCCTGACACCAAGAGTATAGACACCAAGACAAAGAGTATAGACCAAGCTGGGTGCACAAACGAACTAGTATGTACCCTATCCAAATATCCTTGTTTCAGAATTTTGCGATACTTCTGCAACAATTTTTATAATGATAGTTGGTGAGTACTTCAAATTATACGCGCGTAGCCAAACAATCTCTACCAAAATTGTTGCGGAAGTACCACAGAATTTGGATAGGGCATATACTAGTTTCTATGTGAAGTCTTGACCCGACTACGGTAGGTCCCATAGTATTGGAGGTATGGATCTTTAAAGTTCATTTTTTCATGTTTTCGGCAGCCTATAACTCTGAAAGAAGCATTTGTGCACCCAGGTTGGTCTATACTTTTTGTCTTATCTTGGTGTCAGGAATCACCTCCTAAACGTTGTCGGTGTTGTTTTGAAACACCCTGTATATCGTAATTATAATAACTAGCAAACCTGCGTAAGCGCAGGACACTATTGTTGTCTGAATAATTGAATATGATAACTAAAGTATTCAAGCGACTTTTTTAAAAAATATTTTTTTTTAAATTTAAACGTGTTTTCATCCTAAAACCGCAAATCTATTTTATATCTTTTCGTTTTTATTTATTTTCCTACAATATTCGATTTTATTTGCAATGTATTTCCCATGGGAGAAATTTTTAAAAAATTGCAACATTACACTCCTAAAATTTCTGAAGTCGATACCCCCTCATCTCAGCTCAGAGGTGACCTATATGTAGCCTCTGAAGTCACAAAGACAGTAACTTTTATTTTTATTTATTTATTTATTTTTACATATATATCCACCCTTCCTCGTCCCTACATTGTGCCGTCAAAGTAAAATGATGAAAACATCCCAGGTCCGAACCTTATGTAATTGAAAGTTTGATCGAGATCAGTCGGGTTGTTCAAGAGTTATTAAGTTTTATTCATTTTAATATATTTACCCTCCTCCCTCCCCTCCCCTAAGTCCTACCATCAAAATGAAATAATAAAAAACTTCCCAGGTTGGAACTTCATCTATGTGATCGAGATTGGTCTTTTGCTTCAAGAGTTACTAAGTTTTATTTATTCTTTTATAGTTCCCTCTCTTCCTCCTCCCCTAAGTTCCACTGTCAACGTGAATAGCTAAAAACACTTCTAGGTCAGAACTGTATCTACGTCAAAAATTTGATCGAGATCGGTCTTGTTGTTCAAGAGATTAAGAGTCACAAACATAGTCATTTTCAATTTGGATCTGAAGTTTTTTTTTTTTTTTTTTTTTGTTCACAGACCGCTATTAATATATAGTACATACGAGCATCGTATTATTGGATATAATGAAATTAATTTTTAGTAAGCCCGCAACAAGAAACTATTCCCCAATGAAATAATCTGGCTATAGACCTTATCTGGGGGGCAGTCAGGGGGCGCTCGCTCGCCCCCTTGCTCCCTCTAGTGTCGTCACTGTCTGGCAACCCTAAACAGCACTCACGTCTCATTAACCTCACTGCTCAAAGGGATACTAAATCTCAAATCAATCTGTCAATCCATCAATGTTCTTACGTTAGTACTACACAGGCCCGTATCCAGGGGGTCTAGAGGGGCCGGCCCCCCTAAATTTTTGCGGGCCCCCTCTAAAATTTTCACGGTAGGCTCAGGCCCGTGCTGGCCCACCGAGACACCGGGACGTGTCCCGGTGCACCCTCCGAAATATCACAGTACTATAAATAAAGGTACAAGTTTTTAGTAATAAATTCTTACAGTTTTATTGGTAAAAAACCTGCGAAAGGTGCAGTGCGCCCTTTACATTAGGCGCCCTTCCGAGACCACAACAAAGATGAACGATTTTATTTACTCTTCTCGTATAGCACAGTTCTGTACAATAAATACACACAGTTAGTGTTTGCGAAGAACCCGTGAAAGGCACAATGCGCCCTTTATATAAGGCGCCCTACGAAACATCACATTATAAATAAGTAGTTTTAGTTATCCTGTATACCAGCTTTGTTTAATAAATTCAAATACTGACTGGTAGTACAGAACTGTGAAGAATACAAGGCACCCTTTACATAAGATGCCCTGCGAAATATCACTTTTTTTTTTTTATTTCATTTTTCTGTATTTCAATTTTGTATTATGAATTCATACAGTTGCTATTGGCAGAGAAGAGGTAAACAGTATAATCACTTACAAATATATTATAAAGTTATATAGCTATAAAACGAAACAATGTGATACATCAAGAATAGTTCGGATAGTCAAACATACGATGCATTTATGTAATACTACACTGACACTAGTCTCTAATTTACGATTTTTACGGCATTGAAGCTTTCACAGTCTTAATACGCATCCATATATCCGAGCATATTCATTGTTCTTGTGTGGTTTAAAGCAGTGTTCGGATAATCAGTACCTGTTGTATTTCTGAAATATAGCTGTATTAATTTCCGTACAATGTGGTCTTCCTGTCACCACAGCACGGCAAGTCCTCAGGTTGTGGATCGAGGAGAAGGCCTCTGGAATATAGAGGTTAGCTGCAAATATACTGGGTAAGCAGTCGCGGACAGACAAGGGGTGATAATCCAGCTTGAGAATTTGGTGTGAGAACAACCTCATCCTGAAAAAAAAAAAAGATTGTTCAGATAAGTTCGCAGAATCCTCGGATCAGAACTGATAACTTGGCACGAACTCCGCAAAGTAAAATCTACATGAGGTTTGGAACATGAAATATAAGAAGTCTCTATAGGGCAGGCGCGTTAAAGTTTGTAAAAAATGAGTTTAGAAATAGAGGTTGGACCTATTGGGATATCAGGAAGTTAGATGAGAAGGAAATGGAGGAGACAAATCGGGAAATTTTACGTTCTTTTACGGGGAACAAATTAAAAATTACCAACTAGAAACAGGGCTTTCAGTTCACAAACGAATACGTAATATCAGCAATTACATAGGTTGAATTTATAAATGATAGATTTTCTTTTACTTCTCTTGAGGGTCGGTTGTGTAATATTATTGTTTTAAATGCACATGCCCCAACAGAAAATAAGGATGGCGATTTAAAAAGTACAGTTTTTTATGAAAGAATAGAACGGGTATTTTATCATCTTCTGCAATACCATATGAAAATTCTGTTAGGCGGTTTCAATGCGAAGGTAGGACCAGAGGGTATTTTCAAACCGATTATAGGGAATAAATGTTTGCATAAGGGAGGTTGTGACAACGGCGTTAGACTCGTGAACTGTGCAGTATCCAGAATCCTTATCGTGAAGATTACAAAATTCCAACATCGCGACATTCATAAATATACATGGATTTCATCAGATGAAAAAACACATATTCAAACTGATCATGTTTTAGTAGACAGAAGAGAACAGTTTAGCACAACTGATGTTCAGAGGAGTTGATTGTAATAGTAAGAGAGAGACTATCGTTGAATAAAGGAAATATTCAAACTCTGAAAACGGAGCGTTTTTTTTTTTTTTTTTTTTTTAATAGAGGAAAGTCAGGTAAGAGGGGAGCCAGATTGAAGTATCGAATAGATTCTCGGTTTTAGAAGGTTCTGAGTGCACTAGTGTTCAAGATACTTGGTTGAAATTAGAGATAACATTAAAATTTCAGCAGAAGAAATATTGGAGCACGCAGAAATACGTAGGAACAAACCATGGTCCAACCAGGAATGTACTAAAGTAGCAGAGAAGAGAAAACAGAAGAAACTGCGTTGGCTACAAAATCCGAACGAAATAACTGCATAAAATTTCATTGTCATCTGGTAGAAAACTCCTAAAACTTTTAGAACAAAGAAACGCGACTTTTGAAAGTTAAAATTAATTAACTTGATAATAGTGAAAACAAAAACATTCGGGACTTGTATAAATGCATCAACGAACTTAAGAAAGGCTATGAACTTCGTGCTTATATATTAAAGAAACCTAAAGGAACAATTCTCACTGATACAGATAGCATCTTAAATAGATGGAAAGATTTCTTTGGCGATTTGGTCAACACATAGCCAAAAACTAATGCGCGTGGAGAAAGTGAAATGCATGCAGCATGACCGTATATTCCAGAACCTAACCAGACAGAAATAAAAATCGCTATTTAAAAAAGTTAAACACATATCTCCGGATGTAGACGAAATTCTGGTTGACTTAATTTTAGCTGGAGGGGAAAAATTGTAGAGCAAGATACACAAACTCATTCTCATTATCTGGAACAATGAGAAATTACCACAAGAGTGAAGAGAATCAATCATTGTTCCAGTTCAGAAGATAAGCAACAAAACAGATTTAATAATTATCGAGGCATTTCTCTTCTGTCAACAACCAATAAATCCTCTTAAACATTGTATTAGCAAGATTGACTCCATACGCAGATGAAATTATTGGAGATTATCAGAACGGATTTAGGTAAAATCGATCAACAATCGACCAGATATTTACCATTCGACTAATACTTGAAAAGAAATGAGAGAATATAACATCCCGGCATATTATTTATTGACTTTCGACTCTGGTAGGAGGAAAACATTGTACAACATGCTTACAGAATTTGCAATACCGAAAAAGGTAGATTAATTAAGATATGTTTAAATGAATCCCAAAGTAAGGTTCGATTAGAGATATTCTTGTTCACGAGCTTTCACGTTGAGAATGACCTGAAACAAGGAGATGCGTTGTCATTATTATTTACTTTGTTCTGGAGAACGCGATATGGAAAATCAAAGACAGCAAGAAGGTCTCCTAGAGCTGGCTGATGATGTAAATTTAATAGGTAATGATATAATAATAGAAAGGAATGCAGAAATCTTAATTAACGCTTGCAGGGATATAGGCTTAAAAGTAAATGCAGAGAAAGCTAAATAAATGGAAGTTTGTCGGGATCGTAATACATGTAATTTTATGGATGCGTTAAAATTCCAAATAATATTTTCTTTCGACAAAGTGGATACTTTCAAATATCTAGGATCATTATTAACAGACCAAAACCATAATCACTCAAAAATTTGATATCAACTGAAAGCAGGGATTTCGTGCTATTATTCAGTTAAAAATCCTTTGTTGTCACTAATTCTGTTGAGAAATTTGTAGCTCAAAATATAAAACGATAATCATACCTGTTGTGCTGTATGGTTGCGAAACATGGTCACTGACTCTGAGGGAAAATCGAAGACTGAAAGTATTTGAAAACAAGATTCTTAAACCAATATTCGAACTCCAAAAGGAACGGGAATGGGGAAAGGCGGAAACTTCATAAGGAAGAACTGCATAATTTTATACCGTTTGCCAAACATTGTTAGGGTCATCAAGTCTAGGAGGCTCAAATGGTCAGTTTATGTAGTCAGAATGGAAGAAATTAGAAACGCTTTCGAAGTTGTAACTGGAAATCCAAATAGGAAAATGACCGTTAGGAAGACCGAGGCGCAGATGGGAGGACAATATTAAAATGGTTCTTGCAGAGATTAAAATATAAAGTAGAAACTGGGTTCAGTTTTCTAAGGACAGAAATCAAAGGAGAGCTTTTGTAAACGCGGCAATGAGCTTCCTGCGTCCATAGGCGTGCTATATTAAGTTGTTGATACATTTAGCTTCTTTTTATTAGACAGAAATGTTATTACAATAACTAAAAAGTTTTTGTGTAGTAAAGAGGATTTCGATTCGAGGTTAAAATGGCACCCATACTTTCTTTCAAAGTCTCTCTCTCTCTCTCTCTCTCTCTCTCTCTCCATATATATAAAAACAACAATTAAAATTATATAAATGAAAATGCTAACTAACGGCTGAGGAAGATATAAGATTTGCTGTCATCTGTCTTTTCTCAATGTCTGATGAAGAGGACGTTAGGTCCTTGAAACTGTAACAAAAATCGTATAATTATTAAATAATTCATTTTGTTCTGGTCAGAAAAATGTGTTTTAAAATGATATATATATATATATATATATATATATATATATATATATATATATATATATATATATATATATATATATATATATATATATATATATATATATATATTCCCGTTTGTATGGGCGCCCTTTTAGGAGACTTGTCCACCGCCCTCATTAGTATCCCAGCACGGCCCTGGGTAGGCTTGCAAATGAACTATAATATAGTGATGAACTATAATATGGTTGGATCGGCCCCCCCTAACTTCAGCTGGGGCCCCTCTACATTTTTGAGCTGGCTACCGGCCTGGTACCACTGTCTCTATCACTGCCAATGCTTCTTGGCAATAACAAGTTGCTGCTGGTAACAGCGCTATATAACGTACGGTTAACAGGTTCGTGAGATCACAGAATCATTAACTTAAGGCCTAATTGTCATGTAAATAAGTATTTGCCCGAAAGATGACAGACTTGCATTAATTCAAGTTATTGTTCCTTTCGTACACTTAAAATCAAGTTGTAAGTCTGTTGGTTAAAAAAAATTAATTTTTGCAAATTAACGTTATTAGAAGGAATGTTCTTAAAATTAGCATTTCTGTATAGAAAAAAGTACATTTTATGTTAATATTAAGTAGCTCATGTATTATTAGCAGCAACTAAGATTGATTATTCATGTAAAGATGTTGATTATTACTAATAATTATTTCCATTTGAGACGCTGATATTGGGTGGCAAAAGTAGATTTATTGGTTTGGAAATGCGAAACGCTAATTCCCTGCAAAACGACCCGCTCGGGAGAGTAATGCTCCCGGAAGTACATTTTTTCGCGAGCTACTGTAGCCAGCTGTTTTAAGTTGGTCATGGAGTAAAAGGGGAACAAAACGAGCCCTGCAGGGCTTCTAACACGTTCCTATTACTACTACTACTTATCTGCACAAAAGTAAGTAAATCACTTTTTTGAGTATTATTTTCATATTATTTTAATTTAAAAAGTGTTTAAAAAATGTAAAAAAAAACTTACCTTGGACCGGGTTTGAACTCATGCCAAAAGAGAATTTCGTTACTAGCATATAGCGCTAGCCCCACGAAGACCGAGAACAACAATTGTTTGATTTCTGTTATTTGAATGCAATGTGGCAAGAAATGGATAATGTCAACCAATCAGAACTGTGTTTTTCGTTCCTACTTCCGGGAGCATTACTCTCCTGAGCTAGTCCTCCTGCAAAGCAGTTTTCTTGGTAATGCACACACTTCTCTCAGCGCTCCCGCCATTGTGTGCAGATTTTGGAATGGCGAACAACAGTGCCGTCACATTCCGCATGATGTCTCTACTTGAATCAAATCGGAGTCCCTTGTAGTAGCATTTTCAACTTTGGAAATGTTACCAAAGTTTCACGGAACCATGTCGGGTGAATAAGAAGCCTGACGACACACAAGAATGTTGTGTTTGGCGATGAAAGTCAGAATCAAATTTCACGGACACACTCCTCATGCCCAAATTCTCGTTCAAAATTGAATGTACTACTATGAGCAAAATAAATGACCCGTCTCTTTATTTTGAAGTTTTTTGAAAATATCTCCGTTTTCTTTATATGTTCGAAATTTCGGAAGGTTTCCCCAGCAGGACAGGTTAATAACAAACCCGTTTTTAATATTTGTGTTAGATATTAGCTTAAAATAAAGAAATTAGAAGCAAAAAAAATTAAATCGACAGAAATCTTGAGAATTACCAACTCTGCTAAAGTGGGAAATTTTCAAGAACGCGAGGGAATTCTGCAGTTCAACACGAAGCAGCGACATCTATGTCATTGAGAGAAGCGTGAATTAGATCTACAAACGAAAATTTTAACGAAATATTTCTAGTATGTCTTATTATATGCATTATCAGCGAACTCCAAATATATGAATCTATGCTAAGTATTAACGTATAGATAGTGCAAATAGTGGAAATTACCTATGGAAAAAGACGAACTGTTAGCCCAATCGTAATGAAAAATCGTCTTTACTGTAGAACAGATTCAGCTTCCGTAACAAAGCAAATAGCTCAGTTAGATAAAGCAACGAGTTTGTATACCGGAGGTAGACGGTTCGAATCCCGTGGAAGTACTGTTGTCATTTTTATCACTAAGGTTATTTTATTTTTTTTTTATTTGGGAAAGAATCAAAATGTAACATATGTGTAAAACTCATGACGATACCAAAAAAAAAAGTTTGGATATTTTGATAAGAGATTTCCCTATTAAATGTTTAATTTTCTCTATAAATATTTGTCTTAAATTGAAATTGTTTTGAATTTACTACATAAGGAAATTTGCCCGAAGGAGGAGAACTCAAGTAATTGATATTCTATGTAAAAGCAACCTATTGTAGAATGATGATGCTTCTTACCTTCAGCACATAATCTTAACGTTAGAGAGTCAGAGAGAGAAAAATCCTGTTTTTCCTCCCCTATGACCACTCATCTTAAAGCTCTATCTATAATGATTCGTGTCACATAATTTCGGCTCTCCAAAGACATTCATATTTATTATTATTATTATTATTATTATTATTATTATTATTATTATTATTATTATTATTATTATTATTATTATTATTATTATTATTATTATTATTATTATTATTATTCCTGAATATGAGCCAGAGCCCACTCTGAAAAATTGCATCTGGCGTTCTGAGTGAAAGTTCTATGGGATTATTAGAAAAATATATTCCCGTTTCCACGCTGATGGTAGAATTTCTTAAACAGTTATTGAATTACGTTCGAAAGGTAGGCGTAAATAGCGCCCCGGCAACAATGTGGCGTGGGGACCGCACAAGCTGCAAGGCCAAAAAATATACAGAAAGTACGCCGGGGCGGAGCAGGCCAAATTTTCACACGGGCAAAGTGACTTTTTGGCGCCCTTCCCCTAGTAGTAGCCTATATTTTACATTTTATCATAGTGTTTTTAATAGTTTAAACCAGGAGCGTCATTTCAGATTTTGCTTTGGGGGGGGGCAAGACCTCTTGATATAAGTAAAATTTCGCGTTTTTCACTGATTTACTACTATTCTAATGATAAAATCTATATACATCTCAAACTCAGGGGGGGCAAATGCCCCTCCCTGCCCTCCCTAAATGACGCCCCTGTTTTAAACCCATTTTCAAAAAGAAATCCATTACCTAGGAAAACTTCACAAAGAATATGGCCCGCTATAAACAATACCAACTCCACCCCCTCTGGTCTAGTGGCTAGCACGCCTGCCCTCTGTGGTACCGGGTCCAATTCCCGGTGGATTACTGTTGAACGATAAAAGTGGTTCGGATTCCACTATAATTAGTATCCACATCTCCCTTGCCCATTAAGGCATAACCGTGGAACGCTAAACTCAAGCAAACAAACAAACAATACTTAATTCCCGGCACTCTTTATTCTACATGCCATCTCTCAATTTTTCGATACAGCCCCCTTAGTACTATGAAACTCTCTTCTTCCATAGTGAAATGTAAAAAGATCATATAATTGCCACTACTTTACAAGAATATAAACCAAAAACGTCAGTAGAAAGCACATTGTAAAATTTACTTTTTGAGGCTCGTTTTGGTGCCCCTCTTTCTCTGGCACCCCGGGCAGTCGCCCGGCCCTTAGTCCGCCCTTGAAAGTACGGACGCATAACTAAGGACTGCGGAGGAGAGGTTAACCTTCATGTTATGCCACTGGTTTGACGTGTTTGAAATGTTCAGTAAGTGATCGGTTAGTGAAATAATTTCGACGGTTACTGATGTTTAAAGTTTAGCTAAGACAAAGCTACCTAACCAAATACATTTGATATCGCGATGTCACAATTTGATTTTTCCTCACATAAAAAAGATAAAAACAATAGTAATAAAAACCCTCACTCGTACTGGGCTCCTAACTAACTAACAACCTAATTCGTACAGACTAGTTGCTCTGACCAACTGAGTTTCGATTTCTTACGTGAGAGAAGTCTGTTATATTAAGAGGCATGCTTTTCATTATCAAAACTGTTCGAAGTAATACGAACATGGCTTAAGAACAGAGACGGAACTGAATTATCACTCGATTGACCTTGAGGGCAAATCACCAAAGCGTAGCTATAAACGTAAGTTCCAGCATGCATTTCTCTGGAGTTGTGTTCAGTATTCCTATCTGCCAGTCATGCTTGTTCATAGGAGTAATATGTTACAAACCTAACCTTTCGATAGAGCACAATGACAGAGAATCAGAGGAAAGAACCTCTTGCCATTGTGAACGTGGGATACCACACTGTGCAATAAAACTGACGCGTCTCCTTGAAGTGATATTTCATCGAAAATAACTCGTTTTCCTTTATATAGTCTATCCGAAGTTTTTGAGGGTTTCAAAATGAGGAAATGTTACTGACAAACAAGAACGCATTTATGGGTGGGTCTATTGGGTCCGGACCCCCTCTGAAACCCCAACTTTTCTGTAAATTTAGTCTAATTTTGGGGATTATCTTTTAAAATTTTATTATAATTTATCCTAATATTGAAGTCGGACCCCTCCCGAAATAAATTACTGCATACGTGTCTCTGACAATTTTCAATATATTCGTTAAATAATAAAGTAAAATAACTAAATTAGGAGCAAAAAGCTTTAACACGGGCTAACTTTTGTCTACTGCCAATATTGCTAGAAGGGATATTAATAGCAAAAACTGCTAGTCAATGCTAAACCTTGGAACGTCATCCCGAACAACAAGTCTATTATTGAGAACTACATATGAAACATGTTATTAAAACTTATCCAGCTTTTATGTGGCATGAAATTATTATATACACCAAAATTCACTCTCCTAAAATGTGTATCTAAACAATGTACGAAGCAATGAAAATTTTTTATCGAAATATTTGGGCAGGAAACTCTAATAGCCAGCCATTTTATTTAAATCGTAATAAACCCTGTAACCGTACGTTAACGTGAGGACAAAGCTTGGTCCATTGGTAAATTGTTTGAAGAATAAAAACTCAATGTTCGTAGGTTCGAATCTATCCAGTCACCACAACATTTTATTCTTATGTGTAACGATGAAATAAGAAAAAAAATGTATAACCGTTAAGACAAAACTTCAACCAAGTCTGAAGAGAACAACACTAAAATAGTAACACAATGACGTCAACCAAAAATTATTTCATGCAGCGTTTGAACGAAATTACAGCTGTTAACAATTGCAGAAATAAAAACAGGCTGATAGCTGTAATGCAATCTAGACTTCTGAATGCATTTACTTCCTGAAAACTTCCGTCTCGTCATTGGTATGCCGTTAATCATTGTAAAACCTTTCAATTGGAAGTGAAATGACACAAACTAAAATAGTTTTAAATCAATAAATAATGTCTATGTGTAAAAGTAGGTGTCTTTTATCTGTAGTTCTGAGTTCCTTTTACTTTGAAGTGACAAATGAGAGAAGAAAGTATGGTGTTCGAAAAAAAAATCAAATTTGAGATTTCAACGAATTTATACGTATTATAGCCTCTAACACCGAAAAAGTTATTTTTCGATACATGTCTATCTGTTCGTCCGTCCGTTCGCTACACTTTTCTGTGCACTCGCCTAGAGGCCATACCGTTCAACTTATCTGCACCAAATTTTAGTTTAAGATTTTCATAGTATTTCCTATAGTTTTTTTTATTTCCCTCCTACTCCCAAAACAAGGGTAGTTTCCTGTACGATGAAAATAGAAAAAAGATATTTTCTCATAACTGGCTGTAACGATCTTGTTTTCTTTCTTTTTTTATAAATCAATATTTAATTAGCAACCCTATTTTGTGGTATAAGGCATTTATCTGAGAAAAATCTACAAGGGGTAGTTTATACTAAGGGGGTAAGTTTTTTCTCAGTGATTTTCTCAAAATGGACTCAAATGTTTTCGTTCATATTTCATAAATAAAGATTTCATTAATAACTTATCAATATGGCATAACTCGTTTGTCCTAAAAAAAATGCGAGGGGTAGTTTATTCTTGGTGGAGTGTTGTCTGGGCGATTTTCTCAAAAACGACTCAAAAGAGTTTATTCATATTTCAAAAATAAATATTTCGTTAATAACCGAACAATATGGCAAAACTCGTTTGTCCTGAAAAAATATGCGAGGGGTTAGTTTACTCTTGGGGGTGTTTTTCCTCCACGGTTTTCTCAAAAATGAGTCAAGCAATTTTGTTCGTACTCAGAAATAAATATTTCATTAAAAACCTAGTAATATGGAATAACTCGCTTACCCTGAAAGAATCCTCAAGAGATAGTTTATTCGGGGAGTTATTTTTCCCTCACGATTTTCTCAAAAATTACTCGGACAATTTTATTGATGATTCATAAATAAGTATTTCATTAATAACCCTATATTTTAGTATAAGTCATTTCTATGAAAAACAATTACAACGGATAGTTTATTTTTGGGGTCAAGGTTATTTCCCCGACAATTTTCTCGAACGACAGGCGATTTTGTTCAAATTTCGCAAATAAATATTTCATTAATAACCAAAAGTATATCTTAACTCATTGTTCGAAACAATTCACAAGAGGTAGGTTACTCTTCACGTGTTCTTTTTGAACGACTTTCCCAAAGTGACTCATTTGATTTTTTTCATATTTCATAAACAATGATTGCATTAATTGGTCTATTATATGTCTAATGAAAATGTGCTCAAAGTGTGAGTTAGTTTTGTAGTGTGGATTTTCTTCAATCGAAGTTTTTTATTCGATACTCTGACATTCGATGTATTTGAATAATACGATAATTTTATTCGTATTATCCAAATACACACTTCAGTAACAACTGCGGCCTAACACAGTTAAGAAATTGAATTGAAAAAGTTTAGTGCGGTGGCCCTGTAATTGAATATTTTTTGAGAAACTCCCTAGCTTTTTGTGGTAAACTTAGGCTTTTCTTTTTCGAGCGACAAAAGAGAGAAGAAAATATAGTGATTATGAAAATAATATCAAATTCAGATTTCAACGGATTTACATGTTTCATGGCGTCTACATACCGAAAATGTGACTTTTTGACACCCGTCCTTCCGGTCCGTCCGTTCGGCACACTTTTATATGCACTCGCCTAGAGGCCATACCGTTCAACTTATCTACACCAAATTTTAAACGTAGGGTTTACTTAGTATTCTTACAGGAGCTTTTCCATTTTTTCCTACCACCTAAAATAAGTGTGGTTTACAAACAGCCGAAAATCGAAAAACGCTATTTTCTCAAAAATGGTTTTAACAATTTTGTTTATTTTTCATTAATCAATATTTAACAACCCTATATTGCAGTATCAGATATTTCTCTTAGAAAAATTTACAAGGGGTAGTTTATTCTTGGAGGTGACTTTTTCTCGATGATTTTCTCAGAAAAGACCCTGGCGAATTTTGTACACACTTCATAAATAAATATTTGACCTTACAACATGGTATAAGTCAATTGACCTGAAAAATATATGAGTAGTAGTTTATTCTTGGACTTGAATTTATTCTCAGTGAGTTTCTCAAACACGACCAGTTGGCAACCCTGTATCTCGACAACGAAGCTGAATTCGAAAACTGCAAGAGGACCATTTGTCTCCTTTTGATGTCACGAATCACCTCCCGAAGTTTGTGGACATATTTCAGGTTCACCCTTAATGAAGCTTCTTTTCGAAAAGTTAACTATTAACTTTAGGCATTGTTTATCTTTTTTAAAATCACAAATGTTGTTATTAATTTTAAGGCAGAGAACTACTTCTGAGAGAATAGATCTTGAAAGATAATATTAAAACTTAGACTTTTGTTTTCGAGACATTCCAGACAAGACGAGACATTTTACAAGCTATCTCGTATCCAAAACATTTGCCTCGTATTATCTTGGATGTCACAAAGCGCGTCTTGTCTCTTTCTCGAGACATGTCTTATCTCGTGCGCATTCGTTAACACTTGGAAAGGATTATCTTTCTACTCAAAGCATTGTTTTTATAATGGTTGCATATTTATGATAATTGCTGTCCACATAAATTACAGTCCTTTCAGTTGAATTAATTTTTATTATTATTATTATTGAAATTGCAATATCTAGTTTAACGTTGGTCGATTATGCACCTACGCTAAGGGAGAATGATGATGAATGAAATGGTGAAATGAAGAAAGTGGCAGGAAAATGGAAAATCTCAAGAAAACACATACCCATGCACACGGTATTTGTCCACCTCAAATTTCACTTGGCGCGAAGTGGAATCGAGCCACGGACCCCATGCACCAAAGGTGAATGCTCTATTATTATTATTATTATTATTATTATTATTATTATTATTATTATTATTATTATTAATAATAATAATAATAATAATAATAATAATAATAATAATAATAATTGTAGCGAGCTCAACGGGTTTCAACCGTTCGACTTAACCAACGTTTGGGTGCCTATTCGTTCGTCGGCTCCATGAGAACTTCTCATAAAAGACATTTCATTTTAATGAAACTAGTAAGTGCCTTCTTTTAGCTCTGCGAAGTAACTATTGCTTGGAATATGAATCTGCAAAACATACGAGGTAAAATTAACCAAATGGTGCAAGTTTCCACTTATATATACAAAACAATTTTGCAATATCAACTACGTGAATCTTGTCCCATAAAGAAGCCGAAACCCCTACACCGAAGAGCCCTCCGAGATTTGATCATTGTCCACACGGACTGAAATTGTCATTTGAAGCCAAGGCTTTAATATGAAGCCAATAATTTCTTTAAAATAGACGGAAAATTAGGAAGTTATAAGCATTTTCATATTTTTGCCTTTTCTTATAAGGGAGCCGTAGCCCCCTATACTGAAGAGCCCCCCCGGAGATTTGATCGTTGTCCACTCGGACTGAATTTGTCATTTCAAACCAACACTTTAATACGAAGCAAAATATTTCTTTAAAATAGACGAAAAATTCGAAAGTTATAAACATGTTAATAATTTTGCCTTTTCTCATAAGGGGGCCGTATTAGCCTACACTGAAGAGCCCCACGAGATTTGATGATTGACCACTTGGACTGAAATTCTCATTTGAAACCATAACTTTTAATATGAAGCCAAAAATTAAACTTTTACATCAATTTAAACTGACTGGGTTCCGGTTCCCCCCACTATTGTTTAGTTTAGTTAAGTGGTAATTTGTGACAGCTTCACATCATCAAAAGAATGTTTCACTTCAACTCCCCTCCCCCAGGAGTTCGTGCTGGATCCACCACTGGAATCAATAGACACTCTTCCTATTCTTTTTGTCACCCTTGTGTGTAGGGGCTCCCTCGTACAAATAAAGAAGCGGTAATATTACAATCAAGGGGCGCTATATATTAGGTATTTTTTTAGTTACCTACCCCTAACCGCACAGGGCCATCTTTCGTAGAATAAAAAATATTACGTGATATTCCAATCATGAAAGGGGAGAGGATGCTGTAAATATATTTCTTATTCATTTTGTCTGTCCTGCTTATCAAAAATTACTTTCTGTTGGAAGGGTACTGAAATGAGAGGGGCAAAATAAAAAGTCGTACCCCCTCCTACATGGTTGCTCAAATAAGTACTAAAGAAAGCATTTTAAACTAAGATATTTAAGATTTAAACTAGGAAACTAAGATATCCTTACATTATGTAAGGATGGCATATTCAGGATTATTATTATTATTATTATTATTATTATTATTATTATTATTATTATTATTATTATTATTATTTGAATGTTTTTGGAGCACCGAAATTTTGTGAGACGAACAGTGATATGTAGAGGTTTAAGATGGGTGGTCATAGAGGAGGAAAAACCAGGATTTTTCTCTGTCTGACTCTCTAACGTAAAGATTATGTGTTGAAGGTAAGAAGCATCATCATTCTACAATAGGTTGCTTTTACGTAGAATATCAATTACTTGAGTTCTCCTCCTTCGGTCTACTTACCTTATGTAGTAAATTCAAATATGAACAAAAACACCAGAGGTGCAAAAAGTGCAGCCAAGTTAGTCAGCCTCAAAAAGTGTTGAGATGAGGATGGATGAGCCAAGTTCCTTGACCACTGCATCTGAAAGGAACACTGGAACTTGGCGCGAGGTGTCTAACACATTCGAATACATTAAGATATCTGTTCCTAGTTTCACGGCCGAAACATTTCAGTCCTAAGGCTAGTGATGACCCCCAAATATACCACGCTCACAAACACCGCCCCTAAGGCTCGTTACATCATTTACTTTGACACTTCGTGGAGGAATATAAGTTTTCCTTGTCTGGGTTTCGAACCACCAATCTTACTGCATTATTCTGTATATGTGCCTTAGCTCATTAGCAAATTTGATATTCCTAAGGTTGATGGTGGTCCCAAACCCACCACGCCCACCACCACTATCCCTAAGGTTCCTTAACATCATTTTCCTTGACACCTCGCGCCAAGTTCCAGTGTCCCTTTCAGACGCAGTGGTCAAGGAACTTAGCTCATCCATCCTCATCTCAACACTTTTTGAGGCTGACTAACTTGGCTGCACTTTTTGCACCTCTGGTGTTTTTGTTCATATTTCACTTCTTTTTGTAGTTCACCATGTCAATATCGTATATTGGAATTCTCAATTGTGGCATATTGCTGGATTTAAATTTAAAAATGTACATTTTTAAAGGAGTCATAATGGGTGATATCAATAAAAATAAGTAACTACTCCTGAGAAGTCCTGCTCGAGAATCGGAGTATCTACACCTGGAGTAATCTCCTCCCTCAATTTCGTATCAATAAAACAAGCCACTACTCAGGTCTAGTCTGCTCCAGATTTATGAACGTTTACTCGCGCTTCCTCTGCACGTAGCACTGAGTCATATCAATAAAAGAAGTGATTTCTCATTTCTCCCATTCATCGCGCAGTCATTTCGTTGTTTTTAACCTATGGCGTAGTATCTTAAAAGCCATGGAAGGGACAAGTAGCTACTACAGTTTCAATCAAAGTGCATTTGTAGATATTATAAAAGAATTTCCAGTGGTACTTTCAAAGTCACAGCTACCAGAAAGTAAACGAAGGAAAGCCGAAACTTTGAAGGTAATTACAGTGAAATGCAACGAAATATCAAATACATCTACGACTGAGACACAAATTCAAGAGAATCTTTAATATTCGAGCGAGAATAAAACAAAAATAAAAAACAAGAAAAATAAAAAATAAAAAAACGGGAAAGAAGAAAGTAATATTGAAACCATGGAAATGAACCTATTTGAGCTGACGGATGTTGATTGGAATCCAGCAATATCAAGATTAACACGACAAGCGCATATCACGTGTTGTCCAAGGTCTTTGTAGATTGTTTGGCTTTAAGAACGAAATCAGACACTTGGCTCCTTTGTTTTCTTTTTAATAAAGTCCAGCCACCCACGTCATAAATCACGTCCATCTGATTGCATTTTCCACACCATACGTGTCCCCTTTCGCCTTGACATAAACAAAATACATTCTCATGTATACACCCTTTCTATCAACGTTGAGTTGAGTTGATTATTAGTTTAACGTCCTTTTCAGTAGCGTGCCTATATGAGACAGAACCCACTGATTAACGTGGAATCCAAACCACATGAGCTCCTGCCGGGAATCGAACGCGGGTCTCCTATGCCAAAGGCATGTATGCTAACCGCTTAGCCACGAAATAGCTCTTCCTATTAACGTATTACTCTCCAAAATACTAGGTTTCTTTAATGCCACTTGTATATAGTCAAGTGCTCCGATAGCACCCAGAAATGTATATTGTTCTTGCCACTCTGCCTTTGCTGTTTGTATATTACGCACACTTCCGGAAACAATCCATTTTCAGGTAGTCATAGACAGTACTTTGAGCCACACCAGAATCCCCTGACAATCCGACCTGGAATCCCGGATCACTCACGTAACGCAAGAAAACCAAGGGCACCGATTTCTCTGTAAATGGGGCGGGCGAGGGCATTCAGATGCAGAAGGTATATATATATATATATCAGGATTTTAAGACAAATTGCACTCTAATTATGCCAAATATTGTATATTCATAAATACAATAGGGGGCCCACATGAGCTTTGGGGGGCCCGGGCCCCCACAGAATCGGCGCCCTTGAAGAAAACCCGCATCTTTTCATCATTACGTAGTCCACCACCCGAATTTCGGTTGATTCTCCTTAAAAAATGTTGTGCTAATCACTACATTTTCTTTCATAAACTTATAATGCTTTTTGTAATCTCCATTTCCAACATTTCTATGCAGTTTATAAGTTTTTCTACGTAGTAAAACAATCATATACTCTGTCATATTTCTCACGGAGTCACCTATTTAGCTTGCTCCACAAATTTGGAGAAGTTACTAGCATCACAGAGGAGTCTTTGATTTTTATTGATATCAAACGCGTAGTAGTTACTCGGCTCGAGAACAGAGGTGTGGTTACTTCAAAAGGGCGGGGCTTCTCCGAGGTCAGCCGAGACGACTAGTGCTCAGTTCTCTTTTTATTGATACCAATGCGAGTAACTACTTCAAAATTGGGCGTAATGACTAACTTCTCCGTTTTATTGATATCACCCAATGTGTCACATACAACATTAGTTCCCAAGGGCTCTCCCACCGGGAATCGAACCTAAGACCTGTACAAGAAAGGCGCACATGCTAGCCACTAGAACAGCGGGGAGGATTAATTCTATCAAATATCTGTCAGAGCGTTATGTCCAAACGAAATTCCAATTCATTTACCCGAACTACAAAATCACGATCGCTAACATCTCATTTTTCATTGCCTAAATACGAAGAGTATCAACAGGGCCCAAAACCCTTGATGCTAAATCTTTGCTGCTACATCACTAGACATAGCCGGTGTTTCAATATACCTAATTGTTCTCTACCTTTTCACATTGCGAAATTACGAAGTTCATTTCATGACTCGCATGTTGCGCAGTTTCATACTGTCTCGTATTTAAATAGGCGTTTTCCTGGAATACAAAATCTTATCTTTTAAATAGTTGAAATAGGAAAAAAAAACTTGAAATTCTGGAATTGTAAGCTTAAGAGGTGTGAGGAAGTAGGACGAACAAAGGCGAGGGTGTGGGGGCGAACCCCCGAAGGGCAAATTCAGGAAATATGAAGAGCAAAGGGCACGAAATTCACTGTTAATGAGAAGGCTGATACGTAAGAGATTCTCACACTGTTCACAGATAGAGACACGAAGTATCAAGAACATTTTTACATAACTCTAACTATAATATAACTCCGGTACCAATATATTTACGAAATCGGTTACATTTTCTTGCTAGTCTCACATAATCGTTTGGGAATTACCTAATCAATTTGATGATTGAGAGAATAAAACGATTTCTCCTTGCTAAGAACAGTTTTTCGCCAATAAAAAATTCTTATAACACATGCCACACATTTCGGAATTTTTCTATGCTCAAGTCATTATAGGGTAACTCTATGCAAAGTTTCACGTTTCTATGTCATTGGGAAGTATATAATCAATTTGATGAGGGAGAGAATGAACCGATTTGTGTTTGACTAAGGACAGTTTTTCGCCCATAAATAATTCCCATAGCACATTGCTCACATTTCGGACTTTTTCCATATTCAAGTCATTATAATGTACATTTATGCAGAGTTTCACGTCTCTATCCCATTGGGAAGTACCTAATTAACTTGATAAGTGAGTGAGTGAAACGATTTCTTGCTTGGCTAAGGAAAGTTTTTTTGCCTATAAAAACTTTCCCATTATACATTCTTTAAATTTCGGACATTTTCCATACTCAGGTTATTATAATGTATCATTGTGCACTTTCACGTCTCTGTCTCATTAGGATGTACCTAATCAATTTGATGAGTGAGTCAGTGAAACGATTTTTTTCCTGGCTAAGAACATTTTTCGCCCATAAAAAATTTCCCATAGCACATTCCACAGATTTCAGACTTTCTCCATGCTCAAGTAGTTATAGGCTACCTTTATGCAAAGCTTCACGTCTCTATCCCATTGGAAAGTACCTAATCATTCTGATGAGTGAATGAGTGATCGATTTCTTGCTTGGCTAAGGACGTTGTTTTGCCTATAAAAACTTTCTCGTAGAACGTTCCTCAAATTCGGACTTTTTCATACTCAAGTCATTATAAGGTACCTTTATGCAGAGTTTCACGTCTCTGTCTCATTAAAAAGTACCTAATCAATTTGATGAGTGAGTGAGTGAAACTATTTTTTTTTCATGTCTAAGGACAGTTTTATGCCCGTAAAAGATTTCCCATAGCACACTCCTCAGATTTCGGACTTTTTCCATACTCAAGTTATTGTAGGGTACCTTTATGCAAAGCTTCAAATTTCTATCTCATTGGGAAATACCTAATCAATTTATTGAGTGAGTGAGTGAAACGATTTTTTTTCTGGCTAAGCACAGTTTTTTGCCCATAAAAATTTTCCCATAACATATTCCTCAGATTTCGGAAATTTTGCATACTCACTTCGTTGTAGGGTACCTTTATGCAAAGTTTCAAATTTCTATCTCATTGGGAAGTACCTAATCAATTTGATGAGTGAGTGAGTGAAACGATTTTTTTTCCTGGCTAACGACAGTTTTTTGTCTATAAAAATTTCCCATAGCACATTCCTCAGATTTCGGACATTTTCCATACTCAGGTTGTTATAGGGTACCTTTATGCAAAGTTTCAGGTTTCTATCTCATTGGGAAGTACCTAATCAATTTAATGAGTGAGTGAGTGAAACGATTTTTTCCTAGCTAAGGACAGTTTTTTGCCTATAAAAAATTTCCCATAGCACATTCCTCAGATTTCGGACTTTTTTCATACTCACGTCGTTGTAGGCTACCTTTATGCTAAGTTTCAAGTTTCTATCTCATTGGGAAGTACCTAATCAATTTGATGAGTGAGTGAGTGAAACGATTTTTTTCTTAGCTAAGGACAGTTTTTTGCCTATAAAAATTTCCCATAGCACACTCCTCAGATTTCGGACCTTTTCCATACTCACGTCGTTATAAGGTACCTTTATACAAAGTTTCAAGATCTATCTCATTGGGAAGTACCTAATCAATTTGATGAGTGAGTGAGTGAAACGATTTTTTCCCTGGCTAACGACAGTTTTTTGCCTATAAAAAATTTCCCAAAGCACATTCCTCAGATTTCGGACATTTTCCATACTCAAGTTATTGTAGGGTACCTTTATACAAAGTTTCAAGTTTCTATCTCATTGGGAAATAGCTAATCAATTTGATGAATGAGTGAGTGAAACGATTTTTTTCCTGGCTAACGACAGTTTCTTTTGCCTATAAAAATTTCCCATAGCACATTCCTCAGATTTCGGACATTTTCCATACTCAGGTTGTTATAGGGTACTTTTATGTAAAGTTTCAGTTTTCTATCTCATTGGGAAGTACCTAATCAATTTGATGAGTGAGTCAGTGAGTCAGTGAGCCTGAAAACAGCATATTTTGGGGGTCCAGTACTCGAATATGGTTGAAGGTAGGAATGTGATATTCGGCATACAAGTACATCTGTGGGATATCTCCTCACATTCTAAATTTCATGTTTCTACCCTTAACAGAATCGTTTTTAGAAAGCCTCGAAATCGGCGATTTTACCCAAAACTCTCGTTCGTGTATAATATGCTTACGGCAGTGCAGGCCAGTTTTCATTTGCTTCGCGGAACTTGGCTGCCATGCACTGCCGTGCATGTTGAACAATTTCAATTCAATACAAATACATTGTAAAACTTTTCCGTAATTAAACATCTAGGGAAAATTAAACATTTAATAGGGACATCTGTTATCAAAATATCCAAACACGTAGATAGGAGAGTATCTAGTGAGAAATATTGTGAAACTTTATAAAATTCTCCAAATTAGAATTAACATTTACTGGGAAACATTCGTTATGCGCCAGCGAGCATATGGTGAGCAGTGAGCACAGGGGAAATAATTACGAAACTGTTTGCAAACAAAATTAGGGACGCTAGTGCAAGTGCGACAACGGCATTTTTTCTTTTTTTGGTATCGTCATGAGTTTTACACATACGTTACAATTTGATTCTTTCCCACATAAAAAAATAAATAAAATAACCGTAGTGTAGAGATAAAAATGACAACGGCACTTCCGTGGGATCGAACCCGCTACCTTCAGCATACAGACTCATTGTTTTAACTAACTGAGCTATTTGTTTTTTTTTACGTGAACTGAGCCTGTTCCGGTAAAGACGATATTTCATTACGATCGTCATACCAATTCGTCCTTTTCCATAGATAATTTCCACTATTTGCTCTATCTTTATGTTAATACTTAGCATATATTCATATATTTGGAGTTTGCAGATAATGCATATAATAAGACATACTAGAAATATTCGTTAAAAGTTTAGTTTGTAGATTTAATCCACATTTCTCTCAATGACATAGATGTCGCTGCTTCGTGTTGAAATGCAGAATTCCCTCGCGTTCTTGAAAATTTCCCACTTTAGCAGAGTTGGTAATTCTCGAGATTTCTGTCGATTTAATGTTTTTTGCTTCTAATTTGTTTATTTTAAGCTAATATCTAACACAAATATTAAAAACGGGTTTGTTATTAACCTGTCCTGCTGGGGAAACCTTCCGAAATTTCGAACATATAAAGAAAACGGAGATATTTTCAAAAAACTTTAAAATAAAGAGACGCGTCATTTATTTTGCTCATGGTAGTACCTATCCGACTGAATGGTTTCCGCTTGAGTATTGCTAAGCTTTTGACAACATTTGATCGCTGCTCAAGTTTTTCTGTCAGTTTATAAGAAAACTGAAATCCGATGACCCTCAGTACAAGTCTTTACTCGTTGGCCGACTGCCAGCGACTGATGCTATCTGTGGACAAGAAAACTCACAGCTGCACAGGAATGTCCCCTCTACATCTACAATGAATTAAGTCCCTGCGTTTCATTGGTTTAAGCGGTTAAAATAAGATTCGATGCTTTTTGAATACACCTCGTATGTTGAATGTTTTCGACTTACGAATGTTTAACTATCTTATTTCCAATATAGTAAACTCTCCATTACCTGCGAGAGAATTGTCTGCGGGGTTTCTTTTGTTATTTTTTTTAAATACTTGTTTCCTTTGAAAGACGTTAAGAAAAACCTTAGTTATCAATAGAGAAAGGGTGTTATAACACATGAAAGCAAAGACAGTTGATCATTTGCTGTGTGTGTGTGTGTGTGTAAACCAAAAAATTGTAACTACAGAAAACCACTGTTTGTGAAGTCATAAAAAAATAAAATGAAATCTTTAAAATTTACGTCCCAAGGCTATGCCAGCTAAGCTAAAGGAGACGGTGATCATGAGAAATAAATGAAATGGCGGAATGAAGAAAATGGACGGAAACGGAAGAAGCTCGAGAAAACTCTTGCACATTATGTTTGTTCACCATAAAGCTTACTTGGCATAAACTGTGATCGAACCAAAGACTCCATGTATCAGAGGTGAACGCTCCATCACTGAGCCACCGCGGCCTCCTTTATAAAATTAGGTCCCTTACTTTAAATACAAATTGTTCGCATTTTAGTGTAGATTTGTGGCCTTTTTCGACTATTTTGCGTGTTATTCACTGTTTCTCGTCACCAGATTAGGCGGATAATCGGAAGTTTACTGTATTTGTAAATAATTTGGCATTATGCCACTTGGGTACTGCATTGAAAATATATATCAAAATATTTTCAGTTGTAATCTTGGGTAATGTATCTCTGCACGGTACACACACACAAGAATCTTTAGATTCTGAACAGTCTTAGCAGACGTATATAACATATATCTGACTTGTGTAATGTACAGAAGACTGTTAGGTATCAGACATCCTGCAACGGCATGATGTAACATCTAACCTGGAAACGGGCGGTACGTATCGAGCATATGGATAAGGTATGCTCCGTACAGATTTCCGTAGTAAACATAAGGGTACCGTATATTTGTACAATATACTGCTTGTCCATTTCTCTCAGTGTATCGTTCTGCAGTTAAAGGGTTTTATGGTACCAACATATCTGATCTCTTTCGGCGAAGTTAATCACATTTGTGACGAAGAAAATCAAGATAAGACACTCATCTCTATTTCTGCAGACATTAATTTAACTGATTAAGAGGCCCCATCCACACAGCGAAATTAAAATACCGCTAATTTTACAGTAATTATGTAATATTTTCAAATAGATAAAAGATAATCGAAAAGTGGAACAAGAGCGAGCTAGACAATATTATTTTAGATGAGATACCGTTATCATGAGTCACTTATCTGCTTTTCGATTTCCAGCCATTTAGAAAATCGGCATTTATTTTCGCGTTCCTATGGCTGCAAACAAAAAGCTAATATGTGACTCGTGATAACGTTATCTCATGTAAAATAATATTGTCTAGTGCGCTGTTGTTCCATATTTCGATTATCTTTTGTCTATTTAAAGATATCACATTGCTATAAAATTAGCGGTATTTTAATTTCGCAGTGATTAGGCATCTTAACAACTATCCTAGTATGCTCGCTCGTCCCACGTCCGGGAGAGGTTTGTTCTGTAATAAAGATGGGCAAAATTATAATGTAGAAGTGGATAAAGAAACATATACGAAATCAACAGAAAGCTATTCCTGTTATTATCAAAAGCAGATATAAAACAATCTGCTTTATTAAAACTTACTCTGATAGTATGCAGAAATCTAGGAGGATAGAATTTGATTAGAAAACAATTTAAAAAGTCCATACAATGGCTGGAGGTATTGTGCGTTTATTGTGGGTAATCATGGGTAACGCACATACATTTCCATACACGGACAATTCACCTCTAAATAACCAGAGGCACGCATGTTCGAACGTACGCTTGGTTGACCACAGCAATCGATATAACCCCTTCGAGCATTCCACGCCAAAAGCCTTTTGCTATTGCAGTCCAAAGATTCCTTCTATTTTGGAATTATTCACATTTTTTTCTCTCTCTCTCTCTGTCTCTCTTTCGCTCTCAATATCCCCTTTTATCTTTCTACCTTTCATTGCCTCTTTCATTTGGGAGATAACTGCATTCCTTCAAACACGATTTTTCACCCGCCGATGGAATGACAAAAGAAAGGGAAGATAAAAAAAATCGTGACTTCAAAAAAATAAATAATAATAATACGGAGAGGTCACATTAATGGTAGACCTCAAGTATTGGCACAAATGTTGATCTTCGTCTACATAGACTAAACACTTCACTAGACAAACAGGTCAAAGATTTAATTTATTTTTTCGATATGTTTAAAAATAATTAATAATAATAATAATAATAATAATAATAATAATAATAATAATAATAATAATAATAATAATAATAATAATAATAATAATAATAATAATAATAATAAATAATAATAATAATCTTTTCAGGTGAGTTTATTGAAATTCCAAGAATTGCAGATCTCTCTAAAAGGTTTGAACTTTATTTATTTATTTATTTATTTATTTTTTGCCAACAGATCAAGAAAGATTCTATGAATATGCGTTCCCAGTACACGTTTTTTAGAGTAAGAAAGAGAGTAAAAATTTGAAATATACTATATATAGAGAAATATACAGGGAGAGGTTTTTTTTAAAAGGCAAGTCAGTGAGCAGAGATAAAGTTAGAGGTATGGAACACTTTACTAAACTTCTGTTCACCCGTTTCTTAAGTCTTGCTGCAGTTATTTCTGAAACATTTATTTGTAAGTATGAACGAAATGATAATAGTTGTTAATCCATGGCGGCTGTTGAGGGAAGTCACATCGATAACAGTTAAAATATAGGGTATCCCATAAAGAACACAACTTTTGAAATGCCCGCCATTTCTGTTCTAGTAAGGTGGCAACACTGAACGTTACACGATTTTCATCTGTTTTCTTCGTAGTTAGTGGTTACGGGGCGCCGAATAGCAGATGATCGACATCTGCTGAGTTCTCAAACATTCTGCATGACATTCATCACATTTGTAATAGCACATGATCGACATCTGCTGAGTTCTCAAACATTTTGCACGACATTCACCACATTTGTAATAGCACATGATCGACATCTGCTGAGTTCTCAAACATTTTGCACGACATTCACCACATTTGTAATAGCACATGATCGACATCTGCTGAGTTCTCAAACATTTTGCACGACATTCACCACATTTGTAATAGCACATGATCGACATCTGCTGAGTTCTCAAACATTTTGCACGACATTCACCACATTTGTAATAGCACATGATCGACATCTGCTGAGTTCTCAAACATTTTGCACGACATTCACCACATTTGTAATAGCACATGATCGACATCTGCTGAGTTCTCAAACATTTTGCACGACATTCACCACATTTGTAATAGCACATGATCGACATCTGCTGAGTTCTCAAACATTTTGCACGACATTCACCACATTTGTAATAGCACATGATCGACATCTGCTGAGTTCTCAAACATTTTGCACGGCATTCACCACATTTGTAATAAGTTTTCTCGATGACAACATACTGTTCCGTTGTGAACCGCTCCATTCGTACCTGCACAGACAACAGATGATGATTATGCGCCATTCGGTGCACCCTGACTACTAACTACTAGGGATGGCCACAAAGTTCCGGTTCTTGAAAATCCGGATTTCAGAACCGGTTCGGGAACCAGTTCCAGACCAGGATCCGCAAATCCGGTTCCAGAATAGGATCTTAGAAACCGGTTCCTGAAGAGGATCTTAGGGACCGGCTCCAGACCTGAATCCGAAAGCCCCAAAGACCCGTAAAGGAGGCACAAAGTTCACCTTGAAAACACTGCAAAGAGAACCACGCGCTTGTGCCCTCTCCGCCCAGACCCGTTTGTGCCCCCCAGAAAAACAATTTGGTCCACCAGTGGGTGTTTGGCCAAATAAGTTTTCCAGTTACCCAGTTTGTTTAGCCAAATGAGACAAGCGGCCGCCGCCTGGACGTCTGCCTGTCGCTTCCACCATTTCATCTAGCACACTGTTCACAGCATGCCAATATCTCGGGTTTAGCGTTGGGATGGCCACGAAGTTACGGTTCCTGCGGAACCGGTTCTTGCAGATTCGGTTTTCAGAACCGGTTCCGGAGCTGGATCCGAAAAAAAAGGTTCCGGAACAGGATCTTCTAAAACCGGATCCGTTCAGAGCCGAAAACTGGTTCTACTAGGAACTTGTTCTGGCCATCCCTACTAACTACAAAGACAACAGATGAAAATCGTGTAACGTTCAGTGTTGCCAACTTACTAGAACAGAAATGGCAGGCATTTCAAAAGTTTCGTTTTTTATGGGACACCCTTTATGATAACCGCAAGATAAAGGAATTAAATTTATCTAATGTAGTAATATATTGCAGACAGGAATTTGAAGCTGTATAAAACTTTCTTCTCTTACCTTGCAGAGATAAAATTTATTTTATTATTTATTTATTTATTTACAAATATGGCTTCCTCCAAAAGCCGCCATTGCTTGTCATCGAGAAACATCAAAGAAATCTCACCCTCAACAACAAAGTTGCCAATTCGATGATAGTTGAGACTGTCTTGTCTCGGATAGATACGGTGAAATTCATGTCTCGTCTCGGAAATGTATGTCAATGTATTGGAAATGTATTGGAACAGTCCAGTCTCGTCTCGTAACGGAGCTGATGTCTTGTCTCGTGGGCTATGCCACACAAAAGTAAGCTACTCTTTCTGAATGTTTTTATAGGAGACAATAGTCTAGTAGCTTAGCGACTGGATCATGCAAAATGTGATACCAACATACCACTTTCAGGGATGATAGACCTATTAATAAGAAGTAAATCCTGATATAGACCCAAATCGGCGGGGGTCTTGTTTTAGGTATATGACGTCATCAATATGGCCGCCAACGAATTTCGATTTAACTGAGTTTAAAAATGTATAACTCCATTACCATTGAAGGTAGAAACTTCCTTTTACCTTTATTTTGCAGAGAATACATTGTACCTTTATTGTCATTATAAATACTTGCCTTATATTGCCGCCATTTTTAAATATGGCGTCTCAAACTGGAAAAATATTTATTTTCAAAACGATTTTCTATGTTTTATAGCAAATAACTTTGAAACTGCTATGATTATGGGAAAATACTTTGGTATAATCGTCAAAGGTCATTTCAATAGCTTTCGAACGCGACCAGAATCATTGATGTATCTAAACAAATAACCGAGATAATCAATTTTTTGTAGGACTAAATGTCGAACTTTCGTGAATAATGTTCGAATGTATCCGTAGACGTAGTTATATGGCATTTGTAGTTCCATTGCCCTTTGATAATAGGAACATAGTACCGCTACCAGTATGTTCCTTTTAACGTGGAGAATAGCAAATCACAAGTGTTTATCTTTTGTCCGTGCTGAAAACCCTTTATAATGTCATAAATCCAAGATGGCCGCCGCGGTTTATCTCCGGTGAAAATTTCTCGCCACAGAAAAATAATAGAAACATGCAACAAAAGCCAATCTCTTTCTTTGGATGTGAAAAAATCTTGACATAACATGTGATTGACTCTCCTTTGTGTCTACAAGCCAGTATATGACGTCATAAACACAGTATGGCGCCATGGCTTACATATGGATTATGAAAATTATTTATTTCTCGCATTAGAGAAACGATAGAAACGTGCAACAACCATCAATATCTTTTTTCATATGTAGAATCATAAAGACATAAGTTTTGTCTTTTCTTTCAGGTGAAAGGCGAGTATATGACGTCATAAACCCAAGATTGCCGTCGACTCTTAAATATGTGTAATGTATAATATTATATGATTTATTTTTCTCGGCCCAATTCAAATTTTGGTACACGGCCATGAACCTTGAATCATTTCTTTTTTATTTGCTGGACAATCGATTTTATTCGATCGGTGAAATTCTCCTCCTATTGTAGTGCATTGGATCAGATTTGTCTCTGGATGTTCGCCCTGGATCATATCAATTATGCCCGTTGGATGTCAGTATTCGTAAAGTCTTTGGGAGAATTGAATGTACGAAACCCACAAGTATATGATGAATTTCAGAAAGGTAATTTTGTGGAAAGAAAGACTAACAGTAAATATTCGTACATGTCCCACGACCAGTTACATGAACAATGTAATAAGGATCTAAAATGTGAACGAGGTGCCATTGGTCTATTTGATAATGAATGTGCTCTTTTGCGTTCGATGGTTTCGGGTCCAGTGATTGCAGGATTACTAACCGAACTTGAGAAAGAGGCAGAAATAAGTGACGATTCAGATTATCACAGTCATCATGAAGATACAGACGCTTTTTCCTCTAGGTTCAAAAAACATGAGAAAGCTTTAATAAATGCATGTGAAGATGATGACAGAAATACATTTCCTCAAGAAAATGGTGCCCTAATATGCGTTGTCACATATGCTGCTATGGATGAGAAAGCAGCTGAGTCTGTCTTCAAAGCAGAAGAATTGGGAAAGCAACAGGACAAACATTTGTTCGGAAACGGCTCATCGAATGCCAGACGCCTTTAAGAGAACCGATTAAAAGAAATAAACTTTCGCTTTTTCACACATCGCAAAAAGAAGGAACGAAGAAGGGACTCAAGGAGTCAATTTTAAAGAGTTACTGTAACCTGTTTTCTCGCTTATACAAAGCTTGTCAAAGTCGAGGTGGAAACATCAAAGGTTTCTTTGCTCACGAAAACCTTTCGTACCCTCCGTCACTCTCTTCAAATGGTGAATTGCGCAAGGGAGCAAAATCAGATATTATTTCTTGCTTAGAACCACTTGGAACATCACAATACGATGTACCTAGTGTATCGTGTGTTATATTTGATGAAGCAGTATTAGCTCACATGCTGAAGCCTCTTCCGGGACAGGCGTTTTCTATGTATTACACTAACACATTTCAACCATTTTTAGAAAAGTTTGCGAGTGATGTCTTCAGAATAGACATAGTCTTTGACAATTATGATCCCGACAGTCTGAAAAAAGAAGAACGAGACCAACGAGGAAAAGGACCAAGAATACTTGTGAAAGACTCCACACTGACTCCCAAAAAATGGGCATTGTTTTTGAATAATTCTGAAAACAAAACTGATTTATTTCGACTTCTGTGTAAACACTCACAGAACATAAGTGATTCTGGTGGTAAGATAGAGATTGTGTGTGCATGTGATGATACCGCAATCAGCAAACTCTAATATGGACGTGATAAGCCTTATGACCTGCAAATAAGAAGAAGCAGACACACGCATGTTCTTGCATGCCAGCAACCACGGACATAAGAATATCTCAATTAAAACTGTCGCTTCTGATGTTGTTATTGCCGTTGCTTTATTCTTTGAGCTCAATGTATCACACTTGTGGATTGAATATGGGAGTGGTAAAAATAAGAGATCTATTCCTGTCCACGAAATTGCAAGAAGCCTAGGAAAGTCTCACTCAAAAGCCCTGCTCTTTTGGTACGCATTTGCAGGGTGTGACACAGTGTCCGCTTTTGGTGGTCATGACAAGAAGACAGCTTGGCAGGTGTGGCAAGAATTCCCTGAAATAACGGATATATTTATCAAACTTTCAGTTACTCCTGCTGAAATTTCAGCTCAGGACTTTGCAGCTCTTCAACGCTTCACCGTACTCCTGTACGATCGCTCTAGTTATTTACTAAATGTTAAAGACTGTCGACAAAGATTAATGACGAAAAAGAATTGTTCTTACGAAGGGATCGCACCTACATAGACAGCCTTATTTCAACACTGTCTGCGAGCTGCCCTACAGGCCGGGTATTACTGGTCTCAAGCTCTCCAGAAAGTGCCCATAATACCCGAAATTTGTAAAGGGGTTGGAAGAAGGTGGATCGTGGTCCTTACTTCCAGAAGTTTCTGCGCACTGTAGAGAACTTATTCTCTGTGGTTGCAAGACTCCTTGTCAACATTCTTGCAAATGTCAAAACTTGGGGTTAGTGTGCACTTTGTTGTGTACCTGCGATGGACAGTGTGATAGAGTAGATCATTTTATTGTGAGTTGATCTTGTCTAAATAAGAAATGTGATTAACAAAAATTACTTCCCCTAGTTCTCTGAAGTACGTTTCAGATGTTAAGTTATTAGTCATACTATCTCACAAATATTTTCTCTTCCAAATTCTTAACATATTTAATTGTATAACTGTTTATTGTGTTGCAAATTTATCTCTCGCCGATATACTGTTAAATTTATACATTGAGTCTGTTTCATAAACATTTTAATACAAACTCCAAAAATATCAAATTCAGCTGGGCGGTGGTTTGAAAATGTGACGCCTTTTGCCTCGAGCTATTTTGTAAAATAATATGAAAAGCATAATTTTCAGACAATTACATTCTCAATGGACTGATTAAAATATTTTAAATGTAAAATATGTCTTTCGAAATGCACAGTTCCCATATTCCTTGAAATATTCATTTAGCGCAAACACAAGTGCAAGCCTTATACTTTCATATAGAGCATAATTCTTTGTTTAATAACATGAAAAATATTCACTTTCGGACAATTTGTATTAAAGAGAATATATTTCAAATTTATTTTCGAATAATGCATAATTTCAGCTTTGTTAGTTTTTCAGTTTAATGCATAATATAATATTCAAAATACATACAGCGGCTACTTTGTATAACGATGTCATACACTTAAACAAGACAAATACTAACCTTTGGGCTCAAACACGATACACCTTTCTGTTACTTCATGATTTAACTTATGTAAGGAGAAAAAATAGTTGCTTTGCACGTTTCTATCACCTTTATTAGGTGAGAAAGGCACAGTTTTCTTCATTCATACTTAAGAGTCGAAGGCAATCTTGGGTTGATGACATCCTATACTTTCGCCTCAAAGAAAAGACAATAACTTATGTTACTTTTTATTCTACATATGAAAAAATATATTGGTAGTTGTACGTTTCTATCGTTTCTCTAATGCGAGAAATAAATAATTTTCATAATCCGTATGTAAGCCATGGCGCCATACTGTGTTTATGACGTCATATACTGGCTTGTAGACACAAAGGAGAGTCAATCACATGTTATGTCAAGATTTTTTCACATCCAAAGAAAGAGATTGGCTTTTGTTGCTTGTTTCTATTATTTTTCTGTGGCGAGAAATTTTCACCGGAGATAAACCGCGGCGGCCATCTTGGATTTATGACATTATAAAGGGTTTTCAGCACGGACAAAAGATAAACACTTGTGATTTGCTATTCTCCACGTTAAAAGGAACATACTGGTAGCGGTATTATGTTCCTATTATCAAAGGGCAATGGAACTACAAATGCCATATAACTACGTCTACGGATACATTCGAACATTATTCACGAAAGTTCGACATTTAGTCCTACAAAAAATTGATTATCTCGGTTATTTGTTTAGATACATCAATGATTCTGGTCGCGTTCGAAAGCTATTGAAATGACCTTTGACGATTATCCCAAAGTATTTTCCCATAATCATAGCAGTTTCAAAGTTATTTGCTATAAAACATAGAAAATCGTTTTGAAAATAAATATTTTTCCAGTTTGAGACGCCATATTTAAAAATGGCGGCAATATAAGGCAAGTATTTATAATGATAATAAAGGTACAATGTATTCTCTGCAAAATAAAGGTAAAAGGAAGTTTCTACCTTCAATGGTAATGGAGTTATACATTTTTAAACTCAGTTAAGTCGAAATTCGTTGGCGGCCATATTGATGACGTCATATACCTAAAACAAGACCCCCGCCGATTTGGGTCTATATCAGGATTTACTTCTTATTAACAGGTCTATCATCCCTGAAAGTGGTATGTTGGTATCACATTTTGCACAATTCGGCCCTTTTATGCTGCTAAGCTACTAGACTACAAGACAAATTTATGCAAAAGTATTGGGTTATTAGTGAAATATTTATTTTTGAATTATGAGAAAATTCAACATAAATTTTGAATTTTGGGAAAACCGTAAAGGTAAAGAAAAAATCCAAAAGAACGAAGTAACCTTTATGGATTTTTTATGTTATAGTATTCTTAAGCAGCGTCGTGAGGGGAGAATTTTTTTCGTGGGGGGGGAGCATTAATACGATTATTTGGGCCCCTTAGAAAAGTTTTTTTTTTAATTGCTGGGCTAAATCTTTCCATCTCTCTCTTTCCGGAGTCTGTGGGCTCTTTCGCACGGCAAAGTCTGCGGAGTTAGTTACGCCGCTGGACCAGTTCCATACGTGACAAATTAATTAAAGAGACAATATTGACAAATCTCAAAGACGTACGAATAAATATTATTTCTAGGGCCCCTAGTAGTAGACTTTGTTTTTTTTTTTTTTTTTTACTGAAATGGTCCCACGACTCATTTTTGCTTTGTTTACCTTTTGTTTCATTTATTATTTCATGTTCGTGTCGTATATGGAGTAAGAAAATTTTGTCTTAAAATGGGCCCCCCTCGAACGGTGGGGAGTTTCCCTGAGGCGTGAGTTGTCCCCCCTGTCCCCACAAGTTACGGCCCTGTTCTTAAGTAATATGAACAAAATACTCTAACTCGTATACCAGGAAATTGCAATAATAATAATAATAATAATAATAATAATAATAATAATAATAATAATAATAATAATAATAATAATAATAATAATAATAATAATAATAATAAATAAAGAAAAAATAAAAAAAATATATAAAAAACGCTCAAGAGAAAACCGCTTCTATTTCCTTACTTAAAATAAGAAATCATTTACTCCTCATTGCAGCCATATTAACAAAATATGTATTCTACTCGTGGAATATGATAAAAATTGACTGAGTCGTTATTTTAGAAAATTATCCGAAAAAATATACCCTCAATAGTTTTTGTGCAGTATTAAATATCTAAGTGGTTAGTGTAAGTAAGTGGTTAACGTATTATATTTCTACCCACTGGTTACTGTATTGTTATAATTGGACGGCCATATCTCAAAATTTGCTAACGTTAGAGACATGAAATTTGGTATTTAGATTTTTCAATTTTAAGTTAACTAAAGACGTGTTTCAGTGCTTTTATTTCATTTTCTCTAGAAAGGAAGGAGAAAGGCGGGTAGAAAAAGGCAGGTTGCAAATATTAAAATAAGTTGACCTTATCTCCAAATTCAAATATTAAAATAAGTTTAGATATTTGAAATTTGACATTTGGACTTTTTATATAAATTATTTTTTTAAAAAAACGTGTTTTTCGCGCTTTTTGACATGTCCCTTAGAAGGTAAGAAAACGAATCACGAAAATTGGCGTTAGGCTCTCAAATTTTAAATAAATAAAGACGACCCACCGTTTTCTGATGTTGTCGTTAGAAGGGAAGCAAAAAGGTTACAAATTCCAGTTGTTATATAATGAGATGACCATATTTCGAAATTCCTTAAGATTAGAGGTTAAGAATATAAAAAGGATAGTGTTTGTGACTTAAGGTACCACTAACGAATAATTTTTAAAATTCGACGGGGAATGGATGATTAATGGGACAGCAGTTATTATAGTAAAATGTCTATTTTCCGAATCTCTGAAAGATAGAGGCTTGAAATTTGGTATATGGACTTCCCATTTAACCGTTTAGAGACAGGGGGTAGTGTATTACATAACCACAACATCTGGACAATGATTACGGAGTGATTTATTAACCCACGGGCAGGTGCGTATACGCAAAGAGTGCAAAAAATGTTGCAGCTGTTTCATCAGTTTGAGTGAAACATGTCTTCTTTCTATTCAGTTACATATTCTAATATTCATTGATATCATCCTGCTTGTCGATTACTGTTTATTACGTGTTATTGGAAGTCAATTGTATCGCACAAAATGCGCAGCACGCCCGCTCGTGCTATTCTGTTTTTAAGTCTGAGGTAAATGCGTTTTTACGATGGCGGAAAAAAATTGTACAGGCGAGTGATGTGTTGACGGGTTCTTGAGATACTGTCAGATGATGACGTAGAGCATGAAACTGATAGTGGCAGTGACCTAAGTGACGAAAACGAAGAAATAAATCAATATGACAATAATTCAGAACAAGAAATGTCTGATACTGAATATGAGATTTTGCCATATATAGGTTTTGCGCGCTGCCGACAATTAACATTCTCAGCTGCAAAATCACTCATCAAAAATTATTTTTTACGTTGAATGCAATGCAAATAATTCTAATTGTTCATAAATACCGGACATCAGGCCCGTATCCAGGGGATCTAGGGGGGCCGCCCCCATAAATTTTTGCTGGCCCCCTAAAATTTTCACGGTAGGCTTGCAAATGAACTATAATATGGTGATGAACTGTCATATGGTTGGATCGTGCCCCCCCCCTAACTTCAGCCGTTCCCCCCTACATTTTTGGGCTGGCTACGGGCCTGCCGGACATTCAAGAGAACATAAGTTATAATCTAAGACAGGGATGAAAATAATCACTCGCCCGGGGCGAATGGTTCATCGGTGCGGGTGAGTATTTAATATCATACCGAAGGTAAGTAAATAATTTCTATTGTGGAATGTGGGCTAGTACCTTTTTCTTTGGGTGAGTAATATTTTGTTTCTTATTTGCATCCCTGATCTAAACGGTTTGTGGAATTGGTTATGATGTCTTTGAGTAAAGGAAAGTAGTAATGTATATTGAATCAAGTGTAACTTTATCGTATTATAATACCTCCTAAGCAGTATATCAGTGAGATTATTCTATAATTCTGTTTTGTAAAACATAGCTCCATTCAAAACAATCTATCAAGTACTCAGTAGACCTATATTCTGCGTTCTAATCTTCAATGTCATATGTAATGTTTTTTGTGTTAATATTGTGAAGAAACTTATAAATAATTGAAACCTACAAGAAAAAACACATTTTTCTGTTAAAATTAATTGATACTGTCGCTACTACTCTATATTGCACACAGTACTCAACGCGCCCGCTGGTGTTATGGCGTGATGCGCGCCCGCTCGAGTGTTAACCAGAGTTGCGTTTAATTTTCAAATAAATTAATCGCAATTTTCAAATACTCAATGCTCAAATTCTCAATTTTCAAGTATACAAAAGCTTGGACAAATTTTTGGGAGTTTATTTGTTTACGTCCCTAAATTATTAAAATAATTTGACACATATTTGACCGTTTTCTATATTTCCCTTAGAAAGGAATCACAAAAGGTGGGAAGAAGAAAGGATGGAAAGTAAATAACCATTGAAATTAGACGACCATATCTTGTAACCAAGGGCGCCCAAGTTGTGGTTTCCAAGGGAAGGGGGGGGGAGTATAATCGACGTTTCAAAAATAGTTTCAAATTTTGCTGTAACTAATGTAAAAATTCTATTGGATTTTCGATATTCTGAAGTACAATTTCCTGTGGGGGAGGAGAGAGAGCGCCCCACCTTGCCCCCCCTGATGGACGCCCTTGCTTGTAATCCTTTAACATTAGATATATTTTAGGGGAATGAAGTGCGAGACCGTAGGCGGAGCAAATGTGGCTGTCTGGAGGCGAATTGACACATATTTTTGGTCATATCTTACCACTTTTAGAAATAAATGCAAGCATATTTTGAGTTTTTAGGTCATAAAAATCTGAGCCCTATTTATTACTCTGAAACTATGACATAGAAACAACATTTTATTGCAACCACTATGACGCGACCCTGATCTGAATTGCCATATCAGCGTCAGTTGGCAATTAAAACTTCAGAACTTCGCACCCACATCACTGATCCGGGGTATAAATGGTGAGGTCTGTTGTGAAAGAAGAGAAAAGTTATGCAGTCTATCCACAATCTATCTACAGAGAACTTCTAAACTACCACGAGCTACGTAAGCAATGGAAAACAACATCTCAGAAATAGCTGAAGATTTATGTTAAAGTAGATAATGTGTGCACATAACAGTTGACTACAGCACAATGTCGTACGTGAATTACTTTATTAGATAACTAACACAGTCTAATGGTATACATAGCATCTGTTAACCTCTGGACAACAGATTCATCAAAAGGCATAATCCCTGTATGTAATCATTGAGCAAGCTTCACCTACAAATACATTTCATAGTGCTATGCAATTCTCTCGGTTTAAGCCTATTATAATCGACGAATTATCCCCTCTCTATAGTATAGATGCATTTGTAATGGCAAACGACTCCGTTAACGATTAGCGATGCTTTCCTAGTAGGTACACTCATATCCAAAATGATTGTCGCATATCTATAACTGTCTTCTTGTAAGAATATAATTTGATAATGATACTTTTAATAATAATACTATGTGTATAATCGGGAAATGTATATTAATGGTAAATTTCATAGGAAAAAGAACTATAAATACGAAAATTAGAGTAAAACAAATTGTTGCTAAATGGACAAGAAAGTTTTATTTTCGTTTTATTGTTCTTATTTACTGCTCTTTTGACATGAAATTTACCATATACATGTCTTTGCCGATTGATACACACACTAACATTATAAGAAATACCGGGCGGATTCGTTATCAAATTATATTCCTACAACAACATATTTGTAGACATGCGACAATAATTTTGGACACGAGTGTACAAGTGCTTTGTTAATTTTATTTTCATTATCGCATAATATCGATTAATTATCCTCGGTAACGGAGATTCTAACTTACCTAGATTCTAGATTCTAACTATGTAGGTAATCATAAATTTTGACGGATAAATCACATATTAAGTGGTTACATTTCATTGCATTTGCGCAAGCACGTAAGTGGAAGATTTGTGCATGGGGAGGGATTTTCATTATGGCAGAATGCTTAAAGTGGTAAGTAGTTCGTAGGAGCGCACCCAGAAATTTTTGTCGAGAGGGGGTTCAAGGTCTGGGAGGGGGGTCCAATAATGCGAGACACTATCATTATGTAGTAGGCTATCTAACGAGTTTTATTCTAAACTGAAAAAATGAACGATAAGTAATTTTTAACTACTGACATTTATATTCTTACGAAAAACGATAAAATTATTATTTTTTGTATTAAAAAAATCCAATATAGGCTATTTCAATCAATAATTTTCTTGTAGGCTTTGAATATGGAGAACAACATATAGTGCAACCAGTGGCGTATTTACGATTTTGTTTCGGGGGGTTGCTAACTTTAGTCCTAGAAAGGTGAAAATACTGCAAGATTTTTAATTTACTTTAATATATTAAGTAAGCTTTCGGCGGGAGGGGGTAAGCCCGGAAGGCCCCCTTAAATAAGCTACTGAGTGTAGCCGAACACAAACTATCAATTAATTCAGTATGATGTGCTTATTCCGTAGAAAATACGAAAATTTGATTTAGAGGCTGTTCAAAAATTTTGTGGCCCCTGATCTAAGATCCAATATATTTTAATCAAAAATGTTCTTGTACATCTTATATCTGGAGAACTACATATAGTGTAGCCAAAGCCAAACTATCGCTTAACTCAGTATGATGTGCTTATTCCGTAGAAGGTACGAAAACTCGATTTAGGGACCGTTCAAAAATTTTGTGGCCCCTGATTCAAATACAAATTATTGGCCAAGATCGCAATACTTTAATCGATTTTTGGTTTTCCTAAAATTCTTGTTATCAGAATAAAAATAGTACAGATGATAAGGAGGGTCAAGTTAAGAATTTCTTTGCTAAACAAAGTATAGTTTTATTAAGAATGTGTACAAATGTATGTCAGACCCAGTGCCTCTCCCCCGCGTGGTTGTGCCCCTGGTAGTCCGTTGTAACATAAGGTGAAATATAAAGAATTAATTAGTTTTCTTAGCACTGATAAATGTTAACTGATAATTCATATCGTCAGACGTAATAATCTAGCTTCAATAAATTTAACTTTTAGTATGTGATTGCACAAATTACTTGGAGGAGCCTTGTGGTGTGTTTGTATGGTCACTGAATGAGCCTAGCACTTAATTATAAGTGTATTACTGAATATTCTCGAAGTTCTTTTCACATATTGGAAGTAGGTCGATGTTTTGCGCGAGTAGGGTAAAATACTTGCAATATTCTGGTAATTCTTGTCAAAAAAGAATAATCTAAAGTCGGTTTGGTTGTTCAGCAGTGGTTCAACGTTGGAAATTCAAGAGGAGAAAACGTTATGTGTTGATTATATGTAATGTGAACCAGTGCTGCTTATCGATGTGCTCGAAGTCGTGTTAATTAGGAAGAGTTGAGAAGTATTAAACAGTTATTACAAGTTGAAAATGCTTTTCACAGAGCGGTCCCGGGTTCGATTCCCGGTGGGGTCACTTGGTCGAAAAAGTGTAAGACCTTTTTTTCAGGCCAGCCACCCTGAAGGAGGTTTTCCTCATTCACACCAGGCAAATGCCGGGGTGGTACCTAACTTATAGGTCCCAGGCCGCTTCCTTCCTTCCCCAATCCTTTCTTCCTTCCCTTTCCCCGGATTGTGTGCTCGCCGAGGGACGTCATCCCTCAAATCGTGACGGGCTAAATGGCCTTAGATGCCGAAAGTCCAGAAATCTAAATCCTAAATCCTATGCTTTTCACAATAAAGACTATAAATAAGACGTTTTTAACAATACTAACTAAACCTGCACTGTCTACTCAGTACATCGTCCTGTTGTGACCATGAATCTCCTTCCCACTGTCAATCTTTACTTACACACACAAGTGAAGGACAGGACAACTACAATGACAGTCAATTGCTATAGACAAACATAGCATTTAATGTATAGATGTTGGAGTGAGTTTGTGGCATATTTGTAGAAGTGACAATGATATCATGACATATGATATCAAATGGATATATGTTTTTTTCTTATAAATCCATATCCGTCCGAGTACGCCTCATTGCAGCCCTTAAGGCCTTTAAAGTTTCCAGCATAATTACAACATTGTTTTGCCATTCAGATTTAAGAGCCTGCAATGTCAGTCAACCCGCTATACGTAATATTTGTACTGGTTGCCTAACACAAGGATATTAACTCTAGCTTCGCCCTAGCTACAATGTTAATCTAATGGGTTCAAAATGGGTCCTAAAATGTCGAATGGAACAATAATAGCATGATTTTTGAAAATTTGAATGAGAATAGATTATTCTACACAATATTTGAAATAGACCAGTAAAAACAGCACGTCAGTCACGATAATGTTTTAAAAAAATACACCACCATTATCAACAGAACAGCTAAATACCATTTTAGTTTTCACACTTCGAAAAGAAGCTACATTTCGAGTTAAGTTCCAAAGTTGGTCGTCCGTTTCTAGCAAAACTTTGAAAATTTAAATGGAAGAAATAGATATTTTTCTGGTTTGTGTGCTTGATAATGTGTAAGGAAAGAGTAAATTGTGTTTTTTTTCTTCATAAGCGGTTATAAACATGGAACTATTTGGCAAGCGGAGGGAACTATTTCGTGCAAGGTCATCGTCTGGTTGGATTGTGGGAAAATAACGAGCATTTGATTTCTAAACATGGCTGAAGGTTTACAGAGACGACTCAGTTAGTATCCTTACTCAGGGAGGAGAAATTACACTCTATTAATTTTAACAAAATGGGTTCAAATTTCCTTAACCCTAAGCTAACCCAACCTTATCTTACCAAATTTATCCTTACCTTACTCTACTCTACCTACCCTATTTTATTCTACTTTTTTAAAACGGTCCTAAAAATTGATGATTTTTAAATTTTCGTAGCTCTTATTACGATTTTTGTCATAAATTAAACATAACTTCCTTACAAGGCTGTCTATATTCTTTATTATAAATTAACGAGAAATGTTACAGTTTCGGAAGTATATCACTTCCTTCTTCAGACTACTATTTCAACTGAAATCATAGATAACGTAACATAATTTGTTATCTCCACCAATCAAGAATATTTTTTTTTTCATTTTTCAATTAAAATTCAAAATATATGTCCATTGTTCTGACAATTTTAAGCTCTTAACAGAAATAATACATTGTTAATTAATCTTTATATTTCTTTTAACATATATTAACTAAGTTAAATACTAATTAACTATCTAAATATTGAATTTTTCTACCTGAATATTGATTACTAATTAACTACGTGAATATTGAAAAACATATAAATAAAATTCCAAAATGTCCTCCCATTCTTCATTAATACTCAAACCGCTATTCAAGTTCATAGCTTTAACGTACATTTCTTTTATCCTCTTTGCTTCTTTCCACTTCCTAACCAGTTGTCTCCCTTCATATTCCAATATTTTCGCTCCTTCCCGGTTTACTTCGTGGCCTGTTTCCTCTACGTGCTTGTAAATGGCATTCGGTCTCTCTTCAATCTTACATCATCTTTATGCTGTTTTAAACGTTCTTGCATTCTCTTCTTGGTTTCTCCTATATACACCTTATCACACATCCCACACGGTACTTCATACATCACTCCTTTCTTACATAATTCCGCTAACGTTCTCATCTTCTTTTTCTTGATGATATTTATTATCTTCATTCCTCCTTGCCTGTACGTCTTAATACCTTCTCTCTTAAGAATTTTTCTTATCTTCTCTGATATCACCCCTGCACTTTCAATACCATGCCATCTTTTCTTCTTGTCCTCTTCTTTCTCTTTTTCTTTCTCACTTTTCTTCCTTCTCTTCCTGCTCTTTTTCTTGTCCTTATCACTGTAACCATTGTCTTTCAATTGTTCCTATTTACAAGCGTATAAACAATTGTATAAAAAAAAGATTTTTGTCAAAAAACAGGCGGACATGCCTCAAAATTTCGGAATAAATGCCCATATTTCAGTAGAAAATGAGGCAATTTAGTAGCTTTTGATCAGGGTTACCAGAGGACAGGTTGCCTCTTATCCATGCTGCACGGTCATAGGCTGTCCCTGAATGACATCACCCATAGACCCGTGAAGCGCGCAAAAAAATTGTCGTCTGCTCTTTTCCTGCTTAAGAATAAGGAAGAGGGTCTTCGCGTGACAAATCCTATACTAAAATACTTTTCTGTTACTTATACTTGTATGCATAATCAAACTTAAGTGTCTGTAATTTAGTACATAGAATAATGATCGAAAAAAATTATAATCATTGTGTTTTACGATAATATTTTATTATTAGAAACCTTACCTCACTGGACAAGTTTCCTGATCTCTTTTTTCCGTTTGTTCAGGAAGCTTTCGTCTCTTTTTACAGAAACCTTAACACTTTTCTGTTTTGCAAAACTATTCAAAAACTTAATTCTGGCAAATGTTCTCATTCACACAAATGCAGTCACTATTTCGGAATCCACGTTAGCATTTCCCCCACAAATAATTCCCTTCAGATATTTTATGCTATCTTTTCCCTTACGCATTGTTCTTCCATGGTAGAATGAAAAACTGCTTTTCCATATCTTTTACACACGAAAGCCATTCTTCAGTGGGCTGTGTGAGATGGCCATGAGACAAGCTTTGAATCATGGGTGTAGTCAGCAGGTTTATCTAGAAGGGGCCCGTCATTTTTGAGGGGAGGGCAGCTAAAATTTACCAAGCCAAACAATTGTGTTACAGTTCGTGATTTTGAGGCATGAAAAGACCGGAAATTTTTGGTTTCCGTTCGGAAAACTAAAAATACTATTTTTTAGATTTTGTTTTTGCTTTTTTCCATAAATATTATGTACCAGGTAGTATTTCATTATGTTTAATCAAGAACTATAGCTCCGGACCAAACGTTACGCCTTTGTGCATAACTATTATAATTTAAGCCCTTGTATACAGAACCTATCTACATAAGACTGATTTTCTTTGAAATTTTACTTAATTTCTTTGCGCCTTATGTAGAGATGTTCTGACGCGTGATTAGTGCCATACTACAGAGTTAGACTAACATGTTTCTTGTAGTAGTCAAGCCTTTAGTATGACACTAATCATACGTCAAAACGACTCTGCATAAGGCCCTTTAAGATATCCTGGCAAAAATTTTCTTATTCGTGACTAAAAACATCATAAAAATTCTTGTATTGGCATAGATTGACTATTTTAAAATATGCATATATAAAATATTTTCATTCTTCACATTGGATATGATCCGCACAGGAGCACTAGATCAATCGATTATAGCAAATGTGGTAGCAAGCTGTGTATTTGGTCATTCCTTACACGGAAGAAATACCATACTATTTTTCGATCGGTAAGGATCGGTAAATAATTTACCGACTATTAATTAAATATAAATTTTGTTGTTTGCAAATGACTGAAGCGAAGTAATTTTACGATGATGTTTTAAAAGCTGGTCATTTGGGGAGTCCGATGGGCCTCTCGTGGGTACATCCATGCTTTGAATCCATGATGGTGAAGAGTGATGAACGGGAACATTTTTATTGTACTGATTACTTAAATGAGTTTTTTTTAAAGGCAACCTGCTATATACGCCAGTACATTTTCCATTGCTGATTTTGTCTCAATGTTGCACACTTCACTTAAGAACATGTTTGTCTTCAGCATTTCATCAGTACATGCAATACCACATTTTTTAAAGAAATTTGCTTGAAATAAATTATTCATTTTCGACAGCATTTGTGTTTTTTTAGTTTCCAGTACGCCAGGATTACAGCCTAAAATAATCATTCTAATTTTATTTAGTGCATTGAAAGCTGTAGGTGATCATAAAGTCCTAAAGTGTCTTCAAACCATTGATTCTACGCGTGACGTATTACGATCTTCACCGACTCCATCCGAACGAAAACCGAAGTGTTCCAAGGCAACCTGTTCTCTACTAACCTTGGCTTTTAATAGCATATTTTTTTCACGCCATACCCTAGACAAATGTTTTAAGTTGGTCACAAGGAAGCGGATCAGGGTAGATTTACAAGTTGAACCACCCGAGTGTGACGTAATGTCACGTGGTATTATTATGGGTGTCACAAGATGGAACAAAACGAGCCCTGCGGGCTTCTAACCCACTTCGCTCGCTGACGCTCACTCAACTATGTTTCGTAACTAAGTTAATCACTTTTTATGCATTATGTATTACGTACAAGGGCAAATAAATATATTTTTAAAAATCTTATTTTAATGATAAAATAAACACCTCCCGATAAACACCATTTTTACGAAGACACTTACGAGTCGGGTGAGGAGGATTGCGTGCTACATTAAAATTTAGAGCTATGTCAGTGGTAGTTCACTACCAGATGGGCCATCCCTACCGAATTAGTCTAAATGGAATAGCCAGACGAAGAATGTCCTCGGAGAAGACAGCAGTTCTCCAGTAGCCAAGTTGGCGGAAATCATAGTGGTTGGTACGGCAACTTGGTCATTAGTCCCAGGCGTGGTCAGAGTGACTTTAACTTCTGGAATACTGCGGGGTGGAAGGCAATGGAAAACCATCACTCTATTTTCCCTAGTTTGCTGGCAGCAAAAAGAGAACAAATGTACAATGGTCTTTCGCAAGTCAAAATAAAGTTTCGGAGGCAAAATATCCCTCCCCATTCGGATCTCCGGGAGAGGGAAGGCTTGGGAAAGACTATCGGACGAGAAAGTAATAATGGGGGGAAGACAGACAGAGAAAGAAAAACAGGGAAGAGCAAAAGATTTAGGATAGGGACATGGAACGTACGTACTACGTTACAGGGAGAAAAATTAGAAAATCTTAAAGAAGAAATGAAACAAAATAATTTAGATTTGGTAGGCGTTTGTGAAGTTAGTTGGGAAGGTAATGGGAAAAAATGGAATGAAATCTTTAAGTTTTACGTCCCACGGATATGCCGGATAGGCTAAAGGAGAAGGTGAGGAAGAGAGATGAATGAATTGGTGGAATGAAGAAAGTGTGAAGAAACGGAAGAACCCCGAAAAAACTCACGCGTATGGTGTTTGTCTAACACAAAGTGCACACGGCGCGAGCTGGGATCGAACCAGGACCCCAAGTACCGGAGGTGAACGCTCTACCACTGATTAACCGTGGCTCATGGTAATGGGATGTTGAACAGCGAAGGATATAGAAAATTTCACTCAGGTAATAAAAAGGGCGGTCATAATAGCGTAGCAATAATTCTTGGAAAGCGCTTAAAGGAGAAGGTAGTGAAAGTAGATTTTATTGTTTATAGAGTTATGATGTTAAGACTTAAGGGAAAACGAAGGATCTAGTGGTGATATAGACATATGCACCAATGACTTCGCATGCAACAGAAGAAGTAGAGGAAAATTATGAGAAAATAGAAGAAATTATAGATAGGGAGAAGAGGGGTGCATGCGTAATTGTAATGGGAGATTTCAATGCAGTTGTGTGAGAAAAACAGGAAGGTAATATCGTAGGCAAATATGGTTTAGGCGAAAGAAATTAGAGGAGAGAGGGACTAGTGAATTTCTGCCGACAGAATTCACTAATAATAGGGAACACTTGGTTCAATCAGCACAAGAGAAGAAGATATACATGGAAATCACCAATAGACGGCGGAAGATACCAGATAGACTATATTATGATTCAGGACAGGTATCGGAATAGCTTAAAGAACGAGAAGACCCTTCCCGGGGCTGATAGTTTCTCTGATCATAATCTTGTGCTGGCCGAAGTAGATATTCAACTGTAAAAAAGTAGACAGAAGAAAAGTAGGCAACAAAGTGTTGAATACCGAAAAGTTGAAAAACGAGGAAATAAGAAATCTTTTCGTTGAATAATTCGAAGAAAAATATTCAAACGAGGAAAGAATAAACGCAGATAGTAACGCACTGTGGGAACACATTAAACTTTGCTTACAGAAGGCTGCAGAAGAAGCAGTAGGTTACCGCGAATACAAAATGGCTAAGAAATCATGGGTTACAGAGCAGATGTTGCAGAAAATGAGGGAAAGGCAGACATGGAAACAGGTTGATACAGAAGAGAGCAGAAAGATGTACAGTAAGTTAAATAATAAGTTACGGAGAGAAACAGACAGAGCGAGAGAAGAGTTTTACAAAAGAAAATGCGAGGACATAGAAGAATTGGAAAGAGTTGGGAAATGTGTAAGGAAGTGAAATCTATGAAATTTCGGAGGAAACAAAGGGGGTATTACGATGGCAGTAGAAAATAAGAATGGGAACGTAGTCAGCGAGACAAATGAGGTAATAGGAAAATGAAAAAAAAAAATACGTTGAAGACTTAAATGAGAGTAGGGATAGACCGGGTAGCATAAATGTGGAAGTGGAAAATAAAGGAGAAGGGCGAGGATAATAAAGGATTTAGGATTCTTCGGGATGAGTTTGAAAATTCTATATCCGAGATCAGGAACAGAAAGGCAACCGGGATAGATAATATACCAATGGAATTCAATAAAAGTATGGGAGACAAGGGAAAGAAAGAATTGTTCCGACTATGCAATGAAATACATGAAACAGAAGAGTGATCAAAAGACTTCCTGAAGACGATCATGATACCGCTGGCTAAGAAATTGAACCGAAAGAGATATGAGGATTATAGAACTATTAATCTCATATCTCATGCAGCTAAAATTTAGCTCCGAATACTCAGCAGAAGGTTATATGGAAGAAAAATGAAGAAGTTGAGGAGGAGCAGTTCGGGTTCAGAAGAGGTAAGGGCACAAGAGATGCAATTGGATTATTAAAGGCGATCGGTGAAAGATTTATAGAAAAAGGGAAAGAGATATATGTTGTATTTATTGATCTAGAAAAGGCTTTTGACCGCGTGAATTGGGAATTGTTGTTGAGTCTTCAAAAGAAGATAGGGTTGGAACAGAAAGATCGAAGACTTCTAAGAAATTTATACATGAATCAACATGTAAGTGTTAGAATAGGGGAAGAACTGACGGAAGAGAGTGCGATTGGAAGAGGAGTTAGACAAGGATGCTGCCTCTCGCCAACACTATTTAATGTCTAACTAGAAGAGATAGTGAAAAAGAGCTTACATGATGATGACGGCATTTCGGTAGGAGGTAGAATGATTAGATGCATAAGATTTGCAGACGATATGGAGTTTGTTACAAAGTCTGAAAAAGAAATCAATAAAATGTTAGAAAAAATGAGAATGAGCTTTGAAGAATATGGGATGAAAATAAATGTTAGAAAGACAAAAGTCATGGTGATTGGAACGAAGAGGTCTATGTCAAATATAAAAGTGGGAGGGGAGAAAATAGAATAAGTGAATAGTTTTCGATATCTGGGTAGTATTCTTAGTACTGACATGAAATGTGAACGTGAAATAAAAGCAAGGATAGGAATGGCGAAAGAAGCCTTTAGGAGGAAGAAAAGTCTGTTTTGTGGGACCTTGAATAAAGAGTTGAGAAAAAGACTCATAAAATGTTTCGTGTGGAGTGTTGTACTGTATGGGGCGGAAACGTGGACATTACGTAAAATTGACGAAAATCGACTGGAAGCCTTCGAAATGTGGGTGTGGAAAAGAATGGAAAGAATTAGTTGGATCGAGCGGAAAACGAATGAGAGGGTCAGAAATGGTAGAGGAGAAAAGAACATTTTTAGATATTATTAAGAAGAGGAAGAGAAACTTGTTGGGACATTGCCTAAGAAGAAATTGTATTATGAGGGATATCCTAGAGGATATGGTGGCGGGAAAGAGAGGGAGGGGGCGAAGGAGACTACAATTAATGGATGATATGAAAACAGAAAGATCATACGTAAAGAAGAAGAGGTTAGCGGATGACCGTGAAGCATGGAAGCTTCTCAGCTGCTGCAAGTGATCTGCCAATAAGGGTAGACTACCTATGATGATGATGATGATTAATGATAAAAATGTTATTAAAATTTTAAAAATAATTAAAAAAACTTTCCTTGTGTCGGGTTTGAACCCACGCCAAAAGTGATTTTTAATACTATCCCGTGCGCTAGCATGCTCGCAGGAGTTGCTGTTTGATTTGTGCTATATGTATGCTACGTTGCGAGAAATGAACCATACTTCGCTGGTTTCCAGCTTTCTCATTTGAGGCATTGTTTACAGTGTCAAGTCCTGACTGAGGATATTACGAGCTTGTGGACGCAAGCCCGGCAGTTCTCAGTGGCGGGCGAGAGGGTGAGAGAGACAGAGGGTTTCACTCGAGTGGAGACTGCACTACCGTACACGTTAGTGTGCATATTTTTGGAAGCTTAGCTTCATCATCCATTTCATCATCTTTTCATCTTTCGTTCAGCATACTGATTTTCAATCATTGGTTTTCCATCCACCATCTTCATTGGCCACTATGGCCAGCGGACAACACCAGTCTCTTCCTGCGACAGTTCCTACACCATCAGGCCTCCCTGCGGCTGCTCATAAAGTAGAGAAACGAAAGAGCTATAAGGATGCGTTTGAAACACCAGTACTTGTGACACCACGACCAGATGAGAATACCAGGATTACGGACAACGGCAACATAGCATCTACATCTACATCTCCACCTCACAAGAAGCACCATGACGATAACATCAGTATTGCTAGTTCCGACGATAGCTCCCGACTCATGATAGTAGACAGCATCCAGCAACTCTCTCACAAACCTCAACCAGACGTACATAACTTTCTTCTACAAAACTTTGATCCAAAACTCCGCAACACCAAACTGTTACTTCAACAAATTCTTAAATACCGACCACGCACAGAAATTTTACAAATTGTTCAAACACAAAACGGCTACATCATAAAATCACCTCTACCGCATTTTGCTACAACAATACGAGACAAGCACAGTTTCGAAATCTTTGACAAGACAGCAAAACTTACAAAACTCCACGACCAACGTACCAAACTACCGCCGCCACCCAGACGATCTCCTACACTATCTGTGGTCATTCGCGGAGTGGATCCATCATACAGCGATGACGAAATTGAAGAGGAATTACGTCAAGAAGGGTACGTGTTCAAGAAATGTCTTCGCATCCGTAACAACCAAGGAGCTACTTACATGGTGCGGGTCTTGACCGAATCACAAGACACTATTGATGATCTATTGGAACACGGGGCATACATCTACAAGAAACGACACAGAGTCGAACCATCGAAAACTCCAGCCCCTCTACCAATATGTTGCGACCGCTGCCAGGAGTATACACATCCAACATCAAAATGTACTAATACTTTCAAATGTGGTTACTGTGGTGGTCCCCACCACACCCGAACCTGTCCAAACATGCAACAACCACCTGACTGCCCTACCTGTCACGAACGTCATCCTGCTTATAGTTACAAATGCAAATCGAAACCTGTTCCTCAAGAAGCACAGCCTGAATTAGTTGTTCCTCTCCGCATGCATGATGCACAAAATCAAACTTCTGACACTCATACTACCTCAGATCAACCTATAACAATCAAACAACTCCTAGCTTTCATCACGCTCACGCTTCAAAACATACATCCGTTCGCACGTCCTCTAGTTTTGCAACACGTTCAATTCGCTGCACAATCAGTCTTTCACCTTCAATTTCATGCAACTTACAATGGACCTACGGCCTACTTTCATACTTTTCCATCTCAGCAGAGCATTTAAATTCCATCCTGCCATGAGCATTATGGGTTTAGTATTTCTCTTTTTAAATATTCGTTCAATCTTCACTCACAAACTACTTTTCGAACAACTCCTTCTCGAAGAAAAAGCAAATGCTTTCCTACTGAACGAAACTCATCTTACTCCGAAATTGCAATGCAAAATTCCAGGCTACACATTAATCCGCAAAGACAGCATTCTACCAGCACGACGTGCAAATGGTGGCGTTGCTATCGGCTTCTCACCCCATATCCCATATCGCATACATACATGTCCAGCACAGAATCTACCAGAACATCTCATAATCACCCTTTACTATAAATCAGATTACATCACCATAGCAACAATCTATGTACGACCAGGCCACCCAATCCCTCTGGGTTTCTTTCAGTATATTTCAAACTCGTTTCAGCGCTATATCATCTTAGCTGACATCAATATTCATAGTCGTTCTATCAGAGACAAAACGAATTTTGTGAACTTCATCACCAATGCTACAACAGGCACATATCACCAACTACCAAAACCGACACGCCCAGAATCAAATACGACCCCTGACGTAGCTATTACTTCAGCTACCTTAACACAGCGCACAACACTTGAAGTCTTAGACCCATTAGGAAGTGATCATGTACCGATCAAGCTATTCATTCAATGTCGCACTCCTCGACCTCTTGATGCAACTCCACCTCATATGATCTTAAGATATGATAAAGCAGACTGGGAGAAATATTGTTTATATCTTTCAACACACCTAGAAGGACTTGATCCACCTACTACCGAAGACGAACTATATCATCTATTGGATACTATTACACGCCATATCAATCACGCTTCAGCACAATATATACCACAATCACAATATACGCCATATAAGCCTAAACTTCCGCCGCAATATCTTGCCATGGTGCAGCGATCGCGACACTTTTTTCGGGACTACATTCATACAGGAAGTCGAGAGGCTCTTCGCCATCACAGAGCTCTACAACGTACAGTCCAAAACTATGTTAAAGCCTATAAATTACGTCAGTGGGTAAAAACCTGCAACACTCTTGCAGAGACATCCCACCCGTCACGTTACTGGAAACGCCTCAACGCTCTTTCTGGCAAATCAAATAGAACGTCATATCCACTCATTCTTAACGACAAACCTCTTCACTCTGATCTCGATAAAGCAAATGCCTTTGCCACATATCTTCAGGATATCTTCACACCACTTACTCCTGACCGTCCTGTTCATAATCATCCGGTGGATCAATTTGATTTTTCATCGGCTCATCTTCAGCCAAACAGTAACCACCAGCTGAATATTCATAAAACACTAACAGCGGCCATCACTCCTGATGATATTACTTCAGCCATTCGAAGAAAACGTAATACAGCCCCAGGTATAGACTCAATCTCTTATCGCCATATTAAGGAATGTTCATATGCAGTTCTCTACCTTCTCTCACTAATCTATACTTTCATCTTACGTTCTGGATTCATACCATCACAATGGAAGACGTCTAAAATTCTGATGTTTCTCAAACCTAATAAACCAGCCGACAGTATTTCTTCATATCGATCTATTCAATTAACGCCTGTGTTCAGTAAAATTCTCGAAAAAATCTTAGTTCAACGACTGCATATCCATCTTACTCATTATAATCTTTTACCACGGTCGCAAGCTGGATTTCGCCCAAATTTTAGTATCAATGACCAATTACTCCGTCTTCTCAATCACATCACCAACCAATATAATACATCACGACCATTACATATAATACATGCCTTACCTTATTTGATTTGGAGAAAGCATTTGATAAAGTATGGCACGCAGGACTTATGTACAAACTTTTGAGCTTCCGGCTTCCTCTTGCTTATATTCGATTCATCTATAACTTTCTGCATTGTCGCTTGGCATACGTATCTATTAACGACACATTCTCTCATCCTATATTCCTTTACTCTGGTGTACCCCAAGGTTCTTCATTCTCCCCTCTGCTTTATCTTCTTTATGTGGCTGACTTACCACCATTACCTCCGAACGTTCATGTTTTTCAATATGCAGACGATACAGCGTTCCTAGCACTTGGTAAAACTATTCACCAACTTAATATTTCAATGCAGTCCGCTATAGATTCGTTTATTAACTGGTGTGAAAAGTGGCGCCTCAAGATAAACGCTCTAAAGACCCAGACTATAGTTTTCTTGCCGCCCAAAAAACGCACAAAGGTCCACCGAAACCCCAACCTACTTCATCTCACAGTCGAAGATACACGTATTCAACTCAGTAAATCTGTCAAATACCTCGGCCTCACCTTAGACACACATCTCACTTGGAAACCACATTTACAGGACGTGATTACAAAAGCTTCAAACCGGCTCAATTTATTAAAACGTCTCACGGGCACTACCTGGGGTCTCAGTTCTACAACTGTGTTAAATACTTTCAAGGTCTTTTTGCGTCCAGTTCTGACGTATGCTAATCTAGCTTGGATCGCTGCACCACCATCCTTCTATAACAAATTAAAGATCTTAGAACGCCATGCACTCCGCATTGCTTATAGGATAAAATTGCCAAGTCCAACATGCGAATTGTACGAAAGAATCCCTTTTCCACATATTCTCTTCCATCTCGAATCTCTCCGTCTCAAATATATCGATAAACACCTGCATGAACGCCACCCGCTTCTCATAGACACCATGAACGCCCACATAGACTTTCCTATTTCAACTCCCATTATACATACGCCGTTATCTCTTCTTTTCACGATTTACCATTACACTCTACCTCCAAACCACAGGTACCTCCACTTAGCAGAAGAATTAAAGACCGACGACCCACAGCCTCTCATCTGTCCATCATACGCACTGTAATACCTCTGTTACTAATCTGGGCTTTCCCTTGTCTTTCATCAATGCTTGGAGCAGCCCCCAAGCGAGAAGATTAACCAGCATCAGTCAACTAACATAACCCAGTGTTGTGTTTGTGATTCGCACTTCACCACATCATGCCATCTCATCTTCACCTCATGATTGTGATCTAAAGATCACAATGTTCAACCTACCAATGCTAAAAATCAATAAATAAAATAAAATAAACTAAATAAAATCCTCTGTATACTAACGATAACACCTTCCTTCATTCCTATACCCCTTTTCTAACCCAGTAAGACAAACATCCCATAGACCAACCACCACAACTCCTATTTCTTCCCATTGTAATGTTACTCACTTCCCCATAGAGGGCGTAACCCTCGAGCGGGTAGCTAGCTCTGGCTAGCAAAAAAAAAAAAAAATGAATAATTGTAACCAATCAGAAGAGTATATGTAGCTCCTATGGCTAGGCTTGAGCGTGATTAAAATATATACAGTACCTTTTGATAATATTATTTACATTCTAATTTTATTAAATTGACACAATAAACTTTTTCTAATCTTTCGACTCTTTTAATCTGCTTAACTAAATATGAGGGAAGAAAATTATATTAGTTTATATGAATACAGAAAAGAAAACGATTAGGAACACTAGATTTAGTAAATACTAAACTGAAATAATAATAATAATAATAAAAACATCAACAATCTAATTTATCATTCGGAACAAACATTAGCCATAAAATGGAAAGTTCCCGATTTTGATGTACTTCGCCACATGAAAACATGAGTCGCATTTCAGAAAACATAACAATAACCAGTAAATTAAATTGTTGATAAAATAAAAACTAACACATCATCATTAGTACTCTGCCATTATTGCTGCATTGGCTGCAACTGAAGTTTTCATGCTCCACGGTTTTCCGCTAACCTCTTCGTCTTCACGTAGATTTTTCTGTTTTAATATCGTTCATTAATTGTAGCATCCTTCGCTCCTCCCTCTTTTTCCTGCCACAATACACTCTAGCACGTCCCCCATGATACAGTTCCTTCTTAGCCAATGTCCTAACCAGTTTCTCTTCCTAGATAGGGTTCAGTAGTTAATTATATGTAAACCAAATTATGTGTGAACCAAATGCATTAGATAGAGTTCAATAGTGAAACTCGACAAATCTTTCAGTTTTACGACCAACGTTAATATGTAGTACACTGAAGATGAATGAAAAATGAAAGAAGAAATTGGTAAAATGATCATGTGGGAGGGAGTAAACGGGAGAATCTGGAAGAAAGTCATAGACACGGTATAGCTCACATGCCGGGATTGAATCAGAAATCCGCCAGACCAGGGATGAACATTTTGTCAGCGAGTTACTGTGCACCCTGTATTAGAGTTGGTTAACGACAATGATGGTCATACAGAGGCGGGTCTAGAAGTTAAAATCTGGGGGGACAACCAGGATCCAAGCTATGATAGGTACATCATTAATTTACTACAAACATTCAAGAATATGTAAATAATAGATTAATTTTTTTTTTGCCACTCAAAATACTGGATGGCCTAGGCGTTCCGCCGCCGGTCTATATCTTCCTCTGTGGTCATGAAGAAAAAGCTGCCGATTTATATATATATATATATATATATATATATATATATATATATATATATATATATATATATATATATATATTATATATATATATATATATATATATATATATATATATATATATATATATATATATATATATATATTTTAAAAAAAGTAATAACAAATAAAATATTTCTTCTAGTATTGAGACGTTTGACTTTGGAAGGAACAAGTTGATTCTGTTAGGACTTAGAACAGAACTTGATTTTCTTGGAAAATCCACAGCCTCTGGCCAAAAGGCATAAGAACTTTTAAATGTTAAAAAGACAATGCAAAATCTTTTTATGATTTCGGCGAAATTTGACGAATTCTCCAACTTACAGGAATGTTCTAACTACATCAGTCACTTAACGAAGCATAAAAAAATCTTGTACGCCTGAATTAACGTGAACTTTGTCAACGTAATCCTTATAACCAGGAAGAAACCGACTCTCAAAACAATTTGAAGAACGTCTCGTCTGTTTCTTATGAGGTAATACTAAAACAATGTTAACAATCTCTTCATGAATGTTCTATATTTCATTTATCCATGACTTCTGTATGTTAATTAATTTCTTCTTGTAATTAACAGAAAATTAATATTAGTTTTAGACTTTCAAACAATGCTGCGTATGAATATGGGAAAAAGAATCGTCTTTTCAGATTTCCCTGGGAAACTGGATCAAATTCTCTACCAACAAAAGAATTTGACGTTTTTTATTAGAATATTGTTATGATATTGATTTAAGTATATCTTTTCCTCAAACTCTGTCCTCCTCAAATGACGTCATTGATGGAAATCTCTATAGAACGCCTATGCCCGTTCATTCTTTTGTCTATTGACAAGCATCAAGGCAAAAGAATTAAGATACACCGAGATTTTTTTTAAAAAAATACATTGATTCAGTGTATCATGAATAGGTTCTGTCTTCTCTTTTATCATTTTACTCAAACTGTGTGAGATAAAAAAGAACTACTTCCGGTTTCAACGTTGATCTCTAGAAGGTAAACGCAATACATAGTGAAGAATGGTTTCAGAGTAGCTTTACCGTCCCAAGAATATGTTTCAGTACACGCTTATCCAGAAAAGGGATAGGCAAATGATTTAGTAGCTGTGGATAGAATATATCGCAAAAATAAATGATTGATTGGTGCACAAAAAAGTCCTTAACTGGATACCAAAAGACAAGAAATTCCCTAAGAAACAATCTTAAACTAAGTTTAAAGAACACGTTACCGAGACGTATTCCACCGGTTGAAATTCGACTGCATTTTCATGGCATAGATTCTTCCCGGTACTCTTATAACACTGTCACTTCATCACACAGTTTGTAAGTATAATAACAGAAATGCAGGACCCCAACTTGAGGAAATCAGGAAAAGCTTGGGAACGATTAGGCAACGAAATCAAATTTATGGTGTACGTACACAGGGTGTTTCAAAACAACACCTACAACGTTTGGGAGGTGATTCCTGACACAAAGATAAGACAAAAAGTATAGACTAGTGGTGGACACAAAAATCGGTTTCGGTTTTCTCCAAAACCGGTTCGGTTTATCACCGGAACCGGTTTCGGTTTTCTTCAAAACCGGTTCCAGTTTTTTCCAAAATTTGTTCCATTTCTGACCAGAATAGTGCTTCGTTGTTTCCGGAAACCGAATCTGTTTCCACAGAAATAGATTTATGTGTCTTCCAAAAGTTTTCACCGAAACCAGTTTTGGTGAAAACCCAACCGGCTTCGGTGAAAAACCGAACCGGTTTCGGTTAAAAACCGAAAAGGGTTTGGAGAAAACCGAAAGGTCGGTTTTTCGAGTTTCGGCTTTTCTAGAAACCGGATTCCGGTTTTTATAAAAACCGGTTTTGCCCATCCCTAGTTTAGACCAACCTGGATGCACAAATGCTTCCTTTCGGAGTTATAGGCTGCCGAAAACATGAAAAAATTAACTTTAAAGGTCTTGACTCGACTACGGTAGGTCCCATAGTTTTGGACCTATGGACCTTTAAAATTCAATTTTTCATGTTTTCGGCAGCCTATAACTCCGAAAGGAATCATTTGTACTCCGAAAGGAAGTAAGTTGGTCCACACTTTTTGGTGTCAGGAATCACCTCCCGAACGTTGTCGGTGTTGTTTTGAATCACCCTGTATATGAAAACTTACTTTTACATTTAAAACACCTAAGTGTGTACTATAACGAAAATAAATTGTTCTTAATTGATTTTAGGTAGACTTGCCAGATTTCTGAAGCTTCAAACCAGGACATGGTTAATGCTAATATTTTATCAAAAATTCTCGTGAGAAATTCTAAACTTAACAAGACACGTGCACATTGAAAATACAGAGTGTACGTTTTTAAAAATTCTAGAAGATTTATTCTTACACACCATTCAGAAAAATTCAAACAAATTTACACTGAATAAATATTAGTATGCAAAAAGAGAGTATTTTGATTTATAGCACCAAATAATAATAATAATAATAATAATAATAATAATAATAATAATAATAATAATAATAATAATAATAATAATAATAATAATAATAATAATAATAATAATAATAATACAGAAATCAGTCTGAGGTAACTTAGTCCCAATATTTGCTGTTCAGTAGTCAAATGTGGTGTTGTATTACTAGTGGCAGGCACGTAGCCAAGGGGGGGGGGTCCGGGGGGTCCGGATCCCCCCCCTTCGAGACCAGAAATTTAAAAAATAAGGAAGGATAAAACAAAATGAAATGACAAAAATAAGGACCAGCGTTAAAAATTAAAAAGAAAACTACAGGAAGCTTTTGCTTACTCTTTCTTATGAGGAGATTTGTATTACGTGCAATATGGTGGCGAGGTAAGCGAGGTATTCTGGAAGAGTCAGGAAATTTGAAATTTTAAGAAAAGTTATGGAATTCTCAGAATTCCTGCTACTGGTCAGGGAGATTTCAAGCTTTCGAAAGCATAAGTGCCGTTGTGTAACAGCGTGGACATTTTCAATCATAACTTTTCGTCATCGCACCCTTGCAGTATCAGACATGTTATTTCAAGGACAATTTTCTGTTGCTCCTTTAATCTGTCTTTTGGAACCGACAGTAGTTGACGGAATAATAAAAACAAAAAAAATGTTGAAAGAAAGTTCTGTTAGCATTTGATTCAACAGAGAAAGGAACGCATATATTGTAAAACTAGTTGAATATACTCATGCTTCACACAGAGGCTGTATTTGGAAGTCAACGCCTGTGGGAGTATCACCATTGATCTCAACGACCGCGAAAACTATGGATTTGATACTAATATCGGTCATTTTGTGCTATTTTTAACATGTCTCGGTATCCACCTCCCTCTGACTCCCGGCCCGCATTCTTGCAAGTCATCGCTAATGGAAGTGTCACCATTGATTTCAGCGACCGCGAAAACTATGGATTTGACACTAATATCGGTCATTTTGGATTACTTTTATATGTCTTGGTATATCACCCCCGGCCCGGAGCCGAATAGCGTGAATTTGGAAGTTAATGCGACTGGAGTTTCACCATTGATTTTAGCGACCGCGAAAATATGAATTCGACACTAATAGCTCAAGTGGTAGAGCGTTGGCTTCGCAATTCGGGAGGTCGTGACTTCGAATACCGCTGCCTACCATCCTGACTGAGGTTTTTTAGGGTTTCCCTCAGTCCTACCAGGCAAATGCCGGGATGGCGCCTACTAAACAGGCCCTTCTGGCCGATATCTTCCCAAATCCTTTATTGTTAATGTTGTTAATATTGTTAATGTTGTTGGATATCCAATGTAAAATAGCCTCTGAGCTGTATCTGGTGATTGTTAAATAAATAAATAAATATCGGCCATTTTTTTTACTACTTTTACATGTCCCGGTAAACGCCCCCTGAGACCCCCCTGGTTCGAATGTCGACAAAAATGTTTAACTCTGGTCTGGAGCCTGGACCAATGTATTCGTGACTAAAATTTGGTAACTCTCGGTCCACTCGTCTGGTCCCCAGGCCGCACACAGACAGACAGACACACACACAAACAAACTCTTTATTTTATTTATATTAGAAGATAGTTCACAAGACAGTATTCAGTAAGTACTTTTTGTAATAATTGAGGTCATAACGAAAGGAAAATTGTTATATTTGAATAAACAGGAGAAGGACGTAAATATTGCAAAATCTTTTTCAATACTTTTTTTTATTTTGCTCGAAATTTCTTCATAGTTTGTTATTAAAATACTTGCCAACATATCCTCATTTTATTGTCCTAACAAACCAATATATGTTGATAGTAAAGTAGTTTAGATAGATCGAGCTCCTGGGCATTCAGAATTTCATGTCACTTCTCCCCCCCCCCCTTCCCGTTACGAAGTCCTGACTAAAAGAACCAATATATGTTCCATTAAAATAGTTTAGAGTGATAGAGCCCTTTTGTGATGACCACAGTATTTCATGTCACGGACCCCCCCTTCACGAAATCCTGGCTACGTGCCTGCTGGTGGGCACAAAAACCGGTTTTTTGGTTTTCGGTTTTTAGAAAAACCGAAACCGGTTTTTAAAAAATTTCAAAAAATCGATTTCGGTTTTCTTCAAAACCTGTTCGGTTTTCTCTGAAACCGGTTATCGGTTTCCCCCAAAACCGGTTTGGTTTTCTCCAAAACCGGTTCGGTTTTTCACCTGATCCGGTTTTGGTTTTCTTCAAAACCGATTTCGTTTTTTCCCAAGGTTTGTTCTATTTCTGACCGAAATGGTGTTTCGTTGTTCTCCGGAAACCGAATCCATTACCACATAAATAGTTTTATGTATTTTCGAAAAGTTTTCACCGAACCGGTTTTGGAGAAAACCGAAATGTCGGTTTTTCGGTTTTTATAGAAACCGGTTTTCGGTTTTTATAAAACCGGTTTTGTCCATGCCTAGTTGTAATTTCTCAAGCAGTTCAATTTCTCTCAAGATTTTGTTTCTGCTGAAATATATATAGATATAAATTATTTTGAGCAAGACAGAATTTAACAATATTTTAATATCCGCAAAACGAGGAGGAAAGAAAAATTACTTCACATTATTCAGACTTGATTAAAAATATAAACTTGATTTCCGGAACAGATTTGATAAGTCAAAGTGCGAAATTTGCTGAGTAATAACTAGGAAAATCTGTAAACCATATTTTATTCTATGTGCGAAAGTATATCAAACTTGCCACGTGTACCACCATTTCCAGTTTGGTCAAGATCAAATACGTTTTATCAATCGTGATTTCTGAAAATTCTTTTATTTCTCTAAAAGCTGAACCCGAATTTGAGTTGTAAATAACTCAAAAAAACCAATAAACTACACACCATTAATACTTTACGTACATTCTCGTACCCAGTGGTGCTATTCAGCCGGTTCGATAGAACTTTTTGTTAGAATATTTCGAGTTCGCGGAACCTTTTGTTATACCTAGACCAGGCCCGTGTTGACCCACTGGGACACGTCCCGGTACGCCCTCCGAAACGCCACAGTATTAATAAATGTACAAGAGTTTTTAGTAATAAATTCTTACAGTTTTATTGGTAAAGAACCCGTGAAACGTGCAGTGCGCCCTTGCGAAACCACATCAAAGATGAACGATTTTATTCACTCTTCTGTATACCATAGTTCTGTACAATAAATACATAGAGTTACTGTTGGTAAAAAACCCGTTGAAAGATACCGTGCGCCCTTTACATAAGGCGCTCTATAAAACATCACATTATAGATAAGTGGTTTTATTTATCCTGTATACCAACTTTGTATAATAAACTCATATAGTGACTGTTAATAAAGAACCTGTGAAAGATACAAGGCACATTTTACATGAGATACCCTGCGAAATAGGCTATCACATATATATTTTTTAAAAATTTTATTCTTCTGTATTTCAGTTTTGTATTATAAATTGATACAGTTGCTATTAGCAGAAAACAGATAATCACTTACAAAAATATTATAAAGTTATGTAGCTATAAAACGAAACAATGTGATACATCAAGAATAGTTCAGATAGTCAAACGTAGGTTGCATTCGTGAAATACTACATTGACACTAGTCTCTAATTTACGATTTTTACGGCATCGAAGCTTTCACAGTCTTAATATGCATCCATATATACGAGCAGATTGATTGTTCCTGTGTGTTTTAAAGTAGTGTTCGGATAATAGGTACCTATTGTGTTTCTATAATATAGTTATATTAATTTCCGTGAAATGTGGTCATCCTGTCACCACGGCATGGCGCGCCCTCAGGTTGTGGATCGAGGAGAAGGCCTCTAGACAGACGTTAGCTGTGAATGTACTGAATAAGCAGCCGCGGACAAAAACAAGGGGTGATCCTCCAGCTTGGGGATTTGGTGTGGGCTAACAATCTCATCCTGTAAAAAAAAAATCCTTGTTCAGATATATTTACAGAATCTTCAGATCAGAACTGATAACTTGGCACGACCCCGACAAAGTAAAATCGACATGAGATTTGGAACATGGAATATAAGAAGTCACTATAGGGCAGGCGCGTTAAAATTTGTAACGAATGAGTTTAGAAATAGAGGATGGACCTACTGGGATATCAGGAAGTTAGATGAGAAGGAAATGGAGGAGTCAAGTCGGGAAATTTTACGTTCTTTTACAAGGGACGAATTAAAAATTACCAACTAGGACCAGGGCTTTCCGTTGACAAACGAATAATGTCAGCAAGTACATAGGTTGAATTTGTTATTCATAGATTTTCTTTTACTTCTCTTAAGGGTCAGTGGTGTGATATTATTGTTTTAAATGCACATGTTCCAACAGAAAAAAAAAGGATGACGATAACAAGACAGTTTTTACGAAAAAACAGAACGGGTATTTAATCATCTCCTGCAATACCATATGAAAATTCTGTTAGGAGGTTTCAATGCGAAGGGTATTTTCAAACTGATTATAAGGAATAAATGTCTGCATAAGTAAGGTTGTGACAATGGCGTTAGACTCGTGAACTGTGCACCATCCAGAAACCTTATCGTGAAGATTACAAAATTCCCACATCGTGACATTCATAAATATACTTAGACTTCATCAGATGGAAAAACATAATCAAACTGATCCCGTTTTAGTAGGCAGAAGAATATAGGCTAGTACAACTGATGTTCGGTCGTTCAAAGGAGCTGATTGTGATACTGATTACCACTTGGTAGCAGCGATAATAAAACAGAGACTATCGTTGAATAAAGGAAATATTCAATATCTGAAAACGGAGCGGTTTAATTTAAAGAAATTTGAGGAGAGTCAGGTGAGAGAGGAGTCAAATTAAAGTGTCGAATAGATTCTCGGTTTTAGAAGGTTCGGAGTGCACTAGTGTTCAGGACACTGGGTTGGAATATAGAGATAACATTAAAATTGCATCAAAACAAATATTGGGGCACGCAAAAATACGTAGGAACAAACCATGGTTCTACCAGGAATGCATTAAACTAGCAGAGAAGAGAAAACAGAAGAAACAGTGTTGGCTACAAAATCCGAAAGAAATAAGTACATAAAATTTCATTGTCATCTGGCGGAAAACTTCAAAACTTTTAGAACAAAGAAACGCGAGTTTTGAAAGCTAAAATTAATTAACTTGAAGATAATAGTAAAAACAAAAACATTCGGGACATGTATAAATGCATCAACGAACTTAAGAAAGCCTATCAGCGTCGTGCTTATACATTAAATAAAGACAACGGAACAGTTCTCACTGATCAGGATAGCATCTTAAATAGATTGAAAGATTGCTTTGACGATTTACTTAACACATAGCCAAAAACTAATGTTCGTGGAGAAAGTGAAATGTATACAGCATAACCGTATATTCCAGAACCTAACCATACAGAAATAGAAAACGCTATTACAAAATTAAAGAAACATATATTTCCGTGTGTAGACGAAATTCTGTCTGACTTAATTTTAGCTGGAGGGGAAAAATTGTAGAGCAACATACACAAACTCATTCTTCTTATCTGGAACAAGGAGAAATTACCACAAGAGTGAAAAGAATCCATCATTGTTCCAGTTCAGAAGAAAAGCAACAAAACTGATTGTTATTATTGAGGCATTTCTGTTCTGTCAACATCCAATAAATCTTCTTAAACATTCTATTAGCAAGATTGACTCTATACACAGATGAAATTTTTGGAGATTATCAGTGCGGATTTAGGTAAAATCGATCAACTATCGATTAAATATTTACCATTTGACTAATACATGAAAAGAAATGGGAATACAATATCCTGGCACATCAATTATTGAATTTAGACTCGGGTAGGAGGGAAACATTGTACAACATGCTTACAGAATTGGGAATACCGAAAAAGGTAGATTAATTAAGATATGTTTAAATGAATCCCAAAATAAGGTTCGAGTAGAGAAGTTCTTGTTCACGAGCTTTCACGTTGAAAATACCCTGAAACAAGGAGATGCGTTGTCGCCATTATTGTTTAGCTTTGTTCTGGAGAACACTATAAGGAAAATCAAAGACAACAATCAAGCCCTAGAGCTGAATTGTATTTTCAAATTATGCTGATGATGTAAATTTAATAGGGGATGATAGAACAATAGAAAGGAATGCAGAAATCTTAACGCTTGCAGGGATATGAACTTAGAAGTAAATGCATATAAAACTAAACACATGGAAGTTTGTGGGATAGTAATACTGCATTGTATGGATATACTAAAATACCAGATAATGTTTACTTTCGAGAAAGTGGATACTTTCAAATATGCAGGATCATTATTAACAGACCAAAACCATAATCACTATGAAATTTGATGTTAACTGGAAGCAGGGATTTCGTATTTTTTATTCAGCTAAAAAATCATTTGTTGTCGCGAATTCTGTTGAAAAATTTGTAGCTTAAAATATAAAACGATAATCATGCATGTTGTGCTGTATGGTTGCGAAACATGGTCACTGACTCTGAGAGAAACTCGCAGATTGAAAGTATTTGAAAACAAGATTTTTGGACCAATATTCGGACTCCAAGAGGAATGGGAATGGTGAATGGCGGAAACTTCATATCGAGGAAGTGCATAATTTATACGTTTACCAGACATTGTTAAGATTATCAAGTTTATGAGGCTCAAATGGGCAGGTCATGTAGCCAGAATGGAAGAAATTAGAAACGCTTTCAAAGTTGTAACTGGAAATCCAAATAGGAAAACGACCATTAAAAAGACTGAGGCGCAGATGGGAGGACAATTTTAAAATGGTTCTCGCAGAGATTGGAATACAAAGTAGAAACTGAGTCAAGTTGGTTAAGGACAGAAATCAATGGAGAGCTTTTGTAAACGCGGCACTGAACCTCATGTGTCCATAGGGCATACAGCTATATTAATTTGTTGATATATTTAGCTTCTTTTTATTTGACAGAAATGTTATTACAGGAAATGAAAGGTTTTTCTCTAGTAAAGAGAATTTCGATTCGAGGTTTAAAGAAATTAGCTATTTACATTAAAACTAAAACAAATTTGGTATAAAATGGCGCCCATACTTTCTTTCAAAGTATATATTCAGTATATATATTGACAACCTCCCTGGTTAGTTTCTACTTTTGGGATGATAAAAGTGAACTCAGGGAAGTCACCTTCCACTCATTTTCTGGAATGAGTGGGAATACGAACTATAACAAAGTGAGAGGTAAAATTCTACTCACGTCAATGTGGGGATTTCTGTGTTTAATTGAAAACTCCAAATTTCGAGAATGGAAACTAACACTGTATTTTCTAAAGCTTGTGTCAGAGTGTGTAAAATGTTGTGTAAAACTTCGGGTATTCAGAGGTGCCAGTTCAAACACTGCATATCCAAACATTGAGCCTCGACAAATGATTAAGAAAGTAGCACATACCTCTGGTTGTCCGGTTCTGCCTCTCCTAGAGACGCTGGTCCAATAGGCTCCTCCCAATGCCCAGTCACAGGCTGGATAGATTCACTCCGGTTGGTCACTCCAAGGGATGGACTGGATTAATATCTGGATACAGTCTGCGATGTAGTTTGATGACGCCGTAGTCGTTCAAACGATCAGCCGCATAATAATATTTCCTTGGTACCACTCTATGAATTTCTACGTCCGTGAAACGAAGTGCTGACTTGCTCAAATAAAAGAGATGTACCGTTTTTCTATCATAATCGGTGATTAACTTTTTAGAAAACTCCATTGTTCGATCTTAGACTCGTTCTCTAGTTCGCCGTCCTTCCTACGTCTTACTCTTTCTCTCCGTCTATCCGACTCTCTACTCTCCGATTCTCTGACTCCCTTTCTTTTCCCTTGTGACCTCTGGTCCTCTGCTTTTGTTGGATTTCCTGCAACCTGGAATTTGCCGCTTCTGCATGAAGTCAGAGGCGTGTGCTCCTTCTCATCTAGGAAACGAAACGGTTTCCTCATTGTAGCCGATGACTGGCAATCCTTGGTATGCCTAGACTCACAATTCCTGGCAATTCTAACATACCCGAGAAGAGTGTCTTGTGTTTACAAGCATCTTACAAATTTACTTACATAAAATTTTACTCATTCTTTCCAGTCATACATTGATTAAATTCTGATCCCAATTTCCTGTAATTGACATAATTTGCTAATCAAGCTGTACTAAATACCAACATTACATAATTGTTTCTACACTCAAGAGCAATGTCCATCGTTTATGTAATTCGTTTCCTTGTACTATCATTTCCTAATATTTTACTGTCTTCTGTAACAATTAAAATCTAAATCTTTATTAAAAATACGATCAACTGAAAATAAAACATAGAATAAATAATAAAATATATATTCTCTGCCACATGTCCGCTACTGAGACCCTGTTATGCTTCGCTAACAGACTAGATCTTATAGAAGATCGTTCAGTATATAACTTATTTTATCCGGAACTTATTTTATTATAGTTTGGTTTGCGCATGCGTATCGTTTTGTACATAAATTAACAAATGAACGTCAATTTATCTGAAAACTCGAAGTTTGCGAATTTTTCTCGAGCACTTCCGGTTTGAATTTAAAAATTCTGTTGTCACGGTTGGTAAGACCTAGTTATCCGCTTTCCGAAAAAAGTTTGTATCGCTTCTTTGTGCAACCGTTTTGTCGCAAAAAATTCGAGAAATTGTAAAATTTTCAAAAATCGCCATTTTTGGGCGCCATTTTCTCGAAAACACCATCTTTTAAAATTCTGAAATTATGTCAGATGGTTCAACTTTACATGAATAATAAACACACCAAATACCATTCTCGACCAATGCCTCATGAATTAACTGCAGCCTTTTAAAGTTAGCGAAGTTTCGTTAAGTTTGATGTCACAGTTAGCAACACTGGAAACAATAAAAGTGCAATGATTTGATTATGTTTGTGGTTCACATTCATTAAATGAAGAATAAAAAGTTTTCTTGACTGTTTTTTTTTATTATTATTTTGATCAAGGGCTCTCTGAAATAGTAAAATAAGCCTCCCCCTACTCCTCCATTTTCTTAAACCGAAATAATCTGAGGTGGAAATTACTATTACGAAACACACAAATTTCAAGTTCACTTACTTAAAATGGTTTTCGGAAACAAAATTTCACTTATTTATTTTTTTTTATTTTTTACATGGACCAATCATTTGCTTGGTTGGTGTCTTCTTTGCTAATAGCATGTAACCGTGAAGGTGCTCCAATAGGTATTGGCTCACTCACAACTCGTCCAGGAGTGGATCTAGGGGGAAGAAACTTTTTTATTTTATATCTAATTTAAACCGATCTCAGAGTTTGGAGCTCTTAAAAGTAGCTCCAAGTACCAGTATTACCCCCCTTCCGGAAGTCCGTCCGGTATCCGCCCCTGCGTAGCATTGTCGATAGTCACAAATGCTGAAGGTCCATGTGGAAGCATAAACAGCATTTCAACTTCACGTAAATCATGATTTATTCATAATATTTCTGCTACGCACCACTGGTTATCATACATATATATATGTAACAAAAGTTTCTTTTTGCAGATTTCTTGAATCTACACTCTGAATTGCAGAAGTTCGATTCTGGGGGAAGGATGAAGTTAGTTCATGGTGACCCGTTACTGCCATAAAAACTTCGCCATTTTCCGAAAGCCAAAGATGACTTCGTTGAATAAAAGTTACCGGTCGCATACTTTCCCTTTTTTAGTTCCGGAAGTCGTCGAATTCAGTTCCAGGCAACAAAACGAGAGTAATACCCGGAGTTTGTACTTGCACTATACTCATGAATTCTTCTACGGTTTTAGTGGGGGCGCGGTGGCTCAGTGGTAGAGCGATCACCTTCGGTGCTTGGAGTCCCTGGTTTGATCCCAGATAGCGCCGTGTGGGCTTTGTGGATGACAAACACCGTGTTCGTGGGTTTTCTTGGGGTTATCCCGTTTCCTCCCACTTTCTGCATTCCACCATTTCATTCATTACTCATAATCGTTGTCTCCTTTAGCCTAACCGGCATAATCGTGGGACGTAAAATTTAAAGATTTCATTTTTTTCTTCTGCGGTTTTAATACTGTGTTTTTTTTGCCTAAGATTATCCCGCGTTGCCACATTCTTTACACCTCCCCTTCCCCCCTCAATACCGTCGCAGAGATCCTTGCATGGCCGGTTTCACTGCAAAACCACTGCTTTATCGGACCTGTCTGTATCTCGAACATCTGAAAGCGATTTTTAAAGTGGGATGCAGAACCATCAGAAATCAATGACACGGTTTGGGAAATTGTAGACACTTTTCTCGTATTCTCGTATTCTATAAAATATATTTTCGCTTTTCTTCGAGTATTTTTAGAATCTTCTCTATCGCTATGAGTACATGACCCGAATCGTGTGTTTTATCGTCGTTTATTACAACAAAACTGTCAATTGTTTCATATTCCGGTGATAACTCTGAATTTCACTTTGCAGAAAAACAGTCCAGTTTTCAGCGAAGTCCACATGAAGTAAAATAGAATTTGTATCTTGAAATTTTATACGGTGCTTTTCGGTAGCAATTAATTCTCTCTTGATTTTCTTGATGTAGTCATGAATTACAATTCTTACAGTTAAACAAGCAATGTACGATACGAAAACAGAAAGTGGCACAGTTTTTTTTAACGAGATTATTGTTTTCCCATATGGCATACGTAACACTTTCATTTTCATCAGGATCAATAATTAAAGACTCCACACTTATTCCTTCCACTAAATGACATTGACCACATTCTTGAAGAAGACAGTAGTCATTTTCTACGGATCATACTACTAAAGGAAATAGGTCACTCATGACAGCTTCAATACATGCTACACCTTTGATTTGTAGCAACGCAGCTAACTTAAAATTTGCACAATACACACACACACACTTCCCTCGCAGGTTGCGGACTGACCCACTTTAGTCGAATATTATAAAATTCCGAGTGGTCCATTCTTATGCTAGGGTTTTTTCTGTTTAAAAAGTCAGTAAATTTCTTTGGAACGCGTAAGAAAACGTTTCGATTTTTTAAAAATTTTGTCCTTTTTCCATCCCTGTACTAACATCGCACTTAATTGATACTTTGTCTGGAACATTCCAAATCATCACTGAGGTAATAGTTCAGGCTTTTAGTAGATCATCAGAATTTATTGGATGGCCATTTCAAGTAAACTTAAAATTTGTGTGTTTCGTAATCCTAATTTCCACCTCAGATTATTTCGGTCTATGAAAACGGAGGAGTAGGGGGAGGCTCATTTTACTATTTCAGAGAGCCTTTTTGATCAAAATAATGAAAAAAAAAACAGCCAAGAAAACCTTTTATTCTTCATTTAATGAATGCGAACTACAAACATAATCAAATCATTGCACTTTTATTGTTTCCAGTGTTGCTAACTGTGACATCAAACTTAACGAAACTTCACTAACTTTAAAAGCCTGCAGTTAATTCATGAAGCATTGGTCGAGAATGCTATTTGGTGTGTTTATTATTCACGTAAAGCTAAACCATCTGACAAAATTTCAGAATTTTAAAAGATGGTGTTTTCGAGAAAATGGCGCCCAAAAATGGCGATTTTTGAAAATTTTACAATTTCTCGAATTTTTTGCGACAAAACGGTTGCACAGAGAAGCGATACAAACTTTTTTCGGAAAGCGGATAACTAGGTCTTAACAACCGTGAAAAGAGTTGGAGATATTTGGCAAAAATTACCGTGTCGGCCAGGCATGTTGGTGATAGCCCTCCCTGTTTGCCTTCCTATCGTTACGGAAACCTGTAAGTTTCACCGTGGACAGGAAGCTACCAGTCTGCACCACTAGGAAGTACGGGTAGGACATAAATGGCTAGCCCGGCCGGTTCCATACGTCGTCGACTAATTCTCAGCGTGTGGGTCTCCTTCTGGTTTACTACTAGACACCATTTCGCAGATATATACAGGTTGTATCAAAAAGAATCATCCGGTTTTAAACAATAATATCTATTCTGTCTTTTCAGATATGTGAGTGAACAACGTACTGTTGGAGAGAGGAACATCTATAGTTGTACATGGTTTCCGCTAGGTAGCAGCAGTGTGCTTGAGTGAGTGATAACAGTCAGTGATAACTGTTCAGCGTGACTTTCGTAGTAAGTATGGTGTGGATCCTCCTACTGCACAGAGCATTAGACGATGGCATGAACAATTCCGAACAACAGGTTGTTTGTGTAAGGGAAAATCACCGGGACGCCCTCGAGTGCCCGACGCAGACGTGGAGCGCGTCCGTCAATGTTTTACACGCAGTCCGCAGAAATCCATTCAGCTACTGTAAGCTCTTTGTGAAGGTGACAAAGAACGACGTATGGAGTTTTGTAATTTCATTCTTGGCAAGACTGCAGAGGACGACAGTTTTGTTCAACGCTCAGTGTTTAGTGACGAGGCAAGATGCCATTTGAATGGAAATGTGAACCGCCATAATGTGCGAATATGGAGAACGGAACACCTACATGAAGCTGTACAACATGAGAGGGACTCGCCAAAGGTTAATGTGTTTTGTGCAGTTTCCCGAAAAAAAGGTGTACGAACCATTTATCTTTGCCAAGAACACTGTGATGGGAATAATCTACCTTGATATGCTTGAGTACTATCTTTTCCCACAGTTGGAGACTGATTCAAATGATTTCATCTACCAACAGGATGGGGCACCGCCACACTGGCATGGGAAAGTGCGGGGATTTTTAAATCGAACGATTCCACAACGATGTATCGGTCGCACTGGACCAAATGATGCAGCGTTACTTTACTGGCCTCCAAGGTCACCTGATCTTACTGTGTGCGATTATTTCTTGTGGGGGTTTATAAAAGACTCCGTTTATGTGCCTCCGTTACCAAGCACATTGAATGAACTGCGACATCACATAACGGCAGCTGTGGAAGCTGTAACTGAAGACATGCTAGCTGCAGTTTGGGACGAATTTGAATACCACATGGACATGTGCCGTGCATCTCACGGGGGCACATTGAACACCTATGAACAGGTGCAATAAAAACCTTTTGAGTTTCACTGTCATGCAAAACAAAAACTATTTGTATAAGTTTATTAGTTTCACAAATACAGACTTGCCAAAGTGGATTAATCTTTTTAATACACCCTGTATATAGAGTGCGTCATTTATAATGTCCAACCGTGATAACAAAAACTAAAAGAAGGAGGGAAACGAAACCTTGCATGAAGCAACTGCAGGAAGGGGGACACCTAGCCACGTATTTGTTATCACTGGAAAAAGTGTTGCCAACTCAACACAAAGTTGTATTTTTTGAATAGCACTATGTTAAGTTATTACAAATTTTATCTACATACAAATCGAAAACAAACAATACCACTTTTATTGTTCAGTGTTGCAAACTAATTATCCTATAATATCATAAAAATCCAGAAACTTTCCAATTTTGGAGGTCTCTACAACAGTAATGACGCAAGTGAGACGAATGGTGCATCGCACATCGAAAGCACCTTAGTGTCGAATACTACGGTCAGCATATGGTGTATTTATATCAAACAGAAGAAAAAAGCTACAAGGAATTCAAAACTTGACTTCTTGCAAAGGGCTTTATTTCGAAGAGCTTAGATAAGTATCACATCTAATTACGTGGATTATTTTCAAAAAAGATGTAATGATCATAATGCCGTTTACAGCAATTTGATATTTTATACCGTTTAGGAGATATGATAATGAATGTTAAAGTTGGCAATACTGCTAAAAGTCGTGAAATTAGGAGAATATGTGGTAATCGCAACTACCAAAAACTGTTGGTTGATTCCCGGCGGGAGCTCATGTGGTTCGGATTCCACGTTAATCAGTAGGTCCACGTCTCATATAGCCTCGCTGCTGAACGGGATGTAAAACTCAAAATCACCTCACCTCACCTCAAAAACTGTTGGTTAAGTGTCAAAGGTAAGAAAACAAGCAACGATCGCTTTAAAAATTTCTCGCAATTACGTCATTTTAAAAAGTATTGCCAACTGTAACATGTATATATTATAATGTCCAAGAGGTCGGGCGCCCCCAAAATATAACCTCAGTGCAGAAAGGGGGCAATCACTTCAGCAAATAACAAGAACATTTATTTTTAACAGTTATAAATTCATCAAAATTAACACATATAATTACAAGCAAATTATCTCTCATTGCGTTAGAGCGGGGCTGGTTGGCGAACTTTTCATTCTTTTTTTATGAGCAGTTTGTGCACTGTATTGCAATGTAATGGATGTGTACGGACAGACCAATGTTTCCTCTAATAAATTCAATTTTTGTTTTTGTTTTGTTGCTTACAGTTTTCGAGAAATAAATTTTTCTTTCTTTTAAAACGGAGTATGCCAACCGATCCCTACTAAGGGGCTGGTTTTCTGATATTGTGGGACTAGTTGGCATACTTTTTAAATATAGCAAAACACAAACACACAAAAATGGAATTATTAGAAATAAACGTTATTTTGCTAAATTCTATTATAGTGGTATATATATTGCAATGAAGTAGGCTATTTGAAGTTTGAAATGACTTTTATTCACAACATTTAAAAGAATCAGCATTGTGAAATATGCAAAACTTCTTTCTTTCACTCTAGCTTGGTTGTCATGACATTGAAAGGTACAAGATTATCAAACCACATTCGTTTTAATATTATTTGGTGTAGGCTAATTCTTCATATTATTTCAAAATGTAATTACAATAACTGAACTATCAAAAAAGGTAGTTTATTTCCCGCTGTTCACAAAGTAGCTAAGAGAAACTAAGATATGTTTTAGCTGAATTATCGAGAAATGCAGTTTATTTCCTACTTTCCACAAAGAAAGAAAAAGCAATAGCTAGGCCTCTACTTTTGTATCGAAAGAACACATACAAAATATTCTTGATCCTGAGAATTAGGCCTATTCAAAAAATTCAGAGTCCGGCATACAGTCTTATCTCGATTTCTAAATTTTGACAGTAATCCAATACGTGCATGATATTCTATAACATTGAAGTAAAATATTAGTAGAACTGTAAACTACATAACAATAAAACAAACAATGTAACAATAAAAGTAAAATGAAATAAAATTTCACACGAGGTTGTTTGGCGCACTTGCAAACCAACCCCAAATGCTATACGCCAACTAACCCCAAGCCCATGTTGTGCAACGAAGTCGTAATTACTCAGCAATTGTTTGGTATTTACGTTTTATTGTTTGAATATCCATAAAAACAAAGTTCAGATCTAACTAATGCTATTACTTACTCCAAGTAGTGACGATTCTGTGATGTGACGGAGAACTAAGAAAAAAAAAAAAAAAACTTCAGACTGGCAAAAACGCTCTTTATCTAATAGACGCCATAATCCGCAAGTTACAAATTCTATATGAAGGTGGCAGCTGCATCCATAGCTCGCTCTTTTATGACAGCAGCAACAGCTCATTATGTTAGTTAATGAAGGAGTTATATGCAGTTCGTCAACCAGCCCCGGTCACCCCCACTAAGTAAACGTTAATGTTATTGTAAATGGTTACCTCGTTCAAATCCTCAAATATTTGGGCGATGATTTGATTACTTTCTATTAATTACTCTTAGTTTCTTGCTTCATATTCATAAATACTTTCTTTCTGTATGCTTTATACTAGATTATCCAGTTATTTGATGATAATACAAACAGAGTTGGGTGTTTTCCGTTTGGCAGATTTGGTAATTGGCTGATTTGTCCATTCTTACGATTGGCGCATTTGGTCATTTTCGCGTTTGGCAGATTTGTCAATTTGCAGATTTGTCCTTTTTCACAATTGGCACATTTGGTCATTTTTGCCTTTGGCGCATTTGGTAATTGGCAGATTTGTCATTTGGCGGATTTGTCCGGGTGCCCACGGAATGTGGACATACTGTAGTAGTACTTGTAGAACGAGTGCTTCTCCTTCCAATTATAACACAATTGTTCAGTAAGCGACAGTGAAAATTTATATTAATTTTGACTTCTCGATATAAGCAAATCTTTACGCAGTACATTTGACATTTGTATCAAAGTAACAAACAATTTATTATATTTTCTAACCCTTTACGAAAACAGTGTTGCAGGATTATGGATTTTCCGACTACATTTACACAGATAGACAATACTACCATCTTTTATGTTCAGTAAAAAGAAGTATAATATTTTTATTTGAAACAGTTATATGTTCATTATTTTCACATTTTATCAGTGCGACTACTTGTTCTTTCTATACTTGGACGAAAGCAATAATGACAGGAAGAGAGTTGGTTATTGGTTAGGACAGCATTTGTCAACCGTTGTGTCACGACATATTGATGTATCGCGAGATTTTTAATGTCTTCTAAGATCTTCCACAAAGAAATTATCTTTAGAATTTTTTTTTTAAATATCGGCAATCGATTATGGTATATTATTTTTCTCATATTCCTGCGTAAGAGTCATAAGTTTCTTTTATGTTAATATGTTTCTATTCAAGAGACTTACGTAATTTGCTCGTAAGATTTGTATCTCATAGTCGTTCCATTATTAAAAAATGTATTGTACGTATTTTTGTGTGTTTGTTTCTTCGCATTTAGGAAAACAAATCACGTGCATGGGTGTTGCGAAAGTTTGAAACGTACTTTGGTGTGCCCCAAAGGAAAAAGGGTTGAGAAACGTTAGGTTAGGGTTTTAACAAACAACAAAGGTCTATTTGCTCTGGTAAGTTAAGCAAGGAGGTAGAAGTTATCGGCTTATCATTAATCTTATATGTACTATCCCGACATTTATTGGTACGGCCCAGAGATCTGTCCATCTTGAACCCAGGATTCTCCGAATGTGAACCCAACGGCCTGAGAGGTTAAGCATAGATTAAGGCAAGGGCGCCCATCAGGGGGGCAAGGTAGGGCGCTGGCCCCCTAAGAAGAAATTGTACTTAGGAATATCGAGAACACAATAGAATTTTTACATTAGTTACAGCAAAATTTGGAACTATATTTGAAACGTCGCTTATACTTGCCCCCCCTTGGAAACCACAACATGGGCGCCCTTGGATTAAGGGTATAGATTGTTAATGTTCAACCCACATCCATTTCTGAAGCAACCTACTCATGCCATGGTTTCCTCACGTGTGTCTAATTGACTTCTGGTTATTCATGATAACCAGAAGTAGACACACGTGAACATTTTGCCAAGACTTCGTTGGCATAACAAAACTGACACTCCATATTTTCTGACCAAATAAGATAAATATTATTGACTAAACATATTGCATACAAACGACTAAATATTTGGTTAGCCCTAAAATTAACAAATAAAGAATCCATATAACCTGACCAAATAAGTACGTTATTCCTGATCAAATGGTTTTTTTAGTGTATATTGGTAAAATATCTTTCTCCTCTCAAGAAAAACAATAGATGACGATACTAAATGATTAACCTAAAATATACTCGAAAGTTAATAAGAATTTCTGGCAATCAACAAATAGTTGCACTGAGAGACAAGCAGTTTTATATATAAACGGAGAATGAAAAATCTGCAATTTTGTGAGAGAAGTGTTAACAAATTTAACTTTAGTTATAATCACCTATTAGAAATTTCTATGCTATAATAAATAAATATTTTCGTTATTTCAGGTGGCGTAAGTATCGAAAGGTCACTGTTCAGAAAAATCACTATTGATCATATATGGTGTGTCATACTCTGAGTAAAAGTTTAGTATTAGGGGACCAAAACTGTCCAAACACAGGATGATTTACACGAGAAGTGAGTTGAAAGTGGTGTTCAAGTACTCAAGAAAATATCGTACACAATTTTTTAAAAGGCAGTAGAGACAGTGTTTTTAGTTTGAGGGAAATTTCCCTAATTTAGGGAAATTTCATAGGTAAAGTTAGCAAAAAGGGAATTTTTCGATAAAACGTGAAAAATCCAGGGAAATTCTCGCATTGATTGAGTGACCAATATAAATGCTTAAACTTCACTTTGTCCTTCAGAAATGAACCAATACAATAGTAAGAATTTGTATGTGTGTGTGTGCATAGTGGCATAATTCTGTTCAAAGTAGCAAAATTCTGCACCCATCGTGGCTGGCAGAGGCGGATTTAGGAGGTAAAAACTGGAGGATAGCCAGAATTCAAACTATGATCGGTATATCATGAATTTGTTATAAACTTTCAAAAATATATAAACAATATGTTTGTCACTCAAAAAGCTCGGGACACTAAACCCTCGCCCCAGGCTAGACCCGCCACTGTTGGTTGGGTGTATATTTTGCTTTAAAAATGTAGGAACAAGTAAAAAAAAAGAAACCAAAATAAGCAAACAAATGAAACAAATGTGGTTGGCACTTTAATATACATAAATTAATCTTATAACTTCTGTCATAGGAATTGAACACTCAGCAAACTAGGGGAAATTTGGGAAGAAAAGGGAAAATTTGATGTCAGTCTAGGGAAATTTTCTTAAGGAAACCTACGAAAACTGAGTAGGGAACCTGTAGAAACCGTAAAGGTAAGTGGAAGTGATTCATTTGAGAAAACAAAGTAACTTGTTGGTAACAAAGACAGAAAACAACGTGTCCTGCGGGGGCTCTAACCCGCCTTCACTCGCTAACGCTTGCTCGGCAATTCTGTCTGAATTAAGTGTTGGTAATGTATGAAACCATAACACGATCGAATCGGAATAGAATATCTAAAAAAAAGTAGATGAAGAACCTGCCCGCCACCAAGCTAAACAATAGCCGTATTCTGTGACAGTTGTCTTAATTCAGAATACACCAGTTTCAACGTTTACTTAGAACTATTCTGTAAACCATTTTGGAGTTCATTTTGAAATTATTATTAAAATAAAAGTACAAGATACTTCCTCTTTTTCATCTTGAATAAAACATTATTGCTTCATTTCCTAGTTTCTATGTTTCCCGAGCACAAACTCAACCATTATTCTGTCTGCAAATTCTTATGTATCCCATCTATAACCTATGTGAATTTAATGCCTTAGTCAGGCCTGTGGCCAGCCCGAAAATGTAGGGGGACCCGGTGGAAGTTAGGGGGGGAGCCCGATCCAAAAATATTAGTTCATCCCATATTATAGTTCATTTACAAGCCTACCGTGAAAATTTTAGAGGGGGCTAGCAAAAATTTAGGGGGGCCCAGACTCCCCCTACACTCCCCTGGAAACTGGCCTGGACTTAGTCAATACGTTAATTAAAAGTTGGTCAAAACCCTTCAACAAAGATCTCTTGGGAAAAGTAAGTGAAGATATTGAGCGTAAAACACAAAGTCATTCGTTGTGCTAAAATAAAGACAGGTCCCGGAAAAGCTCTGCCGTCTTCAAGACTTCTGACTTTCGTAAGCTCTCGCTCATCTGGTGAGTAACAGAAATGTTATTCCATCAAAACTTATCGTCACGTTGCCTCTCAGAAAAGAGGAAATAGGGCATACGTAACCCGGTAATAAAAGGAGATAATCATCACCCATAATCAAGGCCTAGGTTCGATCCTCTAACGTATAAAGCCGTTTGACGCTTGAGAGCTCCTAACGCACACACTAAGGGGCACGGAGCTCAATGATAGAGTGCTATCATTAGTGAGTGGTTTCCCTGGTAAGATTTACGGTCAAGTAAATTTGTGGTGGACCAGGCCCGTATCCAGGGGGTCTGGGGGGCCGGGACCACCTAAATTTTTATTGGCCCCTCCTAAAATTTTCACGGTAGGCTTACAAGTGAACTATAATATGGTGCTGAACTATAATGTGGTTGGATCGGCCCCCCAAACTTCGAGCGGCCCAACCTAAATTTTTGGGCTGGCTACGGGCCTGTGGTGGACAGCATCATGTCAGTGGGTTTTCTCGGGTACTCCCGTTTCCTCGCATACCCTCTTTGCATTAATTCTTCCACCAGCATTCATTTGAATTAAGGTTGGTTTAAAGGGACAAGTTTCGCCGATAGATATCACTGCAGTTTTCGTATATCTCTCATGTATTTTTTACCTTTCACGAAAACTCACGATTTCTCTTACACATTTCAAGCTACAGACTTCAAATTTTTAGAAAAGGAACTTCATAACCTATTGAAGGCAACAATCCGTGCCAATTTTTTAATTTTGAATTTTCTTCATTGTTGAAACAGTACCGGTATATTGTTAAAGTTTTGGGTATTCAGTTCCAACAATTAAGCCATTTTTAACAATGAAGAAAACACTAAATAAAAAATTGGCACGGTTTGTTGCCTTCGACAGGTTATGAAGTTTCTTCTCTAAACATTTGAAGTCGGTAGCTTAAAATTTGTAAGAAAAATCGTGAGTCCAGTGAGATTTCATTTCCCTAGTAGCAAGAAGGCTTCCGGCCAGTTGGCACGTAGTTGGCTTTTGGCTTTCTCCGCTTGCACTTGAAACACATGTTTTCATACAATCTGCCATTTGTTGCACTTACAAGCGATGGTTTCGACCTTTTGCAAAGTGTCATAGCATCACTGGCCGTTCATTGGCTTTCGACTTGACTTATAAAACGCTTGCATCAAGCTTGAATGGAACACTGCATGCAAGGTTGCCCCCATGTAATTTCCTTACTGGAATCCAGCTTGCGGTATGCTTTCGAGTTTTCCAATCAAGCTGGATGCAAGTTTGGCCGACTTGCAATTCAAGCTTACATCAAGCGGTTTACAAGTTGTCTGTGCTACTAGGGTTCATCTCATTTCGTAACACACAGGCACAGATACTTTATTAGGAGTATTCCCTCCTACAACGACATTTCCACAAGAATCATCAACTTATCGTAGTTAAGGTAAAGCAAATCTTTCATTTTACCCTAACAGGTGCGTCTCTTAGATATCTAATTGTTAAATTAATGTGTTTCGTTCTTTTCCAGTTCTTAATTTCGGTCACTGTACTAATTTAATTCCTGTGAAACTTTCGCTATAATGAGTACCATCCCCACATTCATTCAATACAAAACTTACTATAGAAACGTTTTTTTAAAAAAGAAGAGGTTTTATATAAATCACAATACACCAAGAAAAGGACATATGTGAGATATTACTTACTTAGGCCACCAGTATCTCTACACGATAAGGTATTGATTTAATAGTGAGCTCAATAGGATGAGTTAATGTGGTGAAATGCGGCGTTTAGCAAATACTTCGAGACGATGTGCATAATACTTATGTTAGTATTAGATGGAAAGGATATTGTGGCTTGTATTTAGGTCATTGTATACAGAGTGTTTCAAAATAGCACCGATAACGTTTGTGAGGTGATTCCTGATACCAAGATAAGACAAAAAATATAGACCAACCTGGGTGCACAAACGCTTCCTTTCGGAGTTATAGGCTGCCGAAAACATGAAAAAAAAAAAGAATTTTAAAAGGTTATAGCTTAAAAAGTATGGGATCTACCGTATGAGGGTCAAGACTTCACTTAGGAACTAATATGCGAGCTATCGAGAAATACATGTTTCAGAATCGTAAGGTACTCACGAAGGAAATTTTATAGAGGAAGTTTGGCTACGGGGATATAATTTGAAATACTCTCCAACTCCTCCATAAAAATTGTTGCGGAAGTACAGTAGGATTCTGAAACCTGGATATGTGGATAGGGCACATATTAGTTCTTAAATGAAATCCTCACCCGACTACGATAGGTCCTATAGTTTTGGAGCTATGGACTTATAAAGTTCATTTTTTCATGTTTTTGGCAGCCTATAAAGGAAGCATTTGTGCACCCAGGTTGGTCTATACTTTTTGTCTTATCTTGGTGTCAGAAATCATCTCCCAAACGTTGTCTATGTTGTTTGGAAACACCCTGTATAAGGTCTTGATTTATAATTACTAACTGTCCGTGCACTTTTACCCGTTAAGTTGTATTATAGTACTAGAGCAAACATATATTTTGCATGATGTGTACAGTCTGATTGACTTGCTTATTATCTGTGGGTGTCTACTGAATTTGTGCTGTTATGCTTTTGATCATCATTTCTAATTGCCTGATTATCGTGACGACTCATTAACTAATGAAATGCTTATTAAACCCATATCAAATTCATACAACTAATCAGTTATATTTCATTAACGTAATGGCTAATATTTATCTTAGAGTAGTGATCGGTTTGAATGTCTAATCCTCAGCCACCGGTAGAGGTTTAGTAGTCCACAACAAAGAGTTTGAATTGGTCAAACACTTCTGAGTAGATCGTAATATCACTGAAACTACCTTAGTGAAATATCGACTCCCATCCAGTGTTTCAAATGACACATTCTGATCATAATAAAAAGATAGAAGAGACACTGCCTGCTGATCTAGTATGGCTAGCCTGAGTGTGGCTTTTGTGCTCGTATCCCAGGTTCAATTCCCAGTGGGAAAGCATTAAAAGAATGAACACATTATGATGATTCGGATTCTAACTTAAAGTCCACGTCTTATATATCTTTGTCCTGAAAAGGGTCGCTACTCTTCAACAAACAAACAAACAAACAATAAATAAATAAATAAATAAGATAAATAAATAATGGAAGAAGAGCGTTTTAAGGTAGCATGACAAAATTGTAAAGGATAGATGTTAGGTTGTAAACGACCACTTCAGACGATACGTGACAGAGCTCTATTAATACAAACCGGTACACTTTCCGAGATATTGCTCCTTTATACAAACACATACACCTTTCGAGACAAACTCCTTTACTACAAACAGATACACTTTTCGAGACAGAGCTCTATTAATAAAAACAGATACATTTTTCGAGACAGAGCTCTTTAACACAAACAGTTAGACTTTCCAACACAGAGTTCTTTTTTTAACTAGAAATAAATACACTTTCCGAGGCAGAGCTCTTTTAATACAAACAGATACACTTTCCGACAAAGAGATTTAAAAAAAATAGAAATAGATACACTTTCCGAGGCAGAGCTCTTTTAAGATATACAGATACACTTTTCGACAAAGAGATTTAAAAAAAAATAGAAATAGATACACTTTCCGAGGCAGAGCTCTTTTAAGATATACAGATACACTTTTCGACACAGAGTTTTTTTTTTAAAAAATAGAAATAGATACACTTTCCCAGACAGAGCTCTTTTAATATATACAGATACACTTTCCGACACAGAGTTTTTTTTAAAAAATAGAAATAGATACACTTTCCGAGGCAGAGCTCTTTTAATTCAAACAGATACACTTTCCGAGACAGAGCGAGACACTTTCCAACATTGTGCCCGTTGGCTTTCTCAGGGTACTCCTGTTTCCTCCCATTTTCTGATTTCACCAAGGATGTTACAAAATAGCTATTTTATAACATCCTTGGATTTCACCAACTTATCTATAATTTATTCACTTGCTTTAATCATTGTCACCCGCAGCGTAAAGGTCATAATCGTGGGACGTTAATGTCACAGATTTCATTTTTCATTCTCTTTTAATAGAAATACAAACACTTTCAGAGAAAGAGCTCTTTTAATACAAAAAAGATACACTTTTCAAGAGATGACTGTTTCAAACCCTTGCCTGACAGGATAACCTAATAATAATAATAATAATAAAGCCCACTTTCTACGATAGAGTTGAAAGTAGTTATAGTAATCGAACACAGTTCATTATCAGTGCAAAATCATTCCAAAACCAAGACAAGTGAGGGGGCCGCGGTGGCTCAGTGATAGAGCGTTCACCTCTGGTGCTTGAGGTCTCGGGTTCGACCCCAGCCCCCGCCAAGTGAACTTTGTGGTGTACGAACACCGTATGTGTGGGTTTCCCCGGGGTTCTCCCGTTTCCTCCCACTTTCTTCATTCCACCATTTTCGTTCAATACTCATCATCACCATCTCCTTTAGCGTGGGACGTAAAACTCAAAAATTTCCAAGACAAGTGAATTTCGTTTCGTAGAGTGGAACTATGACAGACTTGCTAACTATGCGAATGCAATACTCAAAGTTGAAGTAGTACATTTGTAATCACTGGTTGCAATGGAAAATAAGATCAAAAACAGAACCGGTTCCTAGGACGCTAAATCCATTTAAAAAGCCATTACTCGGTATGCCTTTCGTTTTTGTTCTTTGGCGATAAAGGCTGAAACAAAAAATCGTTAATTTCGTTTAAAAGAAATGGTTAAGGGAGAAAATACCACCGGAAGTAGTACTAATTTACAACCACTGCCGTTTTTGTTACAGTTTTGCAGGTTCTGATGGTATCTTCTCTTAACACTTTGAATCGATAGCAGAAAACGGCCTGTTGCTATCTGTTACTAGTTTTGTTGTAAGCCGAAAAAAATGCTGAAACCGGAAATGATTAATTTTACCCATTTCCAGACTCAGTAAAGGGCTAAGGGAGGAGATAGAACCTACTTTTGGGAAGCTGAGTCGATTGCAAAAAAAAAAGTCAGTCTAAAGTCTAAGGAAGTCAGTAATGAAACCGAAACTAGTACCAAATTACAACCATTTCCAGTTTCGATAGAGCGTTGCTGATTTTGATTTTATGTATGTTCTCTTGATAGCCTGAACCAATTGCACAAATTGCATATTTTCTATATACGGTATTACCATGTACAATGGCGATAAATGTTGAAACCGGAAATGGTTAACTTTAACCACATCCGGTTTGAACACGGGGTTAATAGAGGAGACGAAACCTATTCCTGGGAAGCCGAATCGATTTGCAAGAAACAGCATTTTGATATCTCTTACCGTTTTTGGTTTATAGAAACCAGTATTGAAACCGGAGGTACTAATAGTAAATTTCAATGACTTCCGGTTTTCAATAGCGTGTTGTTCGTTTTGATGTTTTGTTCTCTTGACACCCTGAATCGTTTGCAGAAAACCGCTTGTCGCTATCTAATACCATTTTGTTCTATGGCAATAAATGTTGAAACCGGAAATGGTTAATTAAACCACTTCCAGACTGAATAGAGGGTTCACAGAGGATATGGATCTTATTCTTGGGACGCTGAATTGATTGCAAAAAAAAAAAAAAAAAACTCCATCTTGATATCTCTTTCAGCTTTTGCTTTGTGGAAATCAGTGTTGAAAAAAAAAGGAAGTAATATTAAATTTGAACCACTCCGATTTTGGTTGAGTTTGGATATAGTCATGACCAGTGGCGTATTTAGGGGGGCTTCCGGGCTTAAGCACCCTCCCGAAATCTTACTTACTATAGTAAAATATGTGAAATATCTTGCAGAATGTTCACATTTTCAGGGAAAGCCCCCCCCCCGAAAGTTAGCAAAGCCGCTCCCGAAACATAATCGTAAATACGCCACTGGTCATGACACATTGCCTTAAGACTCTGATTCGTTTAGAAAGGTCATATCTTGCTATCTGCTACCGTTTTCGTTTTATGGTAATAAACATAGAAACAGGAAATGACTAATTTGAACCACTTCCGTTTTCAATGGAGAGTTAGCGATACTAGATGGAACCAATCCTTGGGACGCTGAATCGATTGTAAAAAAAATAGAAGAAGAAGAAGAAACTGCATCTCGATATCTCTTACCGTTTTTATACTGGTATTTGTTGACAGACAGACGGACAAAGCGTTCCACAAGACTTGTGACACCCATGTGTAGCAGTCTAATAAAACTAAAAGAAAACAAATATTCAAAGAGAATCTCTGCTTAGAAAAAAAAAAAAAAAAAAAACAGTAAAGAGCATTTATGAATGAATAGCCTTTCGTTTTATAATAACGATTTTACGAATATTTAAAAATTTACGCCTACGCGTTTATGCAACCCGCCACTCGTTCATGTTTTGAGGTTTGCATATTAACGTCCACCCGAAACATCGTATATTTATGAAATGAATGAGGTATAGGTAACCAAGTTAAGTGAAGTTATCCGTGAATATGTTAAACGATTTGATTCCATTAAACGAACTCAACTGAGATAATTGATCTAGCTATCTATTGCAAAAGCAGAATTAAAATAAAAAATGCGCTCAAGAGTTATCTTGTGAAATAACGAACGGACGTAACTACCATTACAATCGAAATAACACTTCACTAGCGTCATTTTAACTAGAAAATCGAAAATAACAGGGAGGGAAGTAGGGTATACCAGAATAAAGGGGGAAAAATCACGAGAGAAGAGAAATGGTCGAGATACGTACAGAACGCGCCAACAAAGCAGTTAGTGTGGAATAAACAAGAGGAAAACATATATGACAAAACAGGGAAGTTGAACTGCATAATATGAGAGATACTTGTTGCTGTAGGTACAGCAGTCATGCGTATGAAATACACCGGGACTACATACGCTGTTGACCTCAGGAGTGTAGATCGATACAAGATGTATGCATTATTCACTGTTCTGTTTGTTACTGGGAAAATGTGCGTCTCAGTTTTTTTTTTTAAATCTCTGCTTTGTGGCTGAAATTCAACTCTCCAGATATGATGTTTGTTGAAAGGTAATTCAAAATTGTAGCACAAAGGAAAATAGATTATTTTTAAACTATATATAGATATACCCTTTGAATAATATAAGGGATTAGCAGAATGCCCGTTCTTTGCATGGGAAAATACGTTTCACTTTGGATATAAAAGCACCTATGGACCAGAAAATGTATGAATTCGACACTAATATCTGTCATTTTCAATTACTTCTATATGTCACTATTCGTTTTAGCGACTCCGAAAACTATGGATTCGACACTAATATCGGACATTTTCAACCATTTATTTTTATATATCCTCCCCCAAATTGAAGGGCTCAATTTGGATTTAAACGGCATCGGAAGAGTCACTATTCGTCTCAGAGACCCCGAAAACTAGATTTTGACACTAATATAGGACATTTTCGATCATTTTCATATATCTCAACCTACCCCAAGTTGAAGGCCTCAATTCGGATTTAAACGGTATCAGAAGTGTCACTGTTTATCTTAGCGACCCCGAAAACTATGGATTGAATACTATATATAGTTCATTTTCGTTCCTTTTTAAATATGTCCCCACCTCCCCTTCCCCTAAGTTGCACCGTCAAAGTGAAATGATAAAAAAAAAACATCGCAGGTCCAAACCTCATCTATGTTGAAAATTTGGTCGAGATTGGTCGGGTGGTTCAACAGTTATTATGTCACAAACATAGTTACTTTCATTGGTTTATAGTTTGGCTACGGGCATATAATTTGAAGTACTCTCATACTAATACTCTGAAGTGCTCTCTAATTTGAGTACCACAGGATTCTGAAACTTTGACATTTGGATAGGGCACATACTAGTTCTTATGTGAAATATTGACCCAACTACGGCAGGACCCATAGTTTTGGAGCTATGGACCTTTAAAGTTCATTTTTTCATGTTTTCGGCAGCCTATAACTCCGAAAGGAAGCATTTGTGCACCCAAGTTGGTCTATACTTTTTGTCTTATCTTGGTGTCAGGAATCACCTCCCAAACGTTGTCGGTGTTGTTTTGAAACACCCTGTATATAAGATAATATTATATATATATATATATATATATATATATATATATATATATATATATATATATATATATATATATATATAGCCAGATTTAGGGGGTGCAAAGGTGCATATGCACCCCTCTCGTTGTAAATATACCCTACCTAAAGTGAGAAGCTAGCAGTGAGTTTTGCGAGTCAATAGTTTAAGTCAATTTTCTGAAAATTGAAGGAAAAAAATTCATCGAGAGCACACACTTAGCATTTCCAAAGGAATTCCTCATTCACATCACAGATGCCTAAAGACATTTAAAAAATTCAAATTTAATTCAAATGTACTGGTAGTTATTGGTGCACACCCTCAGAGAATCCCGGATCCGGCCCTATATATATAGAAAGACAGAGTGAGAGAGGGAGATAAATTGATTGATACAAATTGTAAATAATTAATTATTAAATAAATTTTACCTTTGATGTTTCAGCCGCTTTTTCTAATTCTTTCAAACGCACTGGCTGTTGTTACAACGAGAGTTAGAATTAATTTGGGAAATTGATGTGCTATAATTTTAATTGTAACGTTGTTTTAATTTTACATTTTAATATGTAATAATCAAATTGTGTGCAATTATTCTTACATACTGAAATATTATATTATAACAATGAAACAATTAAAATTACATATTATAACACAATAAGTGTACAATACTTTTCCAAATTAGTAGAGCTTTCATTATTATAAATACAGGGTTAGGAATTACATTTCTAAGCTCTCTGTAACTCTGGCCATATTAGCTTGTCACGTGGGAGGAATGACGTCCCTCGGCGAACACACTGAACGGGGAATTAGGAAGAAGGAAAGGAACAGAAAAGAAAGGAACAAAAAAGAAAGGAACAGAAAAGAAAGGAACAAAAAAGAAAGGAACAAAAAAGAAAGGAACAGAAAAGAAAGGAACAGAAAAGAAAGGAACAGAAAAGAAATGAGCAAAAAAGAAAGGAACAGAAGAGAAAGGAAGCAGCGGGCTGGGACCATTATGGGTGAATTATCATGCGTAATTGTTGACAAAGTCGTGAAGAGTAAAATTTTATGGTGCTAAAAATATACACGTATTATTCGTTGCGCCATAGTTAAATCTGATTCACTTAACACTTTCTGTTCTGCTGGAATATTTTCATTTTTACTTAGTCATTTATGAAAATATGCAAGATAATCTTTAAGTTTTACGTCCCACGCTTATGCCGGCTAGGCTAAAGGAGACGGTGATGATGAGAAATTAATTAAATAGTGGAATGGAATGAAGAAAATGGGAGGAAACATGAAAACCCCGAGAAAACCCACTCGGCACACGCTGCTTGTCCATCACAAAGTTCACTTGGCACGAGGTGGGATCGAACCAAGCACCCTATGCACCAGAGGTGAACGCTGTACCACTGAGTCACCGCGGTCCCCTTTATTCATTTATGACGATATAAAAAAATCTAGCCGTTAGCTTACGCGCCCTTGGTATGGAAGACAAGGGTTCGATTCCTGGCGGTACTTCATGTGGTTTGGATACCACGTTAATCCACGTCTCATATAGCCTGTCTGTTGAACGGGACACTAAACTAAAAATCAAATCAAATCAAAATTTAAAAAAAAAAACTACACACATTGTATGTTTTGCTGTCTAATATTTCCTCTCAGCGACGCTAGTATAACCTAGCATTAACACAAAAATACATGTTTACGTTCTCCCGTAACTACTGTAAACATAGATGTTACACGGAACATCACCATAGCAACGTTGCAGAATGAGGTTAATTTTAGTATTATTATTATTATTATTTTTAAAATTTTGTGTTTATTGGTAACTTTTTCTATGTATCACCTCTGTTGGCTTATTTTAATTTAATGTTGTTACACGTTAGTAGGTTGCACTACTCTAAACTAATCAAGATTTCTGGTTTTCTTGTATTTCGAATTTGGTTGAAAGGTTAAAGGTTCCTTTCGTAGAATAGTAATTATGTATATCTTTCAATATATCTTTGAATATAGCCTATATATATATATATACCCAAAGATTTAGCATTTTGAGTTTAGCACCTTCCAGAGAGAAGATAACAAGTACGTACTATAGAAGTTTTCGTGGAATTGAGGTTCGTCTGCGACTCGCAGCGTTGCTGTCGTCAACATCTCTTTATTATATCTGGGATGCCTTTTATGTGTGTTCCCGCAAGAAGATCAACGGGAATTTACATGGTTATCTTCTTCTTCTCCTCCTTCTTATCTCCAACCAATTCTTAATCTTCAACTCGGAGGATTTCACAGTATTACACTTACTAATTAGAAAGTAGGAAAAAGACACACACACACACACACACACACATACATATATATATATATATATATATATATATATATATATATATATATATATATATATATATATATATATATATATATATATATATATATATGGGTTTCTATATACAAAGAACATCCTCGTTAAAACTTCTATTAATTATCAGACTATGCAATGGTATATCTATTGATTTCTAGTATCAATAACTATATTTTCTGGATATTTCTGGCAAAAGTAGGTTAATTTACGTTATAGGGCTACAAACATTTTTTGAACGTATTTACGAAATAACAACATACTTATTTCAGTCGTTTTTCAGGAAATAACCTGAACAAAACTCAGACTTGCAAATTAACTATTTCTGTATATATTTTATGATTACTTGGATAATTGGAGTTGAACTTGCCTTTAAAGTAATATAGCTATACAAATGATTATTCTTTTTGGATTATACAAGTGTTTTCCTCATATCTATTCCGTATATCAATACAAAACTTGGCGTATATCAATGCGTATATCAATGTCACAATCCGTATGTCAATGTCATTTCTTATCCCTTATAGTATTTTTCGAGATACATTTGAATTGTGTGCTTTTATCCAGGGCCACTCCAGAGAGAGCCAAAGTTGATGGGAGGGATTTCCGGAGGGAATTTTCCCGACATTTTCCCAATTTTCCTTGTTTAAGTACGTTATGGCCCACAATACATAACACCTCTGGAAAGTTATAGTTTCATGCTGAAGAGAATCAACTACAAACTATGACTTTGCAACGAACAGTGTTGATGCAATAGCTATTTCACTGCGAGTCTACGATGTTCTTTATACTAACAGGATTAATGGGCTCCAGGGACTTACTCCATTGTCTATGGCACCAGGGGTGCCAATCCCCCCAAGGCTGTGACGCTAATCCTCCCAATTAACAAAGTACCCCCTCACATTTAATTTTACAGCTCTGCCTATCACAACACATAAGATCATTTCTGTAATAAAAGAACTCAAGACACATCTTGCAGTCACACAATTTTAAATTTAAATGTAGTTTATTTCAACGATTTTTCGTTGTTAATTACTTTTATTTTTAAAACTAGACATCACAAACTTAAAATAATACTAAAACTAGACACTATGATTAATAGTTAGTATGACAGGCAGCACATGTGCTATAATATTCAACTTTCAATTATGCAATCCCTTTTTTTGTTCGCTTTGCGACTACTTTCCTGTGTTGTTCGACTATTCTCAACAAGAATTTATGTTCTTCGTCCCTGACTTTAAACTTTTAATTTTTTTTTATCAAAGCAGTTTCTCTTTCTCCGGTACACTTAATTAAAGATTATTTTTCTTTTACTTCTTAACTGACTTAAAATTTCCTATTCACCTCAATATTAACTTATGGTTACTTATAACAATGCTTCTGATTGTAGAGCTCCTTCGTGGCTAGCGGTTAGCGTACACGCCTTTGATTTGGGAGACCCGGGTTCGATTGCCGGCAGGAGCTCATGTGATTCGTAATCCATGTTAATCAGTAGGTCCACGTCTCGTATAGCCTCGCTGCTGAAAGGGATGCTAAACTCAAAATGCAATACAATGCCCCTTTTTGCAGTGTTCGACCCACATATCCTGCCGATGTATTGTGTTACACAGTAGTTCGAGGCATGTACTGTGTTACACAGTACTGCCAAAAATTTATGGTAGACTTAGACATTTCTGGAAGAAGGAGTTTGATGTTTTACGTCCCACGATTATGTCGCTTAGGCTAAAGGAGACGGTGATGATGACAGATGAGTGAAATGGTGGAATGAAGAAAGTGGGAGAACCCCTAGAAAACCTACGAGCATTGTGTTTGTCCACCACAAATTCCACACGGCGGAGTCTGATTTTTGATTTGAGTTGAATTTGAGTTTAACGCCCCTTCCAGCAGTGACGCTATATGATACGGAACCTACTGATTAACGTGGAATCTGAACCACATGAGCTCCCGCCGGGAATCGAAGCCGGATCTCCCACTTCGAAGGCCCATATGCTAACCGCTTAGCCACGAAGGAACTCTGAGTTTGATATTTGAGTATGGTTCTGTGTTTAATTCGGAAAAATCAAATTACAAGGCAGGAAAACATTCATTAAAATGGTTATGGCATTATGGCAGTTGAAGAGGAGAAGAAGGAACATGAAGGTATAATAATATAGTAATTAACTGAGTAATTAGTTTTTACTTTTTTTTGTCTTCGCGTGAAATGAGGCAATTTTAGTTATGTTACATAAAAATTCCCCCTAAAAATTTTAATGACGCCATTGGGGTCATGTTCCCCCCTTGCGGGCACCCAATATTTTGTGCATGAACATATCTTTGTTATGTTTATCGAATGGACTAGGTTTGATTCGGATGTCCGGATGACACGTTTATATCCCTACCTTGTAAGTATTGCAACTTAATTAACTCTTTATCTTCTCCTTCGGGTACTTGGATTGGAGGGGGGGGGGCACGGTGACATAGTGCTACAGTGCTTACTTCTTGTGCTTGGAGTCCCTGGTTTGATCGCCGACCAAGTAATCTTGTGGTGAACAACATCGTCTCCATGGGTTTTCTCGTTTTCTCTTACATTCTGCCACATTTAAAGCCTGTGACAAACACCTTGGCATTTCAGCTAAACGAATAAAACGCAAGCTCTGACGCGATGTTGCCGAGTGCTAAGGTAGGCGTGGCTATGAATAAGCAGACGAACTACAGCGCGATCAGGTGGCAGGCGATAGACGTGGATGTGCACAAAATAAACGTGGCAATACCGTTGGTCTCGCATTTGCTAGCAGCATTGAAAGAGAACTTGGAGCGCCGCCTTCAAATGTCAAGATATTTGTCACGCCGTTTAGTTTAATTGTTACTTTATATTTTTTTTATCTACGAAATAAGAACAATTGTTGGAACTTCCAGGAAGAAATACTTGTTGGAAGTTCTAAAGAAAGCGAGATTGAAATGGAAAGATCGAGGACTCATAAGAAACTTATTCATGAAACAACCAGTAAGTGTTAGAATAGGGTAAAATATGACAGAGAAGAGTGCAATTGGAAGGAGAGTTTCGACAGGAATGAAGTCTCTCGCTAACAATATTTAATATATATTTAGAAGAGAGAGTGAGAAAGAGCTACAAAATGAAAACGACATTTCAATAAGTGATAGAATGTTTACGTGTACACGGTTTGCAGATGACATGCCACTTGTTGCAGAATCTGAAGAGAAAATCAATCAGATGTTAGAAAACTTGAAGAAAGGCTATGAAGAATATGGGATGAAAATAAATGTTGGAAAGACAAAAGACATGGTGATTGGAACGAATCGGTTGCTGTGAAATATAGAAGTAAGATGGGAGAAAATAGAGCAGGTGACTAGTTTTAGATACCTGGGTAGTATTCTTAGTGACAATATGAGGTGTGAACGTGAAATAAAAGCAAGGATAGGAATGGCGAAAGAAGCGTTTAGGAGGAAGAAAAGTCTGTTTTGTGGGGCCTTGAATAAAAGGAAACAAAAGACTCGTAAAATGCTTCGTGTGGATGAAGTATTGTCTTGTATGGGGTAGAAACATGGACGTTACGCAAAAGTGATGAAAAACAACCGAAAGCTTTCAAAATGTGGGTATAGAAAAGGATAAAGAGAATTAGTTGAGTTGAGCGGAAAACGAATGAATGGGTGTTAGAAATGGTGCGGGAGAAAAGAACAATTTTAGATGGTATTGAAAAGAGGAAGATAAATTGGTGGGAACATTAGAGAAGGAACTGTGTCATGAGGGGGGCGTTAGAGGGTATTGTGCCAGGAAAGAGAGGGGCGGCGATGGAGGCTGCAGTTGATGGATGGTTTCAGATCAGAAAAATCATACATGAGGACAAAATGGTTAGTTTAAGACCGTGGAGGATAGGAGTTTCCCAGTTGCGGCAAGTGACTTGCCAATAATGGCAGAATACCTATGATGATGATGGTGAATTGTGTTCTCAGTTGTTGCAGCCTCAAATACCTATGATGATAATGGTGAATTGTGTTCTCAGTTGTTGCAGCCTCAAATACCTATGATAATGATGGTGAATTGTGTTCTCAGTTGTTGCAGCCTCAAATACCTATGATAATGATGGTGAATTATGTTCTCAATTGTTGCAACCTCAAATTAACTCACTTCCTAACGTCTTATAATGATGAATTTTTCCATAGTGACCTAAGTCGTGTGACAATACAACATTCCGACATTATTTTTATATATTCTATACATTTCCATTGTTAATTAAGTTATTAATAGTAGTCTTTAGTAACTATAGACACCTATATCCTATTACGTTATGCAACCAGAAATTCTGAGGGCTATAATAGGGTAGACTTTAAGGTTTAATTTAATTCTGATAAAACTATCTCTGCCACAAAGTGCTGCATATGCTTCTGTTACAAGTTTCACGCAGTGTTCTGTACTCTTAATGTGACAGGAATATTTCAAAACTCTTTTTATGCCTGGATGTTCACAGTTACTACTGTAGATTTCAAGTTATTTGTTGGGATACAAGACAACGCTATAGAATGCGTCACTTCAACTGATTCCCAATTAATAAGGTCTGTGTAATAGTTTGCATTAAAATTGAGGTTTGGTAGTATAATTTTTCTTTTTACATGTGACTCATTGTCTGCTTTAGCTGGTCTTCCTTGTTTCCTCTTCCTAATGTTGCTACTGTCATTATCTCTATTCTTCTCGTTCCTAGCCTTTACCCTTGCGTTGACTATCTCCATGCCTCTTTTCTGACGCGAAGTCTTTCATTGTCAACCCTTAAGATGGGTTTCCACGTTAGAAGAACTTGTAGCTGTCATAAAAAAATCTTGAAACCGTACCATATTTCACCGTATACACATAGTCTTGAAAGGGTCATAAATCATTTTTTCCATCTTGCAAGGAGTCGAACAGTGTCCAACTTTCTGGGACGTCTTGCTTGCTACCTGCTATCGCCCTCCCGCTAAAGGAAAAATCAGTTTTGCTGCTTCCGAAAGGAGGGAGAGTGCGCCAAAATACATGTTTTTAATGAGGAGGTTAATTGTTTGTCCACTAGACTGCAGTGCTGCATGGGTCGTGATACCTTTCTTGCTTACAAGAAGTTGTAAAATCTAAACAGTAGATAGAAAAATCGGGTAGCAAGGTCTTTTTATGACAGCTACAAGATTCATGTAAAGTGGAAACGTGGTCTTAGAAAACAATACATTCTCCTGGTGAGCCAAATAACAGTTATTTTGAATCACTTCTTGAACCAACTACCGCTCCTTTTGTGTTATGTATCTTGAAGAAGTTCTCATTAGTCACACAAGTAGAGTATCTTTTTACTGAAAACCAGCGATCTCCAGTCTCTTTCCTGTATAGAGTTTGATCTTTAAGACCATCGAAGCACAAGCCTCTAAGAACCTTTTCTTTGGCCTTTAGCACTTCCTTTTGTCGTATCTTTTTCCTTTCTCGCCGGATTTTTGAGCAGTCTATCATCTCGTCAGCATTCTTTGGATCAATTATTCCAAAAGATTGCAGTGTAGCTGTTGCTATCAAAGCAGTTGCACAATCAGATGTTCCAAATCGGTCTGTCAGCATAGCGAGAGATCTAAGAACATGTCATTTCTGCTTCTTTCTTCTCTAATATCCAGTTGTTTCGCAAAGTAACATCAACAGTTGACTCACTGCTATCAGAAGATGTTGTCTGGAGTCAGTAGCGTACGCAGGAATTTATTTCGGAAGCGATCCAAACTCAATATGAGGGTATTTTATATTAAAATTCTTAAACTTGCCCCTAAAATTAGGCTAAATTTACACAAAAGTCGAAATTTCGGGGGGGGGGGGGGTCCGGACCCCCAGGACCCACCCCCTGAGTACGTTCCTGTCTGGAGTTGATTAGAAGTACTCGTTTATGGTATATAAGAAGACTGTTGGCGGGTGGCCTCTCGTGATTTCCTTTTATTGCGTACGATTACAGAAACATATATCAAAGAACTTCGTGTAATCTTGTTTAAATATATTCACTTTTTCTGGCAACTAGCAGAAGCTTTCGTTTTCTTCTCAGATTTAACCAACTTCTTGTATACTTTCCGTGCAAGGCAAATAGAAGCTGAACTACACGTTGTAACAACACAGCAGGGATGGAAGCCTTGTCCTAAACAGATTTCACACACTGGGCAACGTCTCCCGTCACCTTCTTTACAGATGGTTCATATTCTTTCTCATACTTTTCAACCTCTACCATTGAAAATAATGCAACATTACATCTGATTTTGTGGGTAACTGAAAGCTCAGTTGAATGTCCAAACACGAATGTCCTTTTATTGCGTACGATTACAGAAACATATATCAAAGAACTTCGTGTAATCTTGTTTAAATATATTCACTTTTTCTGGAAACTAGCAGAAGCTTTCGTTTTCTTCTCAGATTTAACCAACTTCTTGTATACTTTCCGTGCAAGGCAAATAGAAGCTGAACTACACGTTGTAACAACACAGCAGGGATGGAAGCCTTGTCCTAAACAGATTTCACACACTGGGCAACGTCTCCCGTCACCTTCTTTACAGATGGTTCATATTCTTTCTCATACTTTTCAACCTCTACCATTGAAAATAATGCAACATTACATCTGATTTTGTGGGTAACTGAAAGCTTGGCTGAATGTCCAAACACGGAGTAAGTCATTTTTGATCTTGTTTTATCTTCGGTATGGTTAGAATTACAATATTGATATAAAATACAGATCTCACTCACATGACATAAATTTTAATTTATAGTACATAAACAAACTAATTATACATTTACCAAGTACGTACAACGAAGTAAACGCTGAAACGTAATGTTATCACCGCAAAATTATTTTGAAAAGATCGTCTTCCACACTCGAACAAAGTTATCGAATACTTATGTTGTTTCTTTTTAACATTGCTATTATTGGACTACTCAAAATTGAATTCTTACGCAAGGGAGGAAGATAGGCTGTATAAAGCAGTATGGGAGCTTTTTAAACGGAAAAGAGCGTTGAAGAAAAAATTATAATGAATAATGAACACATTTATCGGCATAATAATTCAATGCTAGAACCTTATATGAAACCGCAAGTACAGTATATGATATACAAGTCTTTGTTTTGCTAAAATGGGACATTTTATGGTTCCAAATCTGCCTAAATCATCTAGAAATTATTTCTTCAATTCTATAGACTGCTTAAGTTAAGAAATATGGGCAATACTTTTGTTCATTTACCGTAAAAACACAAAAGAGTCCTGTGTATGACGGGTTTGCATACCCTAAAAAACACAAAATCTTTTTGGACGATTCGCCAATGGAAGATATTTGATTTCAGCGAACGAATTTTTTACAGTATTTTATCAATATTATTTGACACTATTGTGTTTTCGATATATAAAAAAGTGATTTTTCGCTCCGCCCTAATATATATATATATATATATATATATATATATATATATATATATATATATAAAGTAACTTTTCACATTAGGATTTAACCATTCATTTCCTTTCATTTGTGAATAGGATGGCAAAAGCGGAGGCGGTATTTCCTGCTTAAGAGTGGTCGAAGAGAGACTTACGTCAATTACGAAGGTAATTGCTATTTTTAAGTCCATTGTCCAGCATTACCATTCAAGAAAAAAATAATATAGGAAATTTAAAGAAAAGAAAGGCTTCACTAATATAGCTTTTCTTATAAAAGGAAAATGGTGACTCCATTCTGGACCGGAGATTATCTAAAGTAAAAAAGAAAAATGAATACGCTTCCTTTAATTTCATTTTCAAATATTCATAATAATAATAATAATAATAATAATAATAATAATAATAATAATAATAATAATAATAATAATAATAATTAAAGTACCATATAAAAGTACCATATTTCAAGAAAGTAAATCCCCACGTTAAGTGTGTTTGCATATCCAAGACTTTTAACTATTAAAAAAACATTCACGATCATTCCAATCCCAACTATTTCACAGATTCAACCAGTTTTAAGTAAGTTATTAGAATTCAAAATCGAATGTGGCTTATTTGAAAATTACTTTTATTCATTGTAAGAGTTATAACTTCCAAATATTCACCATAAACTCATAGTCGTATCGTGCGAGACAAAAGCGAAAAAAAAAAATGAAATGAAATCTTTGAGTTTTACGTCCCTCGGGTGAGACAAAAGCGAGTGTGAAACAGAATAGTATTTTACATAAAAGTCAAAAGATGTGCGACTTCATACGAAATAGTCAAATGATTTGGGTTAATGGTCTATCAATCAGATGTTTATGTGTTCAAATCCTGTGGGAAGTCATTTTTTAAAAATGTATTCCAATTTTCATCCGGAAACTGAGAAAATGTTTTGAATACATTTTTGGCAAGTCCTTTTTTTTCAAATCTCATTATAGGAGTGGCAAATCTAACATCTATAGCTGAAAACAAAATATTAAGTATGTTCAGTATTCTATTATAATACTCAGATTTGTAACGAAAATCTATAAGCGTGGTTGATTTAAGTAGATTTTCCCTGGGGAAATTGCCAATATGCGAGGAAGAGAGTGCTGCAAAAACATTGGTTGTGCACATTGAGCACGATCGAAGTATAGCCCCGAAAAGGAGAAATTTCTTAGTTCGAGAGGTTTCTCAACTTACCTCCAGGTAAGAATAAAGGTACGAAAATCATTGTTTAAAAGGTTTTCTAAACAAATAGAATATTACACTTCTTGTTATACGTTTTGAAATGACAAAATAATAACTTATAAGAAACTATAATAAAGGCATAAAGAATTATAATACTATCGTGTAAGTACTATTGTGTACTACATAAATAGTATCGTGTAAGTAACAAATTTCTGGTCTGATTAAAACAATTGACTGCCATGAGCATCATATGTGGTGCTCACATTATTTTTCTGTGAGGCCATGAGCAGCATATATGATGCTCAAGCTCGATATCACAAGTTACTAACCTATTCAGGTTCTTGAGCATTATATATGATGCTCATTGTTACAAATTACTGTGAGACCATGAGCATGACATATGGTGCTCGGCTCCCATTGGTACATTTTCGGGAGAAGCAAAATATCGCGAGAAAAATGTGACATGACTATCCATAATTGAGCCAAAGGTAAGAATAAATTTATGGCCTCCTGGGAGCAGTACCCTCAAATCAGCTTGGCAGTCAACCTGTTAGAACTCGAATATTTTACCGGATTGCCCTTTGAAGTAAATCCTCTCTATATAAACCTAACTAGAAAGGCATGTTCAACTCCAATTAACTAATTAATATTTTTACTAAAATAATTTATTTTTATATAGTTACTATTTAATGTTGTATACATTTCATTTCCAAAATCAAGATCTCAAGATGAAGATCAAAATGATTCCCAAAATGTATGTTAGACGAGTGAATATTCGCAAATAAATTAACAGTTAATTTACGTAAATACTGCATTGGTTCGTCTTGGATTTCACACTATAATAATAATAATAATAATAATAATAATAATAATAATAATAATAATAATAATAATAATAATAATAATAATAATATCCTATTTGCACGGTTTTGTACTTGTTTCCAACAAGACTTCTGCACACCATTGTAGTACATTATTATTATTATTATTATTATTATTATTATTATTATTATTATTATTATTATTATTATTATTATTATTATTATTATTATTATTATTATCAAATTTGGGTTTTAAGAAACCACAGTTCTTAGTCAATAGTTGTTTTCCGTTTGTATGATATTTAATTCAATGCCTCTTTGTTACAACATCTATATATATAAAAGAGAACGTACAAATCCTTTGTCCGCTCATCACGCTAATACGGCTGAACCAATTTCTTTTATTTTTGGGGGGTTATTAGGATTTGGACCCTAGATGGTTTTTATCATATCACTTTAATTTTCAATTACCAGTGTCTTGAGATAATTGACCATTCAGGTGTCCATTACGTACAAATCCTTTGTTAGTTCATCATAGGTATAAAAATAAACGTATTTATATGCAACCCGCATGACCGTGTCACTCGGCGGGTTAACATAAATGACAGGCGTTATAATGGTTTTTATCATATCACTTGAAAGCGAAAAAGTAAAAATTATCTAAGTAACAAAGTTTATTGCGTTCGGGGGTGACCGCAGCGAAGCGGGGCGGGTTAACATAAATGACAGGCGATATAATGTTAACATTTACTGCAATCTTCTATGGTTTTTATCATATCACTTGAAAGCGAAAAAGTAAAAATTATCTAAGTAACAAAGTTTATTGCGTTCCGGGGTGACCGCAGCGAAGCGGGGTGAACGCTGCTAGTTTATAATATTTATAAGTTATATAACTATAAGAAAAATTGCAATTTAGCAAAGATTCTTGGTTCCTTGTAAATCAATTATAAATTGCTCAAATGCCACTTTTAATTTTTTTAAAATACTTTCAAGCGTATATATTTTAAACTTATAACTAGGCTGCTGTCCATAGGATTACTCACCACCTGCTTTGAAGATATATTTTAAATGCCTTTACATTAATACAAGACTACTGGTGTTAATATTAGAGACTGCTAGACCTACATACGTTTCATTTATTATGATTGTTTTAAATTTCTTTATTTTTAATTCACAATTAGACCTGTGTTACGAAACTAGAATAAAATTATAGAACAAAATTCGTGTGTTCTTAATAATGTTATACTTGGTTGTTCAATTTGAACTTAAGCCTTCCTTTCAACACCGAGGCTGAATGATACTTGGACCTATTGCTTAATCTGGAATCCGAACCACATTTGCCTCCACAAGGATTTGTCCCCGGGTCTCTCGCACTGAATGTGTATACATTAACCGTATAGCTACGAAGGAGTTTAACAATATACTAAAATAAAATCCACGTCAATAGCTCTATTGCATAAGTGAAGTACGCATACCCGTAAAAGAATAGTCCTTTATCTGGTGTTTATATTATTATTTATCTGTCTTAATTGTTTATATTATATTAACAATTAAGACAGCTTTAATTCTTATTTAAACAGTAGCTATAATTTTTTATTGTACCCAATAAGATGACTTAGAACTTTGACTGTGCATAGCTTGGGATTGAGTTGAGTTGATTTTGATTTTAATGTCCCTTTCAGCAACGCGGCTATATGAGACGGAACCTACTGATTAACGTGGAATCCGAACCACATGAGCTCCTGCTGGGAATCGAATCCGGGTCTCCCACGCCAAAGACGCGTACGCTAATCGCTTGGCCACGAAGAAGCTTCATTGCGCATAGTTTTGAAGTCGAAAACCTGCACAATACAATATACTCTTTCAGAGAAGGTCAAGATTTTTCGTCATGCCTAGTTTGATCCTGATTGAAGAAGTTTGTTCTCTTTTGTTATTGTTCTTGAAAGCATGATTTGAAATATAACCACCATTCATAACTCAGAAACTGAACGCTTATACAACATAATACAGATTACACACACTTATATAGTAGGTTAAAGTCTTTCAACACGCCAAGTTTGATTCTTGTAGGATGAACTCTGCTGAATTCATTCGTTAACTTATATAGTGATCTTGAGTTTCGAAGTTAAAAATCAAACGAATGGTGTAAATAAGCATATTTAAGTACCTCAATTTTTCAGTGGTCAAAATTCATTTGAAAAGTTTGCAAAATGACGTTAGCGAGTACAGTGGCTATTCTTTTATATTTTTATTTCATTTATTAATTTTTTTTTAATAAATGAGAGTATATTATAAATATCTCAATGAACAAATAAACTATCAAAAAGTACACCATTTGTAAAAATAATCTACGAATGGCATTTATTCCGAAGTTGGGCGTCCGATACTTTTCGAGCAAAATCTTCATAAAAGCTATTAAAATTCATAATATTTCAATTCCTAACTGACTTTAGGGTTCCTTTCGTTACATCGTGAGGTAGGGGAGAGGTTAGGTTAGATTTGGTTTGCATATACAACAGAGGTGCCCTTGGACGTCCGAACAAAGTTTACTATTTAAGTCACACAGTATTGTCGAGCGAGCGTTAGCGAGTGAAGGCGGGTTAGAGCCCCGCAGGGCACGTTCTTTTCAGTCTTCATTAAACTCTAATTAATATAGTTCTTTTTTTTTTAATTTTACATTTACCTTAGTACTTCGGTTGGTACTGACAACGATAACTTTCTCCACGGTTTTTCGCTGTCACCTCCTTTCCACACTTCCCACAATTTGTTCTTAGGTTCATTAATTCATGCTCTTCAATAGTATTGGAAGATTTTACTCGTTATGAACATATTGCTTCACTAAATTTAACACAGTCAGTTCACATCCTGTGCATCGTTTCCGTATATTTACCGCCATGTTGATAATATACATGCTCGTTAGTTTCCCCACAATGCAACTATTCTATTACCTTGCGCCAAGTAGTTCCCTCCGCTCGCCGAATAGTCCCATGTTTGTAACCGTTTATATATAACAAATAAAGATATTTTTCGAGATCCTTATGTATTATCAAGCACACAAACGATCACATTATCCATATCTTACCTGTAAATTTTTAAAAAGTTTGCTGGAAACGGACGCCCATCTTTGGAACTTAACCCCTACGAATAGACGCATCACCATTGCGAGACCACGGAAAGAACAAAAATAAATCCTACATAGGGAAGTAAGTTAAAAATTATCCGCAATATAGCTATAACTTTTCATACTGACGTTCTGTAGTCTTTTATTTCATTGTTACGCTATTGTGGTCATGCTTTGACAGTTTGATCCCAATTCCTAAGTTTTTCTTCCTTTTGTTCCGGATAGATCATGGCAACTGCGTTAGAAGTTTGCACCAAAGAGGAACGACAAGGAGTGTTCCGGTTTTTGTGGTCGGCGGGTGTATCAGAGGCAGCAAATCCATCAAAGACTTTCGGCGCAGTACGGGGGGGGGGCAGTGTTTTGCTGCAACGGAGTGTCTACGAATGTATTGAAAAATTTCCAAAATTGTCGCACAAGTGTTACGCACGAAGAACGAACTGGACGACCCATCTACGATCAGAAATGATGACAATATTGAAGTGAACATGACATGGGTTTGTTAGACAGATGAGTGACTATTGATAAAGTGGGCATATCGTCTGGAAATTATTAATATTCCTGATATACCTTCCAACCACAAAAACCGGATCTCCTGCTCTTTGTTCCTCTTTGGTGCAAACTTCTAATGGAGCGACCATGATCTATCTGCAACAAAAGGAAGACAAATCGAGGAATTAGGATCAAACTTTCATAGCATGACCACAACAGCATAACAATAAAACAAAAGGAAGATAAATGGAGGAATTAGGATCAAACTTTCATAGCATGACCACAACAGCATAACAATAAAACAAAAGGAAGATAAATGGAGGAATTAGGATCAAACTTTCATAGCATGACCACAACAGCATAACAATAAAACAAAAGGAAGATAAATGGAGGAATTAGGATCAAACTTTCATAGCATGACCACAACAGCATAACAATAAAACAAAAGGAAGATAAATGGAGGAATTAGGATCAAACTTTCATAGCATGACCACAACAGCATAACAATAAAACAAAAGGAAGATAAATGGAGGAATTAGGATCAAACTTTCATAGCATGACCACAACAGCATAACAATAAAACAAAAGGAAGATAAATGGAGGAATTAGGATCAAACTTTCATAGCATGACCACAACAGCATAACAATAAAACAAAAGGAAGATAAATGGAGGAATTAGGATCAAACTTTCATAGCATGACCACAACAGCATAACAATAAAACAAAAGGAAGATAAATGGAGGAATTAGGATCAAACTTTCATAGCATGACCACAACAGCATAACAATAAAACAAAAGGAAGATAAATGGAGGAATTAGGATCAAACTTTCATAGCATGACCACAACAGCATAACAATAAAACAAAAGGAAGATAAATGGAGGAATTAGGATCAAACTTTCATAGCATGACCACAACAGCATAACAATAAAACAAAAGGAAGATAAATGGAGGAATTAGGATCAAACTTTCATAGCATGACCACAACAGCATAACAATAAAACAAAAGGAAGATAAATGGAGGAATTAGGATCAAACTTTCATAGCATGACCACAACAGCATAACAATAAAACAAAAGGAAGATAAATGGAGGAATTAGGATCAAACTTTCATAGCATGACCACAACAGCATAACAATAAAACAAAAGGAAGACAAATGGAGGAATTAGGATCAAACTTTCATAGCATGACCACAACAGCATAACAATAAAACAAAAGGAAGACAAATGGAGGAATTAGGATCAAACTTTCATAGCATGACCACAACAGCATAACAATAAAACAAAAGGAAGATAAATGGAGGAATTAGGATCAAACTTTCATAGCATGACCACAACAGCATAACAATAAAACAAAAGGAAGATAAATGGAGGAATTAGGATCAAACTTTCATAGCATGACCACAACAGCATAACAATAAAACAAAAGGAAGATAAATGGAGGAATTAGGATCAAACTTTCATAGCATGACCACAACAGCATAACAATAAAACAAAAGGAAGATAAATGGAGGAATTAGGATCAAACTTTCATAGCATGACCACAACAGCATAACAATAAAACAAAAGGAAGATAAATGGAGGAATTAGGATCAAACTTTCATAGCATGACCACAACAGCATAACAATAAAACAAAAGGAAGATAAATGGAGGAATTAGGATCAAACTTTCATAGCATGACCACAACAGCATAACAATAAAACAAAAGGAAGATAAATGGAGGAATTAGGATCAAACTTTCATAGCATGACCACAACAGCATAACAATAAAACAAAAGGAAGATAAATGGAGGAATTAGGATCAAACTTTCATAGCATGACCACAACAGCATAACAATAAAACAAAAGGAAGATAAATGGAGGAATTAGGATCAAACTTTCATAGCATGACCACAACAGCATAACAATAAAACAAAAGGAAGATAAATGGAGGAATTAGGATCAAACTTTCATAGCATGACCACAACAGCATAACAATAAAACAAAAGGAAGATAAATGGAGGAATTAGGATCAAACTTTCATAGCATGACCACAACAGCATAACAATAAAACAAAAGGAAGATAAATGGAGGAATTAGGATCAAACTTTCATAGCATGACCACAACAGCATAACAATAAAACAAAAGGAAGATAAATGGAGGAATTAGGATCAAACTTTCATAGCATGACCACAACAGCATAACAATAAAACAAAAGGAAGATAAATGGAGGAATTAGGATCAAACTTTCATAGCATGACCACAACAGCATAACAATAAAACAAAAGGAAGATAAATGGAGGAATTAGGATCAAACTTTCATAGCATGACCACAACAGCATAACAATAAAACAAAAGGAAGATAAATGGAGGAATTAGGATCAAACTTTCATAGCATGACCACAACAGCATAACAATAAAACAAAAGGAAGATAAATGGAGGAATTAGGATCAAACTTTCATAGCATGACCACAACAGCATAACAATAAAACAAAAGGAAGATAAATGGAGGAATTAGGATCAAACTTTCATAGCATGACCACAACAGCATAACAATAAAACAAAAGGAAGATAAATGGAGGAATTAGGATCAAACTTTCATAGCATGACCACAACAGCATAACAATAAAACAAAAGGAAGATAAATGGAGGAATTAGGATCAAACTTTCATAGCATGACCACAACAGCATAACAATAAAACAAAAGGAAGATAAATGGAGGAATTAGGATCAAACTTTCATAGCATGACCACAACAGCATAACAATAAAACAAAAGGAAGATAAATGGAGGAATTAGGATCAAACTTTCATAGCATGACCACAACAGCATAACAATAAAACAAAAGGAAGATAAATGGAGGAATTAGGATCAAACTTTCATAGCATGACCACAACAGCATAACAATAAAACAAAAGGAAGATAAATGGAGGAATTAGGATCAAACTTTCATAGCATGACCACAACAGCATAACAATAAAACAAAAGGAAGATAAATGGAGGAATTAGGATCAAACTTTCATAGCATGACCACAACAGCATAACAATAAAACAAAAGGAAGATAAATGGAGGAATTAGGATCAAACTTTCATAGCATGACCACAACAGCATAACAATAAAACAAAAGGAAGATAAATGGAGGAATTAGGATCAAACTTTCATAGCATGACCACAACAGCATAACAATAAAACAAAAGGAAGATAAATGGAGGAATTAGGATCAAACTTTCATAGCATGACCACAACAGCATAACAATAAAACAAAAGGAAGATAAATGGAGGAATTAGGATCAAACTTTCATAGCATGACCACAACAGCATAACAATAAAACAAAAGGAAGATAAATGGAGGAATTAGGATCAAACTTTCATAGCATGACCACAACAGCATAACAATAAAACAAAAGGAAGATAAATGGAGGAATTAGGATCAAACTTTCATAGCATGACCACAACAGCATAACAATAAAACAAAAGGAAGATAAATGGAGGAATTAGGATCAAACTTTCATAGCATGACCACAACAGCATAACAATAAAACAAAAGGAAGATAAATGGAGGAATTAGGATCAAACTTTCATAGCATGACCACAACAGCATAACAATAAAACAAAAGGAAGATAAATGGAGGAATTAGGATCAAACTTTCATAGCATGACCACAACAGCATAACAATAAAACAAAAGGAAGATAAATGGAGGAATTAGGATCAAACTTTCATAGCATGACCACAACAGCATAACAATAAAACAAAAGGAAGATAAATGGAGGAATTAGGATCAAACTTTCATAGCATGACCACAACAGCATAACAATAAAACAAAAGGAAGATAAATGGAGGAATTAGGATCAAACTTTCATAGCATGACCACAACAGCATAACAATAAAACAAAAGGAAGATAAATGGAGGAATTAGGATCAAACTTTCATAGCATGACCACAACAGCATAACAATAAAACAAAAGGAAGATAAATGGAGGAATTAGGATCAAACTTTCATAGCATGACCACAACAGCATAACAATAAAACAAAAGGAAGATAAATGGAGGAATTAGGATCAAACTTTCATAGCATGACCACAACAGCATAACAATAAAACAAAAGGAAGATAAATGGAGGAATTAGGATCAAACTTTCATAGCATGACCACAACAGCATAACAATAAAACAAAAGGAAGATAAATGGAGGAATTAGGATCAAACTTTCATAGCATGACCACAACAGCATAACAATAAAACAAAAGGAAGATAAATGGAGGAATTAGGATCAAACTTTCATAGCATGACCACAACAGCATAACAATAAAACAAAAGGAAGATAAATGGAGGAATTAGGATCAAACTTTCATAGCATGACCACAACAGCATAACAATAAAACAAAAGGAAGATAAATGGAGGAATTAGGATCAAACTTTCATAGCATGACCACAACAGCATAACAATAAAACAAAAGGAAGATAAATGGAGGAATTAGGATCAAACTTTCATAGCATGACCACAACAGCATAACAATAAAACAAAAGGAAGATAAATGGAGGAATTAGGATCAAACTTTCATAGCATGACCACAACAGCATAACAATAAAACAAAAGGAAGATAAATGGAGGAATTAGGATCAAACTTTCATAGCATGACCACAACAGCATAACAATAAAACAAAAGGAAGATAAATGGAGGAATTAGGATCAAACTTTCATAGCATGACCACAACAGCATAACAATAAAACAAAAGGAAGATAAATGGAGGAATTAGGATCAAACTTTCATAGCATGACCACAACAGCATAACAATAAAACAAAAGGAAGATAAATGGAGGAATTAGGATCAAACTTTCATAGCATGACCACAACAGCATAACAATAAAACAAAAGGAAGATAAATGGAGGAATTAGGATCAACTTTCATAGCATGACCACAACAGCATAACAATAAAACAAAAGGAAGATAAATGGACGAATTAGGGATCAAACTTCTATATGCATGACCACAACAGCATAACAATAACACAAAAGGAAGATAAATGGAGGATTAGGATCAAACTTTCTTAGGCAATTGACCACAACAAGCATAACAATAAAACAAAAGAAGGAGATTGAATTGACTTCCAATATGGAGTAGCATGACCACAACAGCATAAGAATGAAAGGAGTATGTTTAGTACAAGGGGTCCAAAAGCACGTTAAAAAACACAAAATTTACATGATAAATGAATGATGCAAGTATTTAGACGTAACATAACGTAACCAAATCTAATCTAACCTAACATAAACTAACCTAAGCTAACCTGAACTAACCTAATATCAGTAGAAATAAGCGAAATTCTATAATTTTTTTTAGTAAAATTATGCGAGACCCCTACACTAATATAACATAAACTAACCTAACCTAACCTAAACTGACCTAACCTACTCTAAACTAACCGAATGTGAACAGAAATTACCAAAATTGTAACATTTTTTGAGAGAAAAAACCTGGACCCCTTCTGCTAAACATAGGCCCAATGAAATAAATAAGGACAAAATTTAATATGATCAAAGGAAAGTTATACGTAGCTACACTGTGGATAATTTTTGATTTACCCTCGTATAATTGCACATCTATTTTAGAGACGAGAATACACACTAACTACGGTAATAAAAAGTTATCTTTTTTTTAAAAAAAATATATATATATATATATATATATATATATATATATATGCCTTGTAATAAGATATCCTATGTGTCTAACTTTGCTTTATAAAACTGTTTTTAATTACGTCAACTGCCTCACTTCATCCTCAAGTTTGTCTTCATAACTGTAACTCTCTTCATGTGTGCATGTACTTTTTCCTTTTTTTTCTTTCTTCAAAAATGTTAAAAAAAGATGTCTAAATGATAAAATCTAAATTTCCATTTTCAGGCTGTTTATATGTTATTTTTTTTTAACATATATGTCATTTTTACATATATATATTTTTTTCTTCATGTTTTATTTACGTGATTTTATATTTTAAAGCAAAAAAATAAATAAATAAACATTCATATGTTTGCTCTCATATTTCGAGAAATATAGTTACTAAAGAGGAAATAACAAAACAATTAGCTTGAAACATGAGATATGGTGGAAGAAGAGAATATGAGTTTTATGTATTCAGTACTGGTAATTGTTTTATTTCTCATTTTATTTTAAGTAGAGATACAGTTTTCATTTACCTTTTTTATTTGTATTTTATTTTTATTTTCAACTAACTTGTAGCTCTGGTGTCGTATATATATCAGAAGTTTTCATTTCTTTCGTATAACATTTTATTGTGAATAATTAACAAACTAGAAGCAAAGTAGACGGGAAAGAAATGAAAAATAAAGTTAAAAAAAAGTGGAATCGAGTTTTCAAAAAAACTACGTGATTTTTACAAAAAAGAAAATTCCCTTTTCGTTTCGTGTGCAGAAGCAAATGTAAATAAAAAAAAATGTTTCTTGACGTATAAAATATAAAAAAATAAATACATAAATACGAGGGACATTCAGAAAGTAATGTCTCCAAGGTGATACCCTTATTTGTGTATGACAGATGGCACCGATACAGATATCAGTGCTATGTCAAATGGTGGCATCAGTTTTCAACATAGTCACCATTACAGGCAACACACTTACGCCAAAGCGAAACAAAGATTTTCATGCCGTCGGCGAAGAATTGTCAAGTTGCTGCTTCCACCTTCGCATCACAACTGTAGCGTCGACCCTTAAGATGATCCTTAAGTTTGGAGAAGAGTCAAAAAGTGGAGGGCGCAAGATCTTGACTATAGGCAGGATGAGGTAGAATGTCGACAACACTTGGCCAGCATATAGGACAATTTTGAATATTTTGGCTGAGGAGAGGACGTTTTGCGGTACTCCATCAACTGACGCTTCATTTCCGGGTCGTAATGGTGTATCTACGACTCGTCACCGGCGATGAATGTTCCTAGGCACAAACCTTCCGCAGTCAGAATTGGAATCACAGCCCGTTCAACCGACCGTCAATACCGAATGCCATGGATGGCTCCATTACTCTGGAACGAGAACAGATAGGAAAATGAAACAAGTGACATTCCATAAGTTAAAAATCAGTGTATTAACGATAAACAGTTCAGAATGTTTGCAGTATTATTAGCAAACTACAGTCAAAATAATGCAATACTATTGTGCATTACTTTCTGAATCACCCTCGTATTTCTTACCTTTGTTAATTTTGAGTGAATGTAACATGTTTATTACCTAGTTGAAGTAGTTTACCATTAAAGTTGTTGCACATTTGAAATGTCTATATTTCTCTGTAGGTCATTGCGTAGGATATATATATTTTTTAAAATTACAAGTACTATACGTGCATAAAGAATATATGCATGTTACCACAAAGAAAATACAATCTCATAGTTAACACTGTATTGTATCTAATATGACTGAAATTAATTGGTGAAAGGGAAATTTATCATCGTTTAAAATATAATTAAACACGTATTTAACTGTTTTTTTTTAATATTTCTCATATGAACGTAGAAAATTGACAGGAAGGAAAACGAGTGGAGACTGGAGTTGTTACAATCAGGTGCCATATCTCGAACTCCATTAATATTAGGGGCCGCGGTGGCTCAGTGGTAGAGCGTTCACCTCTGGTGGTTGGGGTCCCGGGTTCGATCCCAGCCCCCGCCAAGTGACCTTTGTGGTGGACAAACACCGTGTGCGTGGGTTTTCTCGGGGTTCTCCCGTTTCCTCCCACTTTCTTCATTCCACCATTTCATTCATTTCTCATTATCACCGTCTCCTTTAGCCTAACCGGCATAACCGTGGGACGTAAAACTCAAAGATTTCATTTTCCATTAATATTAGACACATGTTGGGGATACGAAACTTGGTATATAAACTCCTTATTCAAAACAAGTGGACATATGCCACAGAGTTTCCTGGAAATTTCGCTTTTAATGTGAGAATTGGGACAGTTTCCATTTTTTCTCAATATATAAAAATAACTTGGAGGATATCAGTCTCTTCGCAAGGGAAAAACGGGTGAACTATTTGAAATGATATTTTGAACACAATCAGCACTTGAGCTGGCATAAGTTTTCATCTAACAAACTCTCTAACTCTATGGCCTATGGAACCCGGAGGTTCAATGCCGCGTTCACAAAAGCTCTCCACTGACTTCTATCCTTAGAGCTAACTGCATCCAGTTTCTACTTTGTATTCCAATCTCTGCGAGATCCATCTTAATATTGCCCTCCCATCTACGCCTAGGTCTTCCTAATGGTCGTTTTCCGATTGGTCTTCTAGTTAAGACTTTGAAAGCGTTTCTAGTTTCTTCCATTCTAGCTACATGACCCGCCCACCTAAGCCTCCTAGACTTGACGACCCTAACAATGTTGGGTAAACCATATAACTTATGTAGTTCCTCGTTATGAAGTTTACGCCATTCCCCATTCCCGTTCCTCTTGGGTCCAAATATTCGTCTCAGGATCTTGTTCTCAAATACTTTCAGTCTATGTTCTTCCCTCAGAGTTAGTGACCATGTTTCGCAACCATACAGAACAACAGGCATGATTATCGTTTTGTATATTTTAAGCTTCAAATTCCTCGACAGAATTCGCGACGACAAGAGATTTTGAACCGAATAATAACACGAATTCCCTGCTTTTAGTCGGCATTTAATTTCTTCGTGAATATGATTTTCGTCTGTTAATACTGATCCTAGATATTTGGAAATATCCACTTTATCAAAAGTTTTCATCATTTGACTTTAATTAAAATGCGTATTCTAAGGGGGAGAAGAGGTTTAAAGTTTTTACTAAGAATAATGGCATAAACATATCCTTACCGTGCGAAGAACGGAAGGAAAGCATGGCGTATCTACGTAGGTAGAAGATAAAAAACTTGAGGGAAAGTCAGAACTCAGACTATGATAGGTATATCATACGTTTACTATAAACTTTCAAAATTTTATAAATAATAGCTCAAATTATTTTTGTCTTTCAGAAAACTATTGTGGCCTAGGGCCCATGGCTCTGGGCTAAATCCGCCACTGAAGCAAAGGCTGTAATATAGGTCATATCCCGGACAAGTGCTGGGGTCTGGCACGAGAAGTCCTCTGCTAGACGAAGGCTAGTTTTTATACCATAATCTATAACAATTCTGTTAAGCTACTTAGGGAATCCTAAATCCTTGACAGTAATACTCTACTTCACCATGTTCATTAACGAAATATAGAAACTAGAGTTTAAAAAAATCTAGATAAAATAATGACTTCTTGTTAGTCGTTAGAGCATTTTAACATTTCTTCCATTCTCTGGTTAATTTTTAACTAACACTTCCGATTTCTGAGGAAACGTAAATCTGCCTATTTTATATTAAGCGAAAATGATAGTTTTTCTGGAAAGAAGAAAAACACATATCGAAGTTCAAGAATTAATTTTCTTTTAAAATGTGTTCGATGTTTCATTTGAAATGTCATCACCTTGGAAACCCTCAAGTATGAAAGACATCGGAGAAGAGACGTTTCCATTCCTTTCTTTTTTAAAAAAAAAATCTTATTAACTGCATAGCGTACCCAAGGCTTTTTTCTTCCTAATATATTGCGTGAAGATAATCACACAAGGCTAGGTTCCATAGATAAATGTACATTTTTTTTAAAAAAAGTCAACGAATTTTATGTCATGTAGATTAATATTTTATATCAACCCTAGTTGTATGCACTCACAATAAGAAATCTACTTGCAAGGATTGATTAATTAATAAATTTGAGATTAAAGTTTATTTATAGCATTAAGGATCTTCACTGCGTGTAGCCCCACTTACAATGGAACCAGTGCTATAACAGATCTCTTCGAGGTCAACAAGAGGATATTTCCAGGTTCTCCAATCACTGAGTTGGCCCCAATGCTGGAGATTATTTGCCCCTCCCCCATCTACGAGTTATTTTGAAAAAGTAATAGTTGAAGCTTTTTGCCAGAAGCCATAGCAAGTCTTTCCCTTGGTATTATTTTTATACAGGGTGTTTCAAAACAACACCGACAACGTTTGGGAAGTGATTCCTGATACCAAGATAAGACCAAAAGTATAGACCAACCTGAGTGTACAAATGCTTCCTTTCGGAGTTATAGGCTGCAAAAACATGAAAAAAAAATGAACTTTAAAGGTCCATAGCTCCAAAACTATGCGACCAACCGTAGTCGGGTCGAGACTGGTATGTATCCTATTCAAATATCCATGTTTCAGAATCCTGCGGTACTTCCGCAACAATTTTTATAAAGGTAGTCGATAAATTATATGCCCGTAGCTGAACTTCCTCTACAAAAATTGTTGAATGAGTGCCGTAGGATTCTGAAACATGAATATTTGGATAGCACCTTGAAGCAAATACAGCAGTTGTTAATTGGTTCTACCCTACCTATCTCTCATCTGCAACGGACAGGATATGTTCACCTATCTCTTAACTGCAACGTGGCAAGGGGTTCGTTTAGACTCAGCTGCAACGGGCAGGGTCATTCTTAACCAGCAAACCTCAAAAGCTCCGTGCTGTAACGGGCAGGAGGTCCCATTGTAAGGGCAACAGCTTTTAGGTCTTACTTATTTGTAATCTTGTGTTCAAACTGTATAAACATGTTTTATAATAATAAAAAAAGGGTAAAGGGAAAACCTATGTACCGTTACTTTACCGAATATTAGTTACAATATTATTGTTCTACCTTTATTCATAACGAAATTAAGGTAATCATTTCCCTTACGTAAGGACAAAAACTCAGCTTTTGCTAATCTCAGAAAGATATGAAAGCTTTTAAAATGGCAGCTGGAATCCTCATATAAATCCATCCCATGTTCTCCTATTTTACTACATCTCAATGCATCTCAATGTAATACCCAGTCATGTTAGCCTATTCTACTACACTACCGGACAGCCGGTATCCTCATGTACCCAGATATGTTTTCCCATTGTACCACATCATAAGACGGCCGGTATCCTCATATACCAAGATATGATTGTCCATTGTACCACATCATAAGACAGCCGGTATCCTCATATACCCAGATATGATTGCCCATTGTACCACATCATAAGACAGCCGGTATCCTCATATATCCAGATATGTTTGCCGCCCATTGTACCACATCATAAGACAGCCGGTATCCTCATATACCCAGATGTGTTTGCCCATTGTACCACATCATAAGGCAGCCGGTATCCTCATATACCCAGATATGATTGCCCATTGTACCACATCATAAGACAGCCGGTATCCTCATATACCCAGATATGTTTGCCCATTGTACCACATCATAAGACGGCCGGTATCCTCAAATACCCAATATGTTTGCCCATTGTACCACATCATAAGACAGCCGGTATCCTCATATACCCAGATATGTTTGCCCATTGTACCACATCATAAGACAGCCGGTATCCTCACATATCCAGACATGTCCGCGTATTCTACCACATCACTAGGTAGCCAGAATCCTCATACACCTAGACATGACTGACAATTCTGCCACATCACAACTACATGATTTGTTTTTTTTTTTATCATTCTTTATTATGCTGCTTTAATTAAGGCGTTTAGTTGAGCGAGAACTCCGTTACGTATTTAATATGTCTGTCCGTGTGTCCGTCCTGGAGACAAAATTCCAAAAACTACTTGGTGGGTCAATACCAGTTTTAGCCACAATGTAGAGGCTTGAAGTTTGGAATCGAGTTCGTTGGTAGAGGCGATCCTGTCTAGTTGATTCCAGAATACGGACAATCAAGAAATCGGTTCTCCAAGTATTCATATGGGAGTAATTACGGATATCATCCTTGCTTGGTAGATTTCCCGCAGTGCTGTTGAGATCAACAGATTAGTATAAGGCTTAGGATGTAAAATACTAATATATCTGTGGAATAAACGTTAAAATAAAATTAACAACTTTGTACTCGACTTAAATAGTGTATGTTTTCAAATATTTATTCATGTTTCCAAAGTTTTTGAATGGAAAATGAAACTTAAATATAAAAAGAAAATAAAACTTTTACATTGAAGTTGTGTATATTTAGCGACAAACGTTGTGTACTCAGGAACATTGGTACTTGTTATATTTGGATATTTCCAACATTTTCTACCATGCGTTATACAATCCGTGTAACAAAGAAATATTGGTAGAAACACAAAGCTCTTCATTAGAATTAAGAGGTTGTCTTGTGTCCATTAATTCTATATCTTTCAGAGCTCTCTCGTGGCTTAAGCGGTTAGCGTACGCACCTTTGGCGTGGGAGATCATGGTTCAATTCCCGGCGGGAGCTCATATGATTAGCATTTCATGTTTATCTGTAGATCCACGTCTCATATAGCCTCACTGCCGAGAGGGACACTAAACTGAACATCAAATCAAAATCTATTCAATCTATGTTTCAGTGAAAACTGGACCTTGGACTTTAGCTAACTAAAACTCTATGGTTGGATGCCGCGTTCACAAAAGTTCTCCACTGACTTCTGTTCTTAGCCAACTGGATCCAGTTTCTACTTTGTAGTCCCATTTCTGGGATATCCATCTTAATATTGTCTTTCCATTTGCCCCTAGGTCTTCCTAATGGTTGTTTTCCGATTAAAACTTTGAAAGTGTTTCTACTTTCTTCCATCCTAGCTACATGACTGCCCACCTGGGACTCCAACACATGATGGCCCCTAATAATGTTTGGTAAATGATATAAATTATAGTTCCTCGTTATGAAATTTCCGCCATTCCCCATTCCCGTTTCTCATGGGACCGAATATTCGTCTCAGGATCTTATTCTCAAATACTTTCAATCTATGTTCTTCCTTTCGAGTAATCAACCATGTTTCGTAACCATACAGAACAAAAGCCATGAGTATCGTTTTATATACAGTACTTTAAGCTTCAATTTCCTCGACAGCATTCGCGACGACAAGAAATTTTGAACTGAATAATAACACGAATTTCCTGCTTGTAGTCGACCTTTAATTTCTTCGTGAATATAGTTTTCGTCTGTTAATATTGATCCTGGATATTTGAAACTATTCTAGGACTGGGTCTTGGACTTTATGACCTTTATATTTCGTGGAATGTGTTTTTCTACAACAAAGTCATCTAGAAGTTGTTTCTTCGTCTTTTGTACTCAATTACGGTGGTTTTATCCATTATATATAAACATATTTCTATCCTCACTTCAGTAGAGTCATATTATGGAGAAAATATAGCAAAACAGCATTTTGTTTTTTATAAAGTTTTTTGCAGTGTTTCGAAAGTTGCTTAGAAATATTGTACAAAATACTTGGTGTAATTTTTTTTTTTTTTTTTACTTCTCTTAGAAAATATACTTCAGCAATACAAAAACAATTAGGTTTACGTGGAATGTGATGGAACATTGTTTAGTAAAGTTTGACCTTTCATCTACAGAGAAACTATTATGTTCCTTTTCTTTCTCTGTCAATAATGGTCGATTGTTCGAAAGATTGTTAACGTTAAAGTATCCTTGACCACTACCATATCATCATAGAAATATTTTCCCTCTTCCAGTAACGTCACGGCAACCAAACACAATACCTATACAGTCAGAGACAAAAGTTTTTTTTCCGTTTGAAGAAGTGAGTTTTGTAAATAACTTCAGACTTGGAAGGACAATTTGAGTACAATTTTTTAGTTAATTAAAAATAATGCAATATTCTGTAGGTTCTAGCCTTAAACCTCGGTGAAAGGGTGTACGTTCAACTGTTATTTACAAAGTAAATTTTACCAAAACGGAAAAAAAATTGTCGTTGACTGTACAAACTGAAAAATACATTACTTCTATTAAATAGCGTTTTATACAAAGCACTTAATTTTAGATTCTGAAAAGAATGATTATTTGTGCGATGGATTGGTAGGAATTGATTTCGAAAGCTGAATCAAACCTCTTTTGAACGAAGTTTTCATTTAGGTTTCGAAATCAATTCCTTTCGGGGACCCGGGTTCCATTCCCGGCGGGATATATGGTACGGATTCCACGTTAATCAGTAGGTCCACGTCTCGTATAGCCTCGCTACTGAACAGGACGTTAAACTTAAAATCAAATCAATTCCTCCCGATCCATCGCACTAAAAAATCATTCCTTTGAATCGAATCTTTTAATTTCTGAATAGTTTTCATCTCCTTTGCAGTTCGAGTTCTCTAAACAAGAATTTGTTACTCTGAGTCATAGGCGCCCGAAGGAGAGGGCAAGGTGGGACTCAGGACCCCATCTGGCTCTTGAAAATGTATACGTAATATAGCAAAAAGCGTATATAAAATACCAGAAACACCAGACCTAATATAGCAAGCATGGAGATGGGCCCCTCCCTAGAAAATTTTCTTCGGGCGCTCCTGCTCTGAATCGAATCCTTTTGTTCCGCTGAGTTGTATAATTCCGATTATTTATACAGATCTCTTATCGAATTCACTTTTTCACAATAATTAGCTATACCAGTTCATTAAAGGAAACATGAGAAATTCTGGCAGAGACGGAGCACTTTTTTTTGCCTCCAATAACTCGAATAATTGTGCATAGAGAGCATGTTGTCTTGCACGAAATCGAAGTATTTTCTGTAACCACTACTAAATGTTTTTAGCATAAAATGGAAATATGTATTTCTACCTGAAATTTAAGCTTGAAAAATTTTCTGACTGAACTGTAGTACAATGGGTTAGATGGACCATGCACTGTACTACTGATGGACCACATGCAGAACCTAAATATTAAGTAAAAAAATAAATAATTTTCAACAAGTTTTGTATTGAAATAAATTATATTAATATAGTATATATTGTTTAGTTTCCAAGGATTTTATTTAAATCTAATATTGATTTATCTAAGATTGAAATATTTTTAAATATAAAAATGAACTTTCTTTTTAATTTGAAATCTAGGAAAGAAACATTTGTATGTGACTAGAATATCTATGTTTCATGTTTTAAGAAAAAAAAACAGTGTCGATAATTATATTGTACCGTACATTGCATATTGTTTTGTCTATTTCAGAACTTTGCCATACAAATAACACATTCTCGTATTTTGAACAGTTTTCATGTAACCAGCGTTCACACATAATACACTGTATCCAATCGTCTTCTCTTTTTGTTTCATTATAATTTTCGCCACATCCAACACATTTTTTTTCACTGTACTCCTCACATCATCACTGTCAGCATATATCATTCATTGATCATCATTACTGGATGAAGATGACGATCCGATCGAAAATCTCTTTTTATTATTATTATTATTATTATTTCTTGTTGTCGATTTGGCGGACTTAACTTTCCACTTTCTGTTTTTCTGTAAGCTGATGTGTTCTTCTGAAGTGAGTACTTTTGCCAAACTCTTGCTACTTTCCCTAACAGATTCCACTTGTATTTTCAGGATAGTTTTATTTAGCATGTAATTTACTACCAAAGAAAAATAGTTATAGTGAGATGTTATCCACTCGAATTCGCTACGGAACATTTCTGAACTAGTAGCAATTGTCAGCGGGTGAACAACATTTTTCTTCTTTCTCATATCAATGCTGTCGCTTTTTGCTTTTGAAAAGTAATGCTAAATCTAATAACCTCTAAATCTACATATCTTAGAATAAGGTTTAAAACAAAAACTCAAAGAAACAGGGGAAAGATTTTGAAACATTAGAAGTGATTTTGTTTCACTCTTTCCCCCTTCCTCCCAGACATTACAAACAATAATTTGGAATAAATGGATCTCTTACCTAAAAAGGAGGGGTAAGAAGGATAGTTTAATTTTTGTAGTTTCTGAACGCGGGAAACTTCTTCATTAAGAACGTGGTATATTACTTTCGGTGAAATGTGTTAAAAACATTTTGTACCTGAAAACAAAAATCTTGTCTCCTATGGTCTTCTACTTGAGCAAAACACACAGTGCCTAGTATACATCCACTATGGCACTATGCCAATATGCACTCTGGTAAATAATTCAAGAATTATGGGCTCGGCCAACCTCACCCAGGAGTTTCATCTCTACCGGAATTACTATATTAAAAAGTGGAGTAAGGAGAATTAATTTCTCTCCCCTGCCCTGCAAAGTTCACACGTTCTGGAGTAATGTATTTGTCCTATAACAATAATCATCTCAGTCCATCTACTGAGTCTAGCGTTATCCGATTCTTCTATCTAAATACATTAAGAGAATACACCGTTATTCGATTCTGTCGATCTCAATCTGCCAATCGAGTCCATCGTTACCTGATTCTATTCATCTCAATCCATCAACTAAAGCCATCCGTCTATCGTTCGATCCCGTCTATCTCAGTCCATGGGTTGAAACCACTGTTATTTGATTGCATTCATCTCAATCAAATAATTGAATAAACTTTTGTTTGGTTTCATCTATTTCAAGCCATTAAAACTGACCTCACCACTATCCGATTTGATGTACATAAAGTCATAACCAGGTCTACTGTTCTTGGATTCTATCTATCTCAAGCCTTCAAAGAATCAACCTTTATTCGATTTTGTACATCTCAGTCATCAACTATGTCAATCGTTGCATCCCTCTCAATCTATCAGCTGAGTTTACCATTGTTCGAATAAATCCATCTCAGTACATCAACAGATTTGAACGTCGTCCGATTCCTTCCATCACAACCCATCAACCGGTTCCATTGTTTTTCGATTTCATCCACCTCAATTCATCAACTGAGTTAACCGTTGTTGAATTCCATTTATCTCAATCTACCAACTAAGTTCGGTGTTGTTTGATTGCGCCTATTTCAATCCATCAACTGGATTCACCGTTGCACGATTCCATCTTTCTCAATCCATCAATAAATCTATTATTATCCGATTCCAACCATCTTATTCCATCAAGTATGTCAATCGTTCCATCCTTCTCGAGCCATCAACTAAGTTTACAATTGTTTGAATCCATTCATATCAGTCCGTCAACAGATTTGATCTTTGTCCGATTCCTTTTATCTCAATCCGTCAACTGAGTCCATCGTTGTCCGATAACATACCTCAACCCATCAATTGAGTTAACCGCTATTGAATTCAATTCATCTCAGTCTACCAACCAAATTTCACTGTAATGTGATTGCATCTACTTCAATCCATCAACTAGGTTCCCCGTCGCACGATTCCATCCGTTTCAATCCATCAAGAAAGTCGGAATTTGTCCCACTGAATCTATCATCTGCGCCTACTGTTGTCCGATTCCATCGATTCCATCTATCTCAATCAATCAACTGCGTGCACAGATTTCATCTATTCCAATACAACAAATGGATTCGCCAGTCTGTTGTTTGACTCAATAAATCAAATTCACTAAATGAATATGCCAACTACGCAGACTGAATGTGTCTTTTCATTCATCTGAAGTCAACACAATTTCTGGCAAAAATTTGACTTTTTCATTGCACTAAAAGGCTTTTTTTTTTAATTAAAAAAAGCGAATCATTCAGAAATTGTCTATCGCTAATCCAACATTCATATTTTCTTTATGCATATTAAACATCTCCTACTGTGTTAAGTGGTGGAGAAATTTCCAGTGACCATTCTTTTCCCAAATATCTTTGACCTGATTTGGATATTTAGCTTATTTTTCTTTCATAGAGAGAGAAAGAAGCGTAGGTTGATTTACAAAACACTACAAAAACCAATCCAATATAGTTCTGCTTTTAACCTTTACATGTTGGACTTTCAGAAAGATATAGATAAAACATTTTCTCTTTAGTAATGGTTTGGTTTTCGAAAAGAGCTCTCAGCATTTATTTCAGTTTGGTTTTCCTCATTAATTCTTTGTGTATGACCCTTTCCAGTATATATATACATCTCGGTTGCCATTATACGTATTTTTAATTCAAAAAAACGAATATGAAAAATAAAACACACACACACACACATACATACAAAATGAAACTATTTGTAAAATTAAATCAGCTTTGTTAAATTATCATTTCGTTCTATGAACGGTGATGGTACTTCATTAGGGAAGGCAAAAAAAAAAAAAAAAGAACTTTTAGTAGCATTAATATTTTACATTATTTCCTCCGGGTTTAAAAAAAAAATCGAATACTGTCGCTTCAGGGCATATTAAAGTTCATACGTGTGATTGGGCAGATTTTTCTTTCTTTTTTCCCTTTTACAGAAGTCCAAATTACAATAGAAGCATATATATATATACATACAAAGAACGTAATGGCTTCTGAGTTCTCGGTATTTTGTTGTAAATATATTTTTTTTTATTTTCTTTCACGTTTCATCTACATTATAAAGCTGTTATCCAGCACAATTTCTGTGCAACTGTGTGCACCGTTTGCAACACAAAGGAAAGTCTTTTAGGTCATCTCCAAAGAAGTTTTTTTGGGGATATCTTTTACCCGCTGGCCCACAAAACACTTTATGTCATTTACAGAGTAGAACGTTGATCTAAAACCGTATCTAGCGCAGATATGTATTCAATTTCTGAAAATCTTTAATGCTAATAAAATAACGTGTGTCTGTGTATTTGTCTGTTATTAACTGTTTGCATCCAAAGGATTAACCTAGAATCACCAAATATTGTACACATATACGAGGGATGATCAGAATCTAAGGTTATAAGGCCGATATTTCTGAACTTTCGTCTGTTACTGAAGAATGAGAAGTGTGCGGTAGTTGTAATACGTGGAGTTCGCTACTGTGCAGAGTTTCAGCCACCCGCCACCTAAGGCGCTAGTGGTAGGTAATCACAAATAGCGACTCGTTTGGAAAACTGATCTCGCAAAGAAGTCCGCTCAGTTAGGCTCGGTTCAGACGTGCAGAAAAGTCTGTTGCGGGCCCGCAACAGACTCGCAGCAGACTCGTGCGGGCGTCAAAGATCAACCAGTTCAGACGTGCAGAAAAGTCTGCTGCGGGCCCGCAGCAGACTCGTGCGGGCGTCTCAGCCCAACCACTTCACATAGACATAGAAAACAGCTCATTTTATTTTCAGCTGCAGTTGAATGAAGATGGAAATTGAAAAAAGAAAACGTGCTGTTTTTGTATGCTTAGCCAGTAAAATCCTATGGAAGAAACAGAGACGATACTGGGTTCATCCGTACGCAAGCTCACGACTGCTTAAAGGTGAATTTTCTTCCATGTTTATTGATTTGCGCAATGACGAAGAAAAGACCTTTAATTATTTTCGCATGAGCATCACTACATTTGATGAACTCTTATCGAAAATAAATGATAAAATTAAAGCAGAAGATACTTTCATGAGACTTGCAATACCACCAATTGAAATGTTAGCTGTTACATTAATGAGTTGATTTTGAGTTTAACGTCCCGTTCAGCAGCGGGGCTATATGAGACGTGGACCTACTGATTAACGTGGAATCCGAACCACATGAGCTCCCGGCGAGAATCGAACCCGCGCCTCCCACGCCAAAGGCGGGTACACTAACCGCTTAGCCACGGAGGAGCTCTGGTTGTTACATTAAGGTAAGTTAATTATGTTAACTAATTATCGTTTGTAAGAGCACAGAAAGTTAAACATTCGGAGACCTATTCATAGACATTTTCAGACGTTATTAGCGGCCACTGGCGTAGTTTAACAATTGCGTGACTAATTTCGATTTTTTTGACATGGTGGCTTTAAATTAAAAATTAGACATTTTTTTAGACTTCCCGAATATCCCGCTCAAGAGGGGGCGTTTCAATAATAGTAAAATTTCCCTTTATTTATTCACAAATTACCAAATGTGAGGATTTGCTTCAGTTAGAGATGTAAAATTCGGCATGTAAACTCATATTAAAAATAATGGAGCACAGGTTTCAGCGTCTTTGAAAATTTTCTCTTGAAGGGGAGATGGGGGATTTCTATAGTAGTGGGATCCGGTGGCGGCTCAGTGATAGTGTGTTCACCTCTGGTTCGATCCCAGCTTGCGTCAAGTGGGCTTTGTGGTGCGAGAAGCACCGTGTGCGTGAGTTTTCTCGGGGTTTTCCCGTTTCCTCCGACTTTATTCATTCCACCATTTCATTCATTTATCATCATCATCATTATTTCCTTTAGCCTACCCGGTATAATCGTGCGACGTAAAACTCAAGGATTTCATTTCATTCCTATAGTAGTGACATTTCCCGTTATATATTGAGAAAGTATAGGACTCGCTTAGATTGGAGATGTGAAATTCTTAACGTAAACTCTTAAATAAAAATAATGGATTTAGTGTTTCCGAATAATCCATTTCTAAGGTGAGAAAAAGGAAACATTTTTATAATTGTGGCATTTAACGATAGAAGGTTTTGAGGAAATCCCCAATACGTGTAGCACACCAAAAGGAGGCAACGCAGCAAACGGAAGCAGAAACAGATGAGCTGATTATTTTGTAAGCGACATAGGTAGAGTTCCATGGCAAGATAACTTTGTTTAAGTTGTTCTTTATGTTTAAAAAAAAAAAAAACATTCAGTTGTTATCTCTAGAATAGCAACGACGTGCACAATATTTCAATTGCACGAGAAACAAAAATATTTCTGTTACATCTCGAGCATGCTTTTTTATTTTTTAATCACATGAGTACCCTGATGTTCAACAATTTTCGTGTTAACTCTATTTTTTTTAAAAATTAAGTACATTAACAAATAAAGACAACAATTGTCAGCCGAAAAACGATGTTTTTTCTTTATTTTCTGTTCTGCTATTATGTTGATGGTTGTTTTGGACTTCAGCGTCCGTTTTGAGCACAGAAGCTATATAATACGTGACCTCGACCCAAGAGCGCCCATTTTGTGGTTTTCAAGGGAGGAAGAGACAAATATAAGCGACTTTTCAAATATAGTTTCATTTTTTGCTGCAACTAATGTAAAAATTCTATTGGGATTTCGATATTCCCAAGTACAATTTCCTCTTGGGGGGGGGGGGGGCGAACGCCCCACCTTGCCCCCTGATGGGCGCCCTTGCCTCGACCTAAAGTATAACGCAACGTACGTTATAAACAGTCGGTTCATTCCGGAGTGACTGACACGAAATCTCATCAAAGAAACTGCATTAACAATAAAGGCTTTTTCTCCAAGCGTATTTGTTGTCTATTGTTATCACAAAAAAGTATTCATAGCCTCTCTGCTGGAAAAGGACGCTAAACGAAAATCAAATGTAAACACTACATGAATATTAGATTTTTACATTGAAAAGTAATAATAATGCCTACCAATGCTGTTTTTTTTTCTTCTTCTGTTTTTTCATTAAATTTCTCACATAAGGTTTCACACACCTTATTCCATGCATCCCGTTTTTTATTTCTATCTCTATACATTTCGCACTTTAAATTCCATATCTCGTGATATTTTTGTATTTCGTTAATGAATAGTTCTTCATTCAGTTCTTCGCTTTCCATTTCTGCGGGCGCGGGAAAGTCTGCACGTGTGGCTTGCCTCATTGCCAGCAATGGTTTTCCGACCCGCAACACCTGTGCGGACTCGCTGCGAGCCAGCAGTCCCCGCAACTCAATTTTCGCCCGCTGCGGGCCCGCAGCAGAGTCGTGCGGAAAAGTCTGCACGTGTGGCATGAATGATAAGAACCAATGTATTTCCGGCTCGCGCGGGTCCGCAACAGAGTTTTCTGTTGCGGGCCCGCAACAGACTTTTCTGCACGTCTGAACCGAGACTTATTCCGATTTCTGTGGGCGAAACAGGTAACCGCACCCCTGTACCCGCAGGGATCGAACCAGGTACCCAACGGACCAGAGGTGAACGCTCTATCACTGAGCCACCACGGCCCTCTCCGGTTCGCTGGGATGAATAATAGCACTGTCCAATGCCTTTCAAGTTTAACTTAAGCTTCCATCGTCATGAGGGTTGGGAGGCTGAAAATTAAATTAGTGACATTGTTGTCAAATTTATGTGACAAATCTACTCGACTTAAATATTTTCTGTTTTCACTCATCTAAAACTTACAAATGAAAGTCTTTGAGTTTACAAGGAAAGAATAGTATCTAAGAAAATTACTTATCCACGATGCATATCCTTCGCTACAGTAATAAAAAAATAGCATAATTAATATAACCATAATAACCATATAATCTTCTGTAAGGGAAACACTTCTACTTGAAATAAAATGTCTAAAAGTTTATGTGTACACTTCAAGGCATTTTATGTAACATTCACTTTAAATAGAGATGCTGTCCAACACCTTAGGCACCGTAAACATTCTTGTTATTTCCCTGCTATAGCTCCCTCTACTCTATACCCTTTTCTTTGGCTTACGAAACAAATCCCGTCCAGAAAGCATAGAAATTCCCTAATCTAGGGAAATTTTGGAGGTAAATGTAGCAAAAAGGGATTTTATGATAAAACGTGAAAATCTATGTAAATTCTTGCGTTGACAATTTACCAATATAAATGCTTAATTTTTTTCTTTGTTCTTCAGAAATAAAACAATACAACAGGAATAGTGTGTGTGTCTTGTCAAAGTACCGTAATTTTGCAACCATTTTTTGCTGGGTGTACTTGTGCATGTTTTTGTCAAATAAAAATAAAAAAGTTAAGAAAAAATTTAGAAAAAAGAGTAAACAAGAATCTTAGGAAAACAACCAAAAAATGGATCAAAAGATCTTGACCAATAATTACTTTTAGGATCAGGGGCCAAAATTTTTTTGAACGATCCCTAAATCGAGTTTTCGTATTTTCTACGGAATAAGCACATCATATTGAGTTAACTGATAGTTTGTGTTCGGTTACACTATATGTAGTTCACGAGATATAAGGCGTACAGGAAATTTTTACTAAAATTTATTGGATTTTTTGGGTCAATTGGATCAGGGTCCATAAAATTTTTGAACGGCCCTAAATCGAGTTTTCGTGTTTTCTACCGAATAAGCACATCGTACTGCGTTAACTGATAGTTTGGGTTCTGCTACACTATATGTAGTTCTCCAGATATACGGCCTACAAGAAAATGTTTGATTGAAATATATTGGATCTTTTGATCCAAAAACAAATGTGGTTGGCACTTCCCTTAATATAACTAAATTAATTATATCAGATAATTTCTGTCGTAGAAATTGGATACTCAACGAATTAGGGAAAATTGTGTGCCAATCGACGGAAATTTTCTCACGGAAACTTACGAACACTTGCATATCTATCTACAGTTGTAAAAAATGGAAAGGAAATGCAAATTTAAATATTTATTTTTATCTATCATTTTCTTTTAAGTGTGTATGTAATACTGAAACAATAACGTGTATAGTCTTAACTTTATTTGTACACAAAACCGGAATGAACACTCTGTAGGCGCCTATTGTTCTTGCAGATATTCATAAATAAAACAAGATATTCCTTCTATTATTAGATGTTATCAAAGGAAAATACAAGTTGGAAAATTACGTGAGAAGGAATCTAAAATTAATTCTGTATTTATAAACACGCAATTTGGCTATTCTTCATCAGAGCATTCATCCATCCCTCTAGTGGGAAATATTAAGAAAACATCAAAGGTTTTCTATTTTTGTTCTTTTTATTCACAGAACAGTAGAGGCGGAAACACCAACATGTTGCTTATATTGAAAGCTGTTTACTTAAACAACTCCAAGTAACATATAAGAAATTAAGAAATTATGTAAACAAAATGTTTATATAGTTTGCGAAAGAGAGCATCTATAGCACTACATGGAGATATCACCAGATACTTCCATGTAGATTGAAAACATTATTTCTTTCAAAAGAAAAAAAAATATGAAGGCTTATAATTATGTTTTATAAGGATGTTTCAGAGAGATGAGAACTTATTTAAATATTAATTAAATCCAAGAAAAGCTTTGAACACGAAAACCACATCATAACCATCAAAGATTTATGGGTTTTAATGTAAGATATCTAAGAACATATAACAATATGTAATAAGTAAATTATTATTATTATTATTATTATTATTATTATAGCAGTAGTAGTAGTAGTAGTGTTAAGTCTGTTACCCTTAGGAGGTGACAACTTTACTAGATCCTATGTGATTCTTAACAGTGTGTTTTTACAAATATATTAAATATAAAAGTAGAATTTTCTTCTGTATATTGTATTATAAATCTTTATTACTTTGTAATTTTGGACCATAAGATATTCTAAATATGTACTAGGCTGGCTGATTTTACTATCAGAAGAAGAGAAAGAAAAAGAAATAGTGTATAGATATAATGTTAATATATATAAAAAAGAGATATTCAAATGTTTTAAATAATAAGATTTTGGAACGTCGTTGTCAAGGACAACAAGATATAAATAAATGGAATTATGGCAGAGGAGTTTGTGTTTTAGTGGCTCAATTAATTTAACAAAAAGCGAACCGTTCTAAATCAATATTCGAACCAGTAGTGTATTTCAACCACTTTCGCTTTGATTGGAGATATTAAATCTTTCAATTTAACGTTGCACGAAAATGCCTGTTAGGACAAGGAAGGCGGCCGATTAGGGCAAGGGAATGATGATGAAAAATTGGTGGAATGATAGTGTGGGACGAAACGAGAATAACCAGGGAATACCCAAGCACACGCGGTGTTGTCCGCCACAAATTTACTTGGCCGGATATCGAGCCAGGAACCCTACACTTTAGAGGTAACCGCTCTATTACCGAGTCACCGTGCCGACATCAGTAGAGATATTATAGGGAAAATAGAATGTCTTCTTAGAAAGCTTAAGCGCTTTTTCTATCTAATACCTTCAGTCACGTATGTCTTGTCTACATCTAAAATGATACTTAAACAGAAATAGAAGTTTATGAAAGTTGATCATAAAGTTTGGGCTATACCTCATTAACATAGGCCACACAGCGTGTGCAATAGGTGCAGGTGCACCCACACTACCTCAGGTCTTCATTGTTTTTATAATTCATCAGTTTTGAATATTTATTCTTTCCTGTGTTTCGCTTATGTTACTCCACTATCTTTCTTTCTACTGAAAAGTCGATTTTGCACGATTTTGAACATATCCTTGAAGAATTTAAGACCATGCCACCACGCAACAGAAGAAAATGGGTAAAAAGTATATTTTATTTTCTGTTCTTGAGTAGTTTACAATGAAGTCTTTGAGTTTTACGTCCCACGATTTATGCCGGTCAGGCTAAAGGAGACGGTGATGATGAGTAATGAATGAAATGGTGGAATGAAGAAAGTGGGAGGAAACGGGAGAACCTGGAAAACCCACGCACACGGTGTTTGTCCACCACAAAGTTCACTTGGCGGGGACTGGGATCGAATCCGGTACTCCAAGCACCAGAGGTAAACGCTCTACCACTGAGCCACCGCGGCCTCTAAGTAGTTTACAATATGAAACACGTATTCATACATACGTTTTCTCAGATATGCCCTTGATTACATTTAAGTTTGCAAGTACGTATATCCATGTATGCGGTTTCTTTAAATATGTACATAAACATATATATATTACGTACATGGTAGCACTTTTTTTTGTATTATTCTGTCTAATCCATCTATAATCTCTACCCACATTATGAACATTCTGTTCATTAACTGTACTACGTATTGTCGTCTTGCTAGTTTCATAAGAAGGACTTGACAAAGCCCAAGTCTGTTTCATCCGAGTAAGACATTCCCTTTTCCTCATTCACATCAGGTAAATGCCGGGGTGGTACTTAACATAATGGTCCCGGGCTACTTTCTTCCTCCTTTTTCCTCGGATAGTGAGATCGCCAAGGGACATTATCCCTCATACGTAACAGGATTATATGACCATAGTTGCCAAAACCACAGCAACGTAATTCCTAATCCTAATCAGCTGAACAAACCACCACAGTTATCGTGCAGTATAAACTTTTACAGAACAATTCCTTTCTCTCCACTTTCTGAATACAACCCAGAAAGTCCCAGACCGCTTTCTTAATTGCCCCTTCTCCGGATAGTGGGCTCGCCCAGGGACGTTATTCAACATATGTGACAAGCTTAAGGTCATAGATGGCGGTAATATCCAGAAATATGTGTTAATAAATAACTAAAAAACTATATACGAGAAAGGCTGGAAAATTTATGAAATCATCAAGAAGAAATCAAATTTGAAACATATAATTGTAGTCATTAGGAAGATCCTATATTGTGAACCTCTCATTTCATCATTGTTACTTCCTTTGTTACAGATTCGGTAAGAAGATATGTCGGAGGATCTAAGGAAATTCGAGAAGAATGAGCTTCGCAGTGTCATCATTTTTTTTTTTTTTTGTGCTGCAAGACAAATCCTCTATGGAAATTCATAAAACTTTTGGATATACAACGGTAGCGAAGTGGGTGAGGCGTTTTAAGACTGGTCATCGTAAGACTGAAGATGAACGTCGCTCAGGCAAGCCTTCAAGTGCAGTGACCATGGAAAACATTAACAAGGTGCATGACATGACCATGGTTATTAATCAAAAATATTGCTGCGTGTTTGTGAGGGATATTGCGTGTGCGTGTGAGTGTCATAATAGCTGAATATTTGGACATGCGGAAGGTCACTGCCAAATGGATCCCAAAATGTTTGAATGGTGACCAGAAGAGAACATGGGTGCAGATGTCACTGGAAATTTTGCAAAAGTTTCAAAACCCTGGTGAGTTCTTGCGCAGTCTGGTGACAGAAGATGAAACATGGCTGCACTACTATGATCCAGAGACTAAACAGCAATCCATGGAGTGGCGCCACATTGGATCTCCTAGACCGAAGAAATCCCGTAGCCAAAGATCAGCTGGGAAAGTGCTTGCATCGGTATTTTGGGATAAGAACCGTGTTATCCTTAGCAAATATCTTAAAAAAGGTGAAACCATCAATGCTGGAGTTTATTCCAACTATTTGATTGTGCTGAAGGAGACTCTGAAGAAAAAAAGGTCGGGGGAAAGTGAGGAAAAGTCGTGTTCAGTTTCTCCAGGACAATGCACACTCCAGAAGGCTCATCAAACCATGCAATTGCTGGTGGATTTGGGCATCACCTGTGTACATCACCCACCCTACTTACCTGAACTGGCCCCCTCCGACTATCACCTCTTCCCACATCTCAAAAAAACATCTCAAAGGCAAACATTTTCCATCCGATGAGGCACTCGTTGCGGAGGTGGAGGGCTGGTTTGCACAGCAGGAGAAGACCTTCTATTTGCAAGAGTTAGAAATATTTCAACATCATTGTGAAAAGTATATTGAACTTCGGAGGGAATACGTTGAATAGTGTATTAAAATGGTTCTTCCAGGTAAATTTCTTCTTGGCGATTTCATTAACTTTCCAGCCTCTCCTCGTATTCAAAAACTAAACATGAACATTAACATGCATATCAATTATATCCTTTGATTTGTGTATGTTTTATCTTTGAATAATTTCTTTTTTGTTATACTCTTATTGCATTCTTATTGCATTAGCTTAAATTATATGATATCTGATTTAGATGTCGAGAATTAACATCGACATAGTATGTCGAAACTTCGTTGCCACAACACAATATTAAAAATTGAAAATAATCTTGATATGAAAATAACTATCATGTGCAGTAGGCGAATTATCCTGTGATCTTGTGGTCAACCTCGATATGTATTTTGTATTGTCACAATTATTTTCTATCTCAAAGTTTTCTGTACGTTAATAGAGGGTGTTTCAAAATGAATCTGGGTTTTAAGGCTTTGTAGTCAGTGGTTGAAGTGAGACGGTATACGGTGGTATGCCATACCGCCTCTGGTTTTTCAGTGATCAAGATTGGAGAATGGATGCTTTAATAAATAAATTTTTATACACAGTAATTGACGAATAGATTTGCATGTAAAAAGACTTCATTTTTTTTGTGTAGAAATAATTTCTAAGTTAAGAACACCGACGTTTTTAAAAATCTTTTTCGTACCTTTAGTTTTTCAAATGAGATGTCTTAAAATAAGTTCACCTAGCTATATTTTGATGTGCCATATTGAATTATTTCTTTCTTATTTTATATATGTGCTTGCCTTCTTGCCTTAATTCACATAAATGTCGTGTTTTGAGAATGAGCAGATTTAGGGGTTGTATGGTATGGGGGCTGGATCTTCTAGGGATTTGGAATACCCCTCAGTCGAGTGGGGGGTCCGGGAGTTTTCCCGCAGGAAATTGTTAAGATAAAAACTCGGTTTTTGATCATTTTCGTGTATAATTCTCTATAATACAACATAAGGGGATATATTTTTTATTTTGTTTTCAGAAAGTTGTTGGCGGAGAATCAAAATCTCTCCAGCCTTCCTTCCCTACCCCCATAACTAAAGAGAATCTCTCCAATGGTTTTCAGTCTTTACATAAATAGAAATGCAATCTTTTAGACAACATACCCTCATTGTATTTCAACATTTAGATAGCCGGTATGTCGAGTCAAAATCGTAATAAAACATACTGTCTGTTTTTTTTTTGCACTTCGAACACTGTTTGTAGTGTTTATTACAACTTACTTACAATTAGAAATAATACATCCAAATGAAAGAGCAACTTAGTTTTGTACACGCACATGCTCATGCACTGTTTCCTCTATCTGCCGTTTGAAAGCGCCAGTAGCATAGATGGCGACTAGTGAGCAGAAAGCTTTTTGTGTTTTACATTTTGCAAACACTAGTGCAATCATCTGCAGGCACGTAGCCAGGATTTCGTAATAGGGGGTGTGCGTGACATGAAATACTATGATTACACACCAGGGGCTCAATTCATCTAAACTATTTTACTGGCATACCCATATTGGTTTGTTAGGACAATAAAATAAGGACATGTTAGTAAGTATGTTAATAACAAACTATGAAGAAATCTCGAGTAAAAGAATATGTAAAAAGTATTGAAAAAGATATGATCTGCCGAGGTCATTCGCACTCGGTTCGTCATGTCTTTTTTTCCTCTTTTTCTTATCTTCATTTATTGCCGTCAAGGATAGCAATGAGATCTCTTTCGGCAGTAAACACATCCTATAAAATGGATTAGTGTTTCAGCGAAATTTCTTTAACAAGTGTAACTGAAATCTATGTTACCATGCCCATACTACTGGTGATTGTGGGCATTTCTTTAAGTTCTACGTGAGACACTGTCTGGTCGAACTGGTTTATCGATCGTCATTTGTAGTCCATAGGATTAGCATGGAGCTAGATGGAATTCGGAATGCTCCATTCCAATAATGTCCATTCTAAACTTCAACCCCTTCCGTTTCCTCCACACAAAGCTTATCATAAGAAAGAGCAAGTTTCATTTCTGGTCTCGAAAGGGGGATCCGGACCCCCCGGACCCACCCCTTGGCTACGTGCCTGTCGTCTGTGTGGAGAATTTTAACGGAACGTTTACAACTACATTCTTATCGTTTGCAATTTCTACAAGCTCTAAAGGCTACGGTTTACGTGCCAACTTTGCAAATCAAATGTTGCCGTTCACGAGGAAGATATTCTGGATCGTATCGTCTTCAGCGATGAATTGACATTTGACATAAGCGGAGATGTCAACAGTCATAATATTCGCACCTGGGAGTCAGCAAATCCCCACGAAATGATACCGTTGCAATTGGACTCGCCTAAATTTAATATGTTTTGTGCCATATCCGGGCGGAAAGATTATGGACCTTTATCGCATATTGACTCTATGTGTGCCGTGAGACGAATGGTGCCCACATGGAACACTTGCATCAAAAACTGTTTGAATTGCTCTTTCATTTGATGTATTTATTTATAATTGTATTACGTTTAATGTAATAAATTCTACAATGCCTTAAAACCCTGATATTCATTTTGAAACCTCTTGTATAATTATTTATACTTTTTCATTGACCTATGTGTGACGTCATAAAAGTAATAAATTTCAGTGTTCGTAAGAAAATTTCCCTCGATTGACATAAAAATTTTCCCTTTTCTTACCAAATTTTCCCTTGTATGTTGAGAATTCAATTGCTATGACAGAAGTTATAAGATTAATTTAGTGATATTAAAGGAAGTACCAACCACATTTGTTTTATTTGTTTGCTTCTTCATTTGTTTGTTTTACTTGTTCCTTCATTTTTTTAAGCAAAAAATACACCCAACGAACAGTGGCGGATCTAGCCTGGGGCGGGTGGCCTGGTGTCCCGAGTTCTTTGAGTGACAAACACATTGTTTATATATTTTTGAAAGTTTATAACAAATTCATGATATACCGATCATAGTCTGGGTTCAGGTTTTACCTTCTAGAGCCGCCTCTGCCAGCCAACGATGGGTGCAGAATTTTGCTACTTTGAACAGAATTATGCTACCATGCATGCACACACACACACACACACACACACACACACACACACACACACACACACACACACACACACACACACACACACACACACACACACACACACACACATTCTTACTATTGTATTGGTTCATTTCTGAAGGACAAAGAGAAGTTTAAGCACTTATATGGGTCAATCAGTCAATGCGAGAATTTCCCTGGATTTTTAAAGTTTTATCGAAAAATTCCCTTTTGGCTAAATTTACCTATGAAATTTCCCTAATCTAGGGAAATTTCCCTCAAACTAAGAACACTAGTAAGTTTAGACGTGTAAGAGTAAGAATAGCTTTGACGTATTTAATTTGTGAAATGTTATGTTAGGATAATTTATTTAGTTTAAAGAGTTCACGGTATTATTAGTTTTACCTACAATAGGAGATTTAGTTTATATATAAAAAGACATCTATTTTGGCTTGAAAAGAGTATAAAAATCCGATGAGTTCGAACTGTATTCTTAATTTTGTTACATATTGCTTGCAAACAAAATTACACATCTTAAATGTGGACGTTTCCATGTTGATACGATTTTAGCCCCCTCTAGAGAGTAAAAAGAATAATAACTGATGTAGAGATTTCATTGTGAAAGAGAGGATCAAAGCTATAAGTTTTCGTTCGTCCGAAGCTATTAATAAGTTAATTTACTTCTAAACAACCACAACGAGCAAAACCTTTCTTTTACTCAATTAAAGAAAAATTGAGTTCCAAACGTTGTCGTTGTTGTTTTGAAACACCCTGTATATGCTTTACAATGTAATTTTCTGTAATTATTCTAGTGAGGCACGGTGGCTCAGTGATACAGTGATAGAGCGCTAACCTGTGATGCGTGGGGGTCCCTAGTTCGATTCCAGCTCAAGTAAGTTTGTGGCGGAGAACATCGTGTTCGTCGGTTGCCTCGGGTACTCCCGTTTCCTCCCTCATTCTCATTCTACTAATTCTCCCATCAGCATTCACTTTTTTTTGTTTTTTAAACTGGAGTTTCATTCCCATCCGTAGCTGGGCGGGCCGCAGAAGGTAACACCTTCTCTGTGGCTAGGAGCATAAATTTACTTTTGGGTTCATTTGTAGATCATTATCAGGATTTTAAATTTATTTATTGCATTTTTATTTACGCATACTTAAGAAGGTGTTAGCACGACAAGTAATATAAACGATGAAGTGATGTGCAGGTAACAGAACACAAGGATGTAGGATATTAGTTGCGTCGAGGGTGTTAAATCTTCTGCTTTAGGGCTACTCAGGCCGGTTTTAGACATTCGGACTTGGAGGAGGTTCAGAATTTAGAAACGGATCCATGAAACCATTTCACAGTTAAGTACTGTATATGGTACAATACTATTGACGATTATCGAAAATAACAAGATTCGACAGGAAGCGGGTCATCAAGTCTAGGAGGCTTAGGTGGGCAGGTCATGTAGCTAGAATGGAAGAAAGAAGAAACGCGTTCAAAGTCTTGACTGTAAGACAAATCGGAAAACGACCATTAGGAAGACCTAGGCGCAGATGGGAGGACAATATTAAGATGGATCTCGCAGAGATAGGAATATAAAGTAGAGACTGGATCCAATTGGCTAAGGATAGAAGTCAGTGGACAGCTTTTGTGAACGTGGCATTGAACCTCCGGGTTCCATAGACCATAGAGTTAGTAAGTTAGTTAATTTGCCCTTTTTCAGTGACCCACACACTACTTATAATGCAATAAAAAACATATCTAATTATTCTTTCTGTCATAAATAAATAAATCAGAACATGTAAATTAGCCGGCCAAAGTAAATGCTCGATAGATATGCCTTTTACCAGAAACTCAAAGGATAATTCATACGGAAAGTTGTTTGGCGATACGTTAATTGCTCAAAGAGATAAAATTAGTTAATAGAAAACTGCAATAAAATTTCCTTACTTTACTGTTTTTTAACTATTGCTCTACACAAACCATCGAATGTGTTTCCAAATATATGACAAACGTAAACATCCCCTTTTTTTATATATATAAACGATGTGTTTTGAACTATCAATACCGTTCTATTTCTTCTTGATTAAATTAGATTATGCCATTACCAACTATGTGAGATAATTAGTACAAATTGATTGTGATATAACCAGCTAATTAGCTGTAGTTTCGAAAATGTCAAGCTGTGAACTATTTCCTCGTATATAAGCGTAGTTATTTTGCTTTAAGGAAAAAACTCAAATGCCATAGGCGACTAGATACAACGTTATTGTAGCAGATTACCCGGAAATCATTACTGCATTGCTTAGAATTAATCCTTCGTTAATGGATATGTAACCATCTCATTCGGCTTTATTTGAATATACAGTATATATACGGAAAGAATATAGAAATCATGCAAAATAATTCTGCGTATTGTTAAAGTTTCATATGAACTCAAAAGGAACAAATTATATAAATGCTGTTTCATTACCTAATGCAAACTACAGTATATTGATATTTCATTTCCAGATGCACACCCAGAAATTATTGTTCGGTTGGGTTCAAGCTTTAATGGAGTCCAATATTAGAAGCCACTAAGTGTATGTAGTATTGAACGGTATATAATATGTGCCTATGTATTATTATTCTCCACGCGAAAAAAAAACATAAGTAATTGTAAAATACTTTTGCCTATATTTTCAGAAAACAAAAGATGGAATTAGGTTGTTTTTTATATGTATACAGTACAACCCCTCAAATCCGAACTAATTGGGGCTGAAGCCTGTTCGGATTTCGGGGGGTTCGGATTACCCGGGAAATATTACGTACTTATTTCGTCACTGAATTGGTGGTAAAACAACGCCTGAGGTTAGACAGGGTGGCCCAGTGGTCGAAAAGGCAGTGACCTTGACTGGCGGGTGTACACTCATGTCCAAAATGATTGTCGCATATCGATAACTGTCTTCTTGTAGGAATATAATTAGATAATGATTTTGAATAAGCATTAAGTCTAAAAATGTTAAAACCTTAAAAAAAAACTAAATTTGTGTGATTAAATCTATTTTTTTTCATTTTCCAGCTGTAGTTATTTTTTTTCTCCTGAGAACGTGTTCGGATTTGCCGGGTTTTCGGATTTCCGGGGTTCGGATTTGAGGGGTTGTACTGTATAAGAGAAAGAGTACAGATAAAGTGTAAGATCAAATGTTCATGCTCCATCAATCATTTCCCTGTTAAACAAGTAGAGTTTTATTGAAAAAGTGAACAAGTATATGTTGAGTTAAGTTTTGAGAAGGGAGAAGGCAGGCCTGTAGCCAGCCCCAAAATGTAGGGGGTCCGGCTGAATTTATGGGGGGGGACGGCAATCCAACCATATTATAGTTCATATGCAAGCCTACCGTTAAAATTTTAGGGGGCCAGCAAAAATTTAGGGGAGGGCCTAGTCCAGCTAGACCCTTCCTGGATACAGGCCTGGGGGAAGGTCCGGACTTTGTGGACCCTTCCCGTGGGTGATACCCTGTTCAGTTCACTATATGTGAAACTGTCTAGGCACCTTGTTTAGCATGTAAAGCCTGATATCTTAATTAATGGCACTCAAATGCAAAGATTAAAAAAAAAAAAAAAAACTTTTGCATGAATTTATTGACCGTTGTCGGGCCAAGGTTTCACTTAGGGACTAATATGTGAGCTATCCAAAATTACATGTTTCAGAATCCTAAGGTACTCACGAACAAATTTTTATTGACGGAGTTTGGCAACGGTCTCCAACTACCTCTATAAAAATTGTTGCGGAAGTACCGCAGGATTCTGAAACTTGGAAATTTGGATAGGGCACATACTAGTTTCTAAGTGAAGTCTTGACCCAACTACGGTAGGTTCCATAGTTTTGGAGCTATAGACCTTTAAATTTCAATTTTTCATGTTTCCGGCAGCCTATAACTCCGAAAGGAAGTAGTTGTGCACCCCAGGTTGGTCTATACGTTTTGTCTTATCTTTGTGTTAGGAATCACGTCCCAAACGTTGTCGGGGTTGTGTTGAAACACTATAGGCCTTTATCTATCTATCTATCTATCTATCTATCTATCTATATCTATCTATCTATCTATCTATCTATCTATCTATCTATATATATATATATATATATATATATATATATATATATAGAGAGAGAGAGAGAGAGAGAGAGAGAGACTGTAAATCATCTTTTGATCCAACTGGATCAGGGGCCACAAAATTTTTGAACGGGTCTTAAATCGAGTTTTCTTATTTTCAGCGGAATAAGCATAGGATCGTATTGAGTTAACTGATAGTTTGGGTTTGCTACACGCTATGTAGTTCTCCAGGTATAAGGCCTAGAGAAAAGTTTTGATTGAAAGTATTGAATCTTTTGATCCCCCAAAAAAAGCTCTTTAAAATATCATATGGTGTCTACTGATACTTTTACGAAAGACACATATACTCTGAACAATATACATACACGAATAAACTACTTTAATATCTTGCAACATTTTGGAGCTTACTCGTGGCTAAGTAGTTAACGAATGTATCTTTGGCGTAGCAAGCCCGGGTTCGATTCCCGGCGGAGCTTATGGGGTTGGAATCCCACGTTAAGCAATAGGTCCATGTCTCATTTAGCCTCGCTGCTGAAAGGGATTCTAAACTCAAAATCAAACCTTGAAACATTTAGTTACATCAAGCCGATTTGTAGTGCCTTTTTCCAGAACTAGAAACCATGGATATCTATTTATAGAATAATACGTGTTTCATAACATAGGTAGTTAGAATTGCATAAAATCTTCCATTCTGATTAGTTCAAAGATAAATACGTATTTAGAATGCAACATACATATTATTAAAATTATGATAACATGAAAACAAAAATTGTGTACTTAAGCAGTAAGTCGTATTCACAAAATCTACAGAATTAAACAGTTGGACAGAAATGAATATGTAATATGTAAACTTCAGACGACATTAACAAGAAAGAATTACATCTTCTGGGAGGTAGCATCTGAGGGAGGAAGCTTTTGTAACGAAATGGGCAATTATACATAGAATATTCAGCTTTATTTTACCTTATTACCGGTCATAAAAATTACTGTCGATTTGTTTATAACTGTATGTATACATACACAATATGTAAGCTGGGCTATCTAGTAGTGCAAAGTAAAAGCTACACGTTGATATTGTATAATTTTGAGCACAAAAGCAATCGTAAAATGTCATTGTTATATTTACTTGATTTGTAATTCGTATGAATAGTTTCCAAGTAAAATGTTTTAGCTATACTCTATATACTTTTTTTTTTTTAAATAATTGAAATGTCAAAGAAAAAATGAAAAATGCGCATATTTAACATCGTATTTTTCAATTGGTTGCTATGGTTACAGAAAATTAATAGCACGCCATCTATTTTCATATTTGTAATTACTCTATTAAAATAGTAATTTTCATTTAGTCTATATACATGTAAATTTATTTGTTCGTTTGCAGTGTCTTTTTTTATTTTTAAAAATTTGCTCTTATAATAACATTTGAATTATACAAAAAGGGTAATTTTATTTCAGATAGAAGAAAATGTCATTTTCTGTAAACGTTTATGTTTATTTAACCGTAAAAGAGAGTTCCTGGTGGAGTGAAATATCGAATACCTTCATTCATTTGCTTATTCAATTCCACTTTCATAGTCAGATTGCGTAAATTCTCTGAATTTTAGAAATAAAATTTTTAAATTTATTCGCGATAGATTAAGTGAATAATGCTAAGTAGTTTATTATTATTATTATTATTATTATTATTATTATTATTATTATTATTATTATTATTATTATTATTATTATTATTATTTATTATTATTATTATTATTATTATTATTATTATTATTATTAGTAGTAGTAGTAGTAGTAGTAGTAGTAGTAGTGCTATTATTAGCATTAGTATTTATATTTGTATTTAATGTAAGTAGATATTTTTAAAATTTTCAACAATATTGAGCGCTGCTTTCATTTCAATCAATCCGCTGAGAACTGGCTTTTCTATCTCTGCAATGTGGGAATTCGATTTGTCCAGCATGCTGTTTATTCTTGTAAGAGAAGAAACCTTCTTAACTTATCGCAAAATTCAGTCAAGCAAAGCCAACTTCTTAGTGGAAATCTGGGAACAGCCCATGGTGAGTTCATTGGTTTACATAAAATATCAAACTGATTGCTGCATATTATTATTATTATTATTATTATTATTATTATTATTATTATTATTATTATTTAGAAAAAATATCAACCAACTTCAACAAATTACTGTCCAAACTTATTTTATATTATGTTTTAATTTGTTAGACTTGCCGCATATTTCAATATGTTTTACAAATAATAGTAATGAATTATGTGCTGCTTTATGTGCTTTTGTTGAAGTAGGGTAATATTGTTTTTTTAACCCTTTAATTGGCAAGCATTGCTAGCATCACCATTAAAATATTTAGTTTGTTTTTATGGTTGAACCATGTCTTCCTTATCATAATTTCGTAAATTTTTTAATATTTTAGTACTTTGGTTACAAAATACAGGATGTTTATTTCAAAGCAACATTGGCATAGCGTAGATCTTGTGTTGCTACTGAGCAGCATTGCCCTATTATGGTCAAATATCACAAGAATATTTTCAGTAATTACCAGCAGTTTCGTTGAAATATCTTCGTACAGAGCAAGAAACCACAAATAAAAAGATAAAAGAACTTTCGCGGAACATAGGAGATAAAGCTTCTACAATACTAAAATTGACTATCTCCTGTTAACGAAGGTTAGAAATATCTAAAAAAAAAAAAAAAAAAAAAAAAAAAAACCACAAATCATGTATATGAATATTGTATGAAAGCAATAGTGCCAATTAAATGATCACTGAAGTTATAATTCGTGTGGATAACGCAATAGAATTCGATGTTGCTGGTAAGCAACACTGCCCAATAGAGGGTCAAAAACTGTCTTTAGGTTTTGCTTTTTAGTTCGTTCTTGAAGTCGGTTATCTTTTAAATATTTTTTTTCATTTTTCATTATCCCAGTAGGCCTAGTTTAGTTAGATACCTAAACTAAAGGTAAAACACTAGCGTCTTATAAAATGGCTAAGCCTACGAAACATGCGTAAGCAAATATTTTTTTTAAAAAAATCGGTCTAGGTGCTATAGAATTATATATGAAGATCCTCACTGGATTAATTGTCAAAAGTTGAAAAACTTCATGGTATTCTGGAGCTCCCAAAAAGAATATATCGATATCAATATATTTATCCTGAAATTATACGCGAACATGCACAGAATAAAGTCGTTTAATTACGTTATTACCACTGCCAGTCGATGAGAAGTTCTATGCTCTAGCTCCTAAGTCTGTCATCAGATCCTAAAGAAATGTTGTATGGGACCACCTAGAAGGCATACTCTTTCATTCAAAAATAGAAGATGAAAAGAACTGCTCTTATATTAAAGTTATGGAAGATCCTACACATAATTACGGAATTAACATTCTCAACCATTGAGGTGTTTCATGGTCTAACTCTGAAGAATATTGAAAGCTCCCAACACAACGTGCTGACTGTAAACACACACAAAGAAAATATCGTCAATTATCGCCAAAGATCGGCAAGGACGAAGATTTAAGCAATAAGCAACATTTCTGGATAAAAGGAGCCAGAACACTGCAGAAGTCACCGATTGATCATTACCTCCACTCTCTAAGACGCTTTTTTTTGAAAGCTGTTATCACTTTCTAGGACGCCTGGTCTCTGAGAATTCCTTTATCCTTACCACTCTCTAGGACGCGTAGTCTCTGAGAGTTCCTTTATCCTTACCGTTTTCTAGGACGCCTGGTCTCTGAGAATTCCTTTATCCTTACCACTCTCTAGGACGCATGGTCTCTGAGAGTTCCTGTACCCTTATCACTCTCTAGGATGCCTGGTCTCTGAGAGCTCTGTTATCCTTACCACTCTCTAGGACGCCTTGTCTCTGTGACCTCCTTTAGACTTACCATTCAATAGAACGCGTAGTCTTAGAGAGTTCCTTTATCCTTACCACTCTCTAGGACGCGTAGTCTCTGAGAGTTCCTTTATCCTTACCGTTTTCTAGGACGCCTGGTCTCTGAGAATTCCTTTATCCTTACCACTCTCTAGGACGCATGGTCTCTGAGAGTTCCTGTACCCTTATCACTCTCTAGGATGCCTGGTCTCTGAGAGCTCTGTTATCCTTACCACTCTCTAGGACGCCTTGTCTCTGTGACCTCCTTTAGACTTACCATTCAATAGAACGCGTAGTCTTAGAGAGTTCCTTTATCCTTACCACTCTCTAGGACGCGTAGTCTCTGAGAGTTCCTTTATCCTTACCACTCTCTAGGACGCCTGGTCTCTGAGAATTCCTTTATCCTTACCACTCTCTAGGACGCATGGTCTCTGAGAGTTCCTGTACCCTTATCACTCTCTAGGATGCCTGGTCTCTGAGAGCTCTGTTATCCTTACCACTCTCTAGGACGCCTTGTCTCTGTGACCTCCTTTAGACTTACCATTCAATAGAACGCGTAGTCTTAGAGAGTTCCTTTATCCTTACCACTCTCTAGGACGCGTAGTCTCTGAGAGTTCCTTTATCCTTACCGTTTTCTAGGACGCCTGGTCTCTGAGAATTCCTTTATCCTTACCACTCTCTAGGACGCATGGTCTCTGAGAGTTCCTGTACCCTTATCACTCTCTAGGATGCCTGGTCTCTGAGAGCTCTGTTATCCTTACCACTCTCTAGGACGCCTTGTCTCTGTGACCTCCTTTAGACTTACCATTCAATAGAACGCGTAGTCTTAGAGAGTTCCTTTATCCTTACCACTCTCTAGGACGCGTAGTCTCTGAGAGTTCCTTTATCCTTACCGTTTTCTAGGACGCCTGGTCTCTGAGAATTCCTTTATCCTTACCACTCTCTAGGACGCCTGGTCTCTGAGAATTCCTTTATCCTTACCACTCTCTAGGACGCGTAGTATCTGAGAGTTCCTTTATTCTTATCACTTTCTAAGACGGCTGGTCTCTGAGAATTCCTTTATCCTTACTACTCTCTAGAACGCCTGGTATCTGTGATCTGTACATTTTAGTGATTTTTTATAAAGAAAATCCTGATACATCACTATTAATCCTAAGAACATGGTCCGTAGCTCGTTGTGTTTGTAATAAAGGAATGTTTTCAACTGTACTACTCTAATTTCCTTATTATGTACGAACAAAACTAGGTACGGACCATGATTGTAGTTTAAATAGATAATTTGAAAAAGAAATCTGAAATTTTCCCCTATTACATATTTTTAGTCCATGTGATTTAGTAAAGTAGCTACAGTGAGATCCCTATTTGTCGTAGGATCATGGTTCGTACCTCATTTTGTTCGTAACCATGCAATGTTTCTAACAGTACACTACCGTTGCGCTGTCTTGTACCTGAAAAGATAAATTTCCGAAAAAGGGAATTTATGAAATTTTCCCTCTACTTCTTTATACATTTTGGGCGGAAATTCTTCCCCTTAGGTACATGATAGGGAAATGTAAGTTATTCGATTGGAAACGTTGCTTCATTACGAATAAAATTAGGTGCAATCCATAATCCTAGAATAAATAGTCTTGGTGCTAGAGGTGATTTACTAAATTTCCCTCCCCGTTTTTGAGTAATAATTACTAATGTGTTGTTATTCAATAAGCTCTAGCGTCAAGAGTGTTCATTGTAGGATCATAGCTTGTAACTCATTTTGTTTATAATGAAGCAACATTTCAAACTGTACGACTCACGTGGTGCTAATATATACCTGAGGGAACAAATTCCTGAAAAAAATGATTTCTTCCTGAGAAAAGTCTCTTTTTCCCAATTTGAACGGAATTTTTCCACTTCTGGTACATAATAGGAAACTTTGAGTGGTACAGTTGGAAAGATTACTTCATTGCGAACACAATGAGGTACTAACTATGATCCTACGATAAAGATTCTTGACACTAGAGCTTATTGAATAACAATAAATTAGTAGTTATTAGTTAAAAATGGGTCGGGAAAAATAGTAAGTGAATTTTAGCACCAAAACTATTTACCCCAGTATCATGGTTCATACCTCATTTTGTTCGGAATGAAGCAAATTTGTTTTTGTAACACTTGCATGTCCCTGTCGTGTACTGGAGGGTAGAAATTCGCGGGAAACGGGGCATTTTTTAAAACAAAATCCTTTTCCGAACTTTGGGTGGGAATGTTATTGCCTTAGATACATATTAGGGAAATTTGACTGGTACAGTTGGAAACACTGCTCCATTCTGAACAAAATGAGGTATGAACCATGAACCTACGATAAATAGTCTCAACGCAATATCTGCTTCACTTATCTTAAATCTACCTAAAAAAGTGGAAATTTCAAAATGGTTAAACGAGAATGGTTGGATTCTCCATCCTTAAATTCACTATCAAAAACGCAGTTAGAAGAGTATCCAAAGAGTGGGCACTTTTCATTGATCAAGTTACTAGTCTAGTGGCATGTTATGCAACCCAATTGAGTTCTGTGCAAAGTGGGTTGCATAATATTGAAGGTTCCGTCGTTTTCAGCATGGAAAAACAGAAAAATATTTAAGCCGTGGTTATTAGCTAGCTAGCGCTCGTTATAAATGGTTACTAGTCTACTGACAAGTTATACAACCCAACTCAGTTCTATGTCAAGCTGGTTGCATAGTATAAAAAGTTCTGTTATTGGAACCTTGCTTTAGAGGCCCTCAAACTTCCAACTAGTATTATTATTACTTTGATAACAGAACAAAAACAAACTTGAAAATGTTTGAAAGAAGGAAATTTAATACTAATTCTTTTCATACAGAGCTGGAATTTGAACCTCAGATCGATAAAGTGTCATAAGTTATATACATAGTACATAAATAACTAAAGAACACTTTCTACCAGAATAGAAAACTAATTAATATTGCCAACCAACGATACACACTTTAACCTCATTAAATTAGTTTTTCTCGATTTTTTCGATGACTCTACATGTAAATTGAGCCTCAAATGAATAATATTGTTCCTATTGATGCCACCTACCGACGGATACATGTATCATCTTGAAACATTATTATAGTTAACCAGAAGTTAAACTTTAGGGAAATTTCGGGCTATATTTCATGAACCATTGTATACAATCATCTTTCTTATGTGAGAATTAAGAACTTGAGGATCATGTACTTCATTCGGTATCGGTTTTCCTGTAATATCTATAGGTAGGTAGATTGGTTCTCGTATAGCATCATTTTTTTAGGCTTACAAAGTACATTAGTTTTTGTTGATTTTCTCAAAAACTACGCATGATATTTTATATTTACCTATATCATTTAGGTCATCTTAATGAGTTCTATCGATTGGTACTTGTATCACTTTTGAAATTGCTTTTTTGTTAAATGCAAATCATACTGTAGAATTAAGAATACTTATACTTAGTATAAACTGTATGCTACTTACAACTGGGCAACACAAAAAGTGTAGAACGCATTTTGCTTTAAACAAAAATCCTCACTCACCTGCAAGAAAACAGAAAATAAAAATTTGTTAATAATTGTTATGCCAAATTTCTTTATTAATGTATATTTTGTTTTAATATTCATAGAAACTAACTTTGTTACTATTAAAAATATATATATACACAGCGATTTTAAGAAGGATTGTAGCGTACAAAAAGCGTAGGATATCTGTTTATAGTAAACTGAGCAATAATGAATCCGATTACATTTTTATGTGTGTATCTTCCATAGCAACAGTAATTTATTTTAGACGGGGTCCAAATTTATTGTGAGAACTATACTAAGTTCGTTAAAATCACCCCTGAAAATGTACTGTTTACAGAAAAGTTGGGATTTCGGAGGGGGAGTCTGAACCCCCAAGACTCACCCTTGCGTAAAACTCTGTTCCATTGCGTACGCTGGGAGCACGGTTGCTCAGAGGCTTACCTCTGGCACGTGGGGTCCCTTGTTCTATCCTAGGTGAAGTAAGTTTATGGTGGGCAATATCATATCCGTGACTTTTTAGGAACTCTAGTTTCCTCCCGAATTCTCATCCCCCAAATTTTTCCATCATCATTCACTTGCCTTAATCATTGTCTCCCTTAACCTAAAGGGTAAAATAGGGGGACGTTAAGCTGGAAGAAATATTTCATTGCGTATGCTACTAGCGAAGATCGATCTACAGTAGATTGTAGAAGCAAACAAACGTCTTTTTTTTGCTTTTTCTTTCTTTCTTCTTTGTTTCTTAGAAGTTTATTTTATCGAAACAAACTTACAGGTATCCTTTATACATTTACCATGACCATCCGGGTATCTGTCTGTCCGGAAGACAAAGAAATCCATTTGATGGACTACCGTTAATTTTGAATAGAGTGTAGAGGAACAGAAGATAGGAATCAAGTTGATTAGTCAACGTGATTTTCAAATCGCAAGTGATAGAAGAAATTTAACACTTGTAATATTAAAGTTGATAACTATAGAGTGAAAAAGAAAACGGTACATAGCTAGATATTATTTCCCAAAATGAATTAAGAATATATTTTATCTCCATGTATAAATCTTTACTAAACTGAAAATGATAGAAATCCTTTACAACTTCTAGTCTCAATACTTACCTACATAGAGACAGTGAGGCGTTTTTGTTTCTTTGTAATCGATTTAGTGTTCTAAGAATTCTTACTGTTTTCACACTTAACCTTCTGTTGAAACTAGAAGTGCAAGGAATCACCTATTTCCGTTTTGGCGTTTATTGCTATAGAGTAATAGATAGCGAAAAAACGATTTGCTGCAATCAATAAAGCGCTCTAATTGTACACTCATGTGCAAAATTATTGTCGCGTGTCTATAAATATGTTGTTGTAGGAAAATAATTTGATAACGAATTCACCCGGTATTCTTTATAATGTTAGTATGTGTATAATCGGCAAAGACATGTATGTGGAAAATTTCATGTTACAAGAGCAGTAAATAAGAACAATAAAACGAAAATGAAACTTTCTTGTCCATTTAGCAACATTTTGTTTTAGTCATTCTAATTTTCGTATTTATAATCCTATTTCCTATGAAATTTACCACAAAAATACATTTCCCGATTATACACATAGTATCAATAATAAAAGTACCCTGCAAAATCATTATCAAATTATATTCTTACTAGATGACAGTTATAGATATGCGACAAACATTTTGGACATGAGTGTACATTCCATGTACTAAAACCGAAAGTGGTAGAAGTCTGGAAAGAATTGGAACGTTGAATCAATTCCAAAAAAAGTCACTTTTAGTTATATATTAACTGGTTTGTTATGAGATGACCAATGTTGAACCTGGAACTGGTTCGTTTCTGCTACATTTCCGGTTTGATTTATGGTTTGGCTTATCGTCACGTTCAGCACCGTGAGTATGTGAGACGTGAACTTAACATAAAATTCTGAACTTCTGATTAACGTATACCTGCATGGGATACGATGACACAATGGTAAACCGCTTACCTCTAATGCATGGTGTCCGTGGTTCGATCCCTATCCAAGGAAGTTTCTGGTAGGCAATAACGTCCCTATGTGTTTTCTCGGGGTACTCCCGTCACCTCTCCCATTCTCATTTCACCAATCCTTCCATCATCATTAATCATATATCTCTCTCTTAGTCTAAAGAGACATTAAACTAAAACATATTTAGTTTTATTTCATTTTTACATGAGTTCTTCCTGGAGGTTTATGATTTTCCCATCAGGAAGTCGAGGTCGGAAAGAGAGATTGCTCCCGTCGACGGTGGTGGGCCGCCTCAGACAGCCAGCGCCCGTCTGCGGCGGCACGACGATCTACTTGTTCAAAGTTGCCGACCTTTTGCCGAAACGGCAAGCGGTCGAAAATCGTAAAATAAAATGCCCTTTGCCGACTCTTTGCCGTCTGTTGCCGACCGCCAGAGTCGGCAAAACAATTAACTTGACCGGGGATCAAACCAGAGAATACACACACTTAAATTACGATACCTTAAAAGGTAAAATATTTCGTGCAGATTTACTTTTTGCCGCACCACTCAAAATAATTGTTGAGAAATTATAATTCTTTCACTAATTTGCTTCTTATTCTCTCCTAAATGAAAATATCTTACCTGGTATAGATAAAATTAAAGGGGACATCCGAAGTAATATGAAAAATTACAATTCTTTTACGATTAGCTTACAAATATGGCTTCTGGATGTATGGTATAAAAAGTACAGTACAAAAACACAAACCAATCTGTGCTGGTGGCCACTAAAAAGCACAAATGCTATCTAATCGAGCCAGGGTAGGGTGAAGCTTAGGGGCCTAAGCGGTAGCGAGGGGGTGCGTCCAAAGGGAGCAGGCTGGTCAGAGAAGGTGGATAATTTTTGGCAATGATATGAGATTCAATGGCACTTGTCATGGTTTCATACTAGTAGTGCTCCACTTGTAAATATAAAATACAGCTTCTATATACTATACAGAAATACACCTCCGGTGCAAAATAGTACAAAATAGTACAGTCATCTTTTATATGCACTCATTTATTTTAGATATTGTTTAGGTTAAAACCTCATGTACTTGAGGTATGTAAGTGTATATAAAGCTTGGAATATTGTTTTTGTTTATTAATAGTTTAACCTCAAATACAAGATGTTTTGGTTAAATCTAAAAAAAATGTGGTCAAAACCTTACATAAAAAGTATATATAATACTGACACACGCAAAATCGTCTTAACCATTCTTTAGAAAAAATTCCAATAACACAAAGATCTCTCTCTCTCTCTCTACGAGAGGAAGTAATTTTATCAACTGCTTCCAACGGCAATTCCCTGAAAGTCGCTTTACATCTGAAAGAGGAATCATTAATTTTTGTTCTTTTAAATACAAGTACTTGCCACGTGTACAAGATATTGACTCTCATTTTCTCCTGCAAAGCATAAATTGCTTTTCATAAAATGTTTTGCCTTTACCGCCTACGATTTATGTATAATGAACTTCCTAAATGAAGAGAACACTCTTATAAATATATATATACACTCAAAACGTTAGATATTTCATTTAAAATATAACTGATATTAGTAGATCCTGAAAAAAAGTATCATATATATAGTTGTCAACATATTAGAAATTAGGGATGGCCAGAACCGGTTCTTGGTGGAACCGGTTTTCGGGTCTGAACGGATCCGGTTCTAGAAGATCCGGTTCCGGAACCGGTTTTTCGGATCCAGGGCTGGAACCGGTTCTTCGGATCCAGGTCTAGAACCGGTTCTTCGGATCCAGGTCTGGAACCGGTTCTTCGGATCCAGGTCTGGAACCGGTTCTGAAAACATAACCGGTTCCTCGCGGAACCGGTTCCGTTGGAACCGAAACTTTGTTACCATCCCTACCTAAACGCGAGCTGCTGGCAAGCTGTGAACAGTATGCTAGATGAAATGGTGGAAGCGACAGGCAGGCTCCCAGACGGCGGCAGCTTGTCTCATTTGGCTAAATAAACTGGGTAACTGGCAAACTCATTGGCTAAACAGGCAAACTGGCCAACTCATTTGGCTAAACACTCACTGGTGGACCAAATTTTTTTCTGGGGGCACAAGCGGGTCTGGGCGGGGAAGGCACAAGCGCATGGTCCTCTTTGCATTATTTTTAAAGGTGAACTTTGTGCCTCCTTTACGGGTCTTTGGAGGCTTTCGGATCCAGGTCTGGAACCGGTCCCTAAGATCCGGTTCTGGAACCGGGTTTTCAGATCCAGATCTGGAACCGGTTCCTAAGATCCGGTTCTGGAACCGGGTTTTCGGATCCAGGTCTGGAACCGGTTCCTAAGATCCGGTTCTGGAACCGGGTTTTCGGATCCAGGTCCGGAACCGGTTCCAGAACCGGTTCTGAAAACCGGATCTCCGAGAACCGGTTCCTCTCGGAACCGGTTCCGCCGGAACCGGAACTTTGTGGCCATCCCTATTAGAAATACCTACAGTTTGCAATACGTAATACGTGTAAGTAATAACACTGAGAACTCATGTGCAGCGCCTGATTGTTGTGAATGGTGTGTTAGGTGATCGCATGTAGTACGTTAGAGGAGGTACCGGTAGTACAGAGGAGTATGTTGAAGCGAGCAGACAGTGGTGATGAAAACTGTAGATTTCTCTGGGTTTCAAAGAGGTCAAACTGTAGATGTGCGGTTAGTTTCCACAAGTATTAGATGCCTCGTGTGTTAAGTTCGACGTAAGGAAATGTGTCAAAATTGATATCGGCTTATAGATGGGGATTAAGCTGGTTTTAAGCTTTCACTATAAGTTTTACTTTTCTCGTTTGTTTCATCATCTCTATATGAATATCACATAATACGCTTCATTTTTTATAGCTCAAAAATCTGACAACCTTACTTATAATATGTATGACAAATCAAATCGGTGAAGGATAATACTGGACTGAAGAGAAGCTTTAGCGACCGCGATTGTCAAGTATTGAAAAGAGTCGCCAAGGACCGTGCATCAAATGCGGCTAAATTGCCAGCGAAACTTGACTGAACGTGTGCTGTTCTGCAGGTGTGAAGTTCGATTACATGTATGTGTGTTCTTCTACAGGTGTCTTAGTGTGGAGTTGCAGTTGTTAGTACGTATATCCTTTTACAGATGTTTTAATGGGCAGCTCGATTAGATGTACGTATGTTTTTGTACAGGTGTCTTAGTGTGCAGCTCCAATCGCCTGTACATGTATTCTTCTACGATGTTACTGTTGGCAGTTGTGATCGACTGTATGAGTTTTCCTCTACGTTTGTCTTAATATACAGTTGGGACTGTGTTACGTGAGTTTCAATACAGGTGTTTTAGTGTGCCGTTTCGATTATCAGTACGTATGTTCTCCTACAGGTGTTCTAGTTGAGTTAATTTTGAGTTTAACGTCCCTTTCAGCAGCGAGGCTATATGAGACGGGACCTACTGATTAACGTGGAATCCGAAACACATGAGCTCCCGCTGGGAATCGAACCCGGGTCTCCCACGCCAGAGGCGCGTACGCTAACAGCTTAGCCATGACGGAGCTCCCCTACAGGTGTTCCACTGTGTTCTACTGTACAGTGGTCACTATATGTACATGAGTTCCTTTACAGGTGTCTTATTGCCAGTTACAATTTTCTGTACCTGAACTCCATTACAGGTGCCTTATATGAAGTTGCGGTTGCCTGTACGTGTGTTATTCTACATGTGTATTAGTCTTCAGTAGTGATTTTCTGTATTTGCGTGCTTCTACTGGTATCTTGGTATACAATTGCGATTGTCTGTACGTATCTTCTATAGATTTCTTAGTGTGCAGTTGCCGTTGTCTGTATGAGTGTTTTTCTACAGGTGTCTCAGAATACAGTTGTGATTGTCAGTATGTGTTCTCCTATAGTGCTCAGCTGCGATTATAAGTACGTAAGTACCTCTACGGGTGGCTTCGTATTCAACTGCGATCCTATGTACGTGCTTTCTTCTACAAGTGTCTGCGGTCAGTTGCTATTGTCTATACGTGTGTGTTACTACAGGTGTCTTAGAATACAGATGCGATTGTCTGCATGTATGTTCTTCTACAGATGTCTTAGTGTACAATAATCCTTGTCTGTACATATGTTCTTCTACAAATGTCATAGTGTGCAGTTGTCGTTGTTTGTACGTGAGTTTATCCATAAGAATCTTAGTATGTAGTTGCGATTGTCAGTATGTCTTCCTCTACGAGTACCTTAGTGTGGAGTTGCGATTGCTAGTACGTGTTTTAATACAGTTTTTTACTGTGCACTTGGCATTGTCTGTAGGGTGTTCTTCTAAGTTGTCTTACTGTCCATTGCAATTGTATGTACATTTTGTTCAACAGATGTCTTGGTGCAACTGCGATTGTCTCTACATGTATCTTACCGTTCAGTTGGGTTGAGTTGATTTTGAGTTTAACGTTCCTTCCAGCAGCAAGGCTATATGAGACGGGACCTACTGATTAACTTGGAATCACAACCACATGAGCTCCCGCCGGGAATCGAACAACGGCGTGTACGCTAACCGCTTAGCCATGATGAAGCTCAATATGTTACCGTTCAGTATGATTGTCTCTACGTGAGTTCTTCTATAGTTGTTGTGTCTATAAGTGCTCGTTTAAACCACTGTAGTCATTCACATTACCCCTTAATATACCTTTTGCCTTCATGCACATAGAGGGTAGCCACAAAGTTCCGTTACTCCTTGATAAATGCTAACGTAAGTTTTACCATAGTTTCAGATTGTGTGAACGATGGCTGACATTTCTAGTTACAATATTGAAGAGCGTGGTGTTGCGGCACACCTTCAGATGTTCGACACAATACCAAAATGTGGCAAAGTAATCTTTACCGATGAGTGTGTAATTTACAGGAGTTCTCGCTCACGCAATGTGGTCTTTTGGTCCAAGGAAAGCCCACATTTTTGTGAAGAGTTGAAACAGAATCCACCGTATGTGATTATATGGGTAGGCGTGAACAGACCGATGCTTGTTTGGGCCGTTCTTTTTCAACAGTATTGTGAATCACCAGTTATACCTGAACATGTTACAGAACTAGTTTGTTCCTCTCTTGGAACACCACGGAATTAAAGAGACATGTTGGTTTCAGCATGATATGGCACCTGCCCGTTTTGTCCTCGCCGTTCATGAATATCATACGAAAGTCTTTCCAGGGCATTGGATTGGTCGTGGTAGTCCGGATCTGCAATTTACAGATAGGTTATATTAGTTATATCAGATATGCATAGACCTAAACGTTATATTAGTTAACACTACAGAATAAACTAAAAACGTAATATTACGTATGTTGGTAGAGAGTCTAGCAACCAAAACCTGAAATGACGTTTCTGCTCCTAATCCGTCATATTTTCTTTAGGGATGGACAGAACCGGTTCCTGGTGGAACCGGTTTTCGGGTCTGAACGGATCCGGTTCCGGAACCGGTTTTTCAGATCCAGGTCTGGAACCGGTTTTTCGGATCTAGGTCTGGAACCGGTTCTTCGGATCCAGGTCTGGAACCGGTTCTAAAAACCAGATCTCCAAGAACCGGTTCCGCTGGAACCGAAACTTTGTGACCATCCCTATGCTAAACCCGAGCTGCTGGCAGGCTGTGAACAGTGTGCTAGATGAAATGGTGGAAGCGACAGGCAGGCGCCCAGGCGGCGGCAGCTTGTCTCATTTGGCTAAATAAACTGGGTAACTGGCAAACTCATTGGCTAAACAGGAAAACTGGCCAACTCATTTGGCTAAACAACCACTGCTGGACCAAAATTTTTTTCTGGGGGCACAAGCGGGTCTGGACGGGGAGGGCACAAGCGCATGGTCCTTTTTGCAGTGTCTTGAAGGTGAACTTTGTGCCTCCTTTACGAGTCTTTGAGGGCTTTCGGATCCAGGTCTGGAACCGGTTCCTAAGATCCGGTTTTGGAACCGGGTTTTCGGATCCAGGTCTGGAACCGGTTCCTAACATCCGGCTCTGGAACCGGGTTTTCGGATCCAGGTCTGGAACCGGTTCTGAAAACCGTATCTCCGATAACCGGTTCCGCCGGAACCGGAACTTTGTGGCCATCCCTAATTTTCTTCACTCAATCCTTCTCGTTTTTCTTTGTTTTTCTCTTCGTTTTAGAATCTTCCCTTTTTTTTATACATATGTTTAATCCTTTATTTTAGTTTATAGCTCTCAGACAATATTACTTTCTGTTTCTTTTAATTTTCTTATCAAATTTCTACTTCCTTGTATGTTTCTGTATTCAGTTTTGGGGAGGGGCATATAAAACATAAATCTTGTAGGGGCTTCTCGGTGACTCAGTTGTATGACAGGTTAGTGGTTCGATCCCAAGGTTCGTAGTGGACAGTGTCTTTCTTCCTAGGTTTTCTCTACTTTTGTCTATTATTATTATCCCAGCAATGTTTTCATGATAATTCAATTTCACTCAGTTATTTCCCGTTTTTTTTAGCCTAAAAGGCTGTTAAATGTAAGATGTTAAATTAAAAATCATGTTGCTTCCTCTTGTAGTTTATCTAGAGCAGTGGTTCTCAACCTTTCAACGCTCCCGGACCAGCAAATAGTGGAAATATGTTATAACAAGCAAAATAGAAACCACCACAATGTTTGTAATACTAATCACACTAATTTGCGGACCGTCGGTTGGAAAAAAAACTGTTTTACAGGCTTTGATAGATGATTCTATTGAGTGCTCAACTAGTTTATATTTACCAGTATCTGGCATCCCGAATTTGTTTGAATTTATTAACAAATATAAGTAAATGTCTTTTATATGGAAAATTGAACAAAAATGATTATTGTATTTCAATGAATGAAATGCTTCAAGAGAAAATATTGAAATAAAATTATCACATATTAAAATAAACTTAAGAACAAATTACATTTCATAATGTGTTCCTTTTATTATTACAAAACAACTTCTTTCTCTGAGCATTATTTACTACTAGTTGAATATACCCCAGCGTCGCACGGCGGCTGTATTTAGAAGTCAACGCCTATGGGAGTATCACCATTGATCTCAGCGACCGCGAAAACTATGGATTTGATACTAATATCGATTATTTTGGGCTATTTTTTTTACATGCCTCGGTATTCCCACCCCCCGCTGACTCCCGGCCCGCATGCAATTGTAACTAAATTTGGAAGTCATCGCTAATGGAAGTGTCACCATTGATTTCAGCGACCGCGAAAACTATGGATTTGACCTTAATATCGGCCATTTTGGATTACTTTTATATGTCTCGGTATCTCACTCCCTCCCCCAGTGACCCCCGGCCCGGAGCCGAATAGTGTGAATTTTGAAGTGAATGTAATCGGAATTTCATCATTGATTTCAGCGACTGTGAAAAGTATGAATTTTACACTAATATCGGTCATTTTCTATTACTTTTATTTGTCCCGGTAAACGCCCTCTTGGATCCCCTGGTTCGAATTTTGACAAAAACGTTTAACTCGGGCCTGGAGCCTGGACCAAGGTATTCGTGACTAAAATTTGTTAACTCTTGGTCAATTTGTCTGGTTCCCAAGCCGGTTCCGGTAAACGCCTCCCCCTCAGACCCTCCTGGTTCGAAATTTGAAAAAAAAAGGAATTCGTCTTGATCTGGGGCCTGGGCCACCGGCCAAGGTACCCATTACCAAAATTTGGTAACTCTCGGTCCACTCGTCTGGTCCCCAAGTCGCACACAGACAGACAGACAGACAAACACACAAAGAAACTCTCTATTTTATTTATAGTAGAAGATTAGATTAGATAATATACCAATGTAGGCGCGGCCATCTAACGTGAGTTCTTTAAATTATTTTCTCTTTAACATCTGGTCAGTTTGCATTTCGAATAGTAGTTCTAGACTTCAACGCTTGATGGCAGGCTTTAACATCAACACAAGGACGCCACTCGCGGCGTAAAGTAGAACTATTTACTCAACTGGAGAAAATTATTAAAAAAAAGTACTGTCGCGCCACACAGTGACAGAACGATAAATCAATACCCTTAAAAAAATAATCCTCCTACCTTAACGTTATGGCTTCTAATTAATATACTCAAGCGAGCAATCAAGGAAATTGGTCCATAAAATAAAAGTAAGGGAAAATAAAACTTCATTTTTATAAGTTGTAATTCGGATTGGAAGCTGGGAAAGAGTTTCTACTTTTAGAAGTTAATAAATCATTGTCTTCGAAGTTTATGTATGCTCTTTACTTTTAGAACGGTGCCGATAAGTCCTATACTTCTCGTATGAAAAGTAAATCTCATTTGGGAATTATTTTTGTCGTTAGGAATTTACGCTCGATAAAACATCGTTTGTTTTCGAAACTGAAATTCGTTTCTGTAATGTTATCTAACGGTAGTTTTGTGTCAAATCCTTTCCCTCAGGTAGGATTTGAATCTTAAAATAATATATAGATAAAAAAAAATCATCTTTTGAAACAAGTACACCACGTGAAAATTTTTGGTTTGTATTGCATTATACGGTATTTTCTCAATTACCATTGAAGTTGAAAGTTATAAACTGTATATCACTTCCGGTTGTTGTAAAGACTAGCCATTGGCTATGGGGGCTCCGTTCCCAGACTCCCGAGTTTACTTGGCCTACGGCCTTGCATCTCTTAGGTATCAGCATTTGCATCAAGAGTGAATTTCGTGCGTTTGCTCTTTAATTACATTTCCTGAATTTGGCCCAGCTGAGGGCTTCGCCCACTGACCCTTGCGTTTACTCGGCTTACGGTCTCGCATCTCTTAAACCCACAATTCTATCAAACTTAAAATTTCTTTTAGTATTTCAACTGTCTAAGAGATAAGATTTTGTATCCGAAGAAAATGTCCATTTAAATAACATGTTAATTTTTTTTATCTTCTCTTTAGACCCCTTAAAAACTAAAAATATTCACTTTTGGCAATTTTCCTTGGATTAGTCTCGGAAAGCTACAGTCATGCCAAATTTCATTATTCTAATCCTACCAGAAGTGCCTAAACATTGTGGAGCGAGATGTTCCATATAAATAAAACGGGAAAAAACTTTTTAGTTTTCCATAAAACCACTCTACAGTTGCATTTTTTTATTTTTGGCTATTTACTTAGTTAACGGTAACAAAAACGTATAATTATAGGGAATTTCAAGCTTTTATTCCAATTCCAGGTACCAAAAATATGAGATTATGTGTCCAAAAAAAGGCTCATTTAAATAACATAGGAAATTTCTTCATTGCCCCTTTTAGACAATCTAAAAATTAAAAATATTCACTTTTGGCAATTTTTTGTGAATTAGTCCCGTACAATCATACCAAATTTGAACTTTCCACATCAAAAGAAAGTATCCGTTTACATGTAGTTTTATATACAGTTAGGATAGGAAATTAGAATGAAGTGAAATATATTCTTAAGATGTTATATTGATTGCAGAAAACAGCTTTTTCCTATTTATTATCATTTTTACTTTGTAGCTATCAACGTTACAGCGTGATGGGTTCTTGCCACTTCCCGTTTAAATAGAGTGTTAAGACAGAGACTGGTATTTATTCTTATAATGCCAGATCGATTCCAAAAATCCGATCCTCTTTGTCTCTTTTTACTTTTTTTTTGAGCGGGTCACGGTGGGTCAGTGATAGAGACCTTACTTCTGGTTCGTACGATCTTTGCTTTGATCCCCGGCCAATGAAGTTTGTGGTACACAATATCGTGTTCATAGGTGTTCTCGGGACATTCCCGATTCTTCCTACAATCTCATTTAATCAGTTCTTTAATCATTATTCGCTTGCCTTAATTATTGTCTGCCTTATCCTAAAGGACACAATCGTGGGACGGTTAACTGAAATATTTCGTTACATTTTTCTTATATTGTTTTTGTTCCATACAGATCAATATACAAACAGGAAGTTTTAGATTTCTGTCATTTCCGGTACTAGTAGGAATTAAGGATTGAAATAAAAAATAATTTTAGAATTTCTACTCTATTGAATAAAACCGCTACTCACCGTCTATAACCGTATCTGTTGTATAGTGACCAACGTGGGAACATTAAGGTTAGTGTAAAGGGACAAGTTTTGCCGATAGATGTTGCTACAGTCTTCCTATCTCTTCTATGTATTTTTTTTTTTTTTTTTACCTTTCACGAAAATTTACAATTTCTCTTACAAATTTCAACCTAGAGACTTCAAATTTTTTAGAGAAGGAACTTCATAACCTATTAAAGGAAACAATCCGTGCGGATTTTTTATTTAAAATTTTCTTCACAGTTGAAACAGTTCCATTGTTAAAGGATTAGGTATCCATTTTAACAATCAAGCCATTTCAACAATGAAGAAAATTCTAAATAAAAAAATCCGCACGGATTGTTTCCTTTAATAGGCTATGAAGTTCATTCTCTAAAAAATTTGAAGTCTCTAGGTTGAAATTTGTAAGAGAAATTGTAAATTTTTGTGAAAGGTAAAAAATACATGGGAAAAATACGAAGACTGTAGTGCCATCTATCGGCAAAACTTGTCCCTTTAAACCAACCTTAAATGGTTGATTTTTATCACTTTTGTTCGATGAATTACTTCCATCACATAATTAAATTCCTAGCATTTGATCCTCTACAACCCGGCCAAAATTGATTCTGGTCAATCACGTACTTCTTGAGCCTTTGTCTCTCTCGGACAGACTGATATACATTTTTGTATCCTGGACAGACGTATCCATGACAGACTGATATATATTTTTGAATCCCGGTCAAACTCACACACTTTTGTATCACAGACAGACTGACATATATATTTTTGTGTCTCGGACAGACTGGTATTTTTGTATCCCGTAAAGATGGCATTTTTTGTGTCCCGGACAGTCTGACAAACATTTTTCTATCCCGGACAGACTGACATACATTTTTGTATCCGGGACAGACTGACATAATTTTTGCATGACGGGTAGATTGATATACATTTTTATACCCCGGACAGATTGACGAACACTTTTGAATCCTGGAGAAAAGATTGAAATACATTTTTGTATCCCGGAAATACTGACATACATTTTTGTTTCCCAAACAGACTGACATATATTTTTGTATTCCGGACATACTGGCATACAATTTTATATCTGGGACAGACTGATATACATTTTTATATCCTGGGCAGACTGACATACATTTTTGTATCCCGGAGAGACTGACATATATTTCTGTATTCTGGACAGATTGACTTACATTTTCGTCTCTCGGACAGACTGACACACATTTTAGTCTCTCGGACAGACTGACACATATTTTTGTATCCAAGACAGACTGACGCATGAAAAGACAGAGTAAAAATTAAATATTAAACTCCTTAATATAATCATTTCAAGAACACTTAAGCTTTGAGCTGAAATGAACGGCAATGATTTTTATATCATTCGGTAAAAATATCATCTTCTGATGCGAGACAGAGATTTAGAATGTCATTACCTTTGTAGAAATTTAGTTTAAAGGACTTTGTATAAAGCAGTAAACAAATGAAAAACTGAATTCTGGACTCGTTACGATTTTGATGAAACACGTGATCTGTTGATATGACTGTAGCTGTTGAAAGCCCAGAAATCTAATACCTAAATCTAATCCTAATCAACTAATAACATTAATCTACTGTCTATCACTCACTCATTGTGAGTGTTGACCTATTATTCAATTAGTTTTGACATTCCAGCCAGAAGCAAGGGTATAACTATAAATATTCTTAGGGTGGCCAGTTTCTTTTAGTCTAGAAATAGGGAAGTTCTAATATATCCGTAGTGAATAATAATGAAAAAACATGTGACATTGGCAGTTACCACAGTTGTAATGGTAATGTTACCACTTTTCTTATAATCAATTCGCAAGCATGTGTAACAAATGATCTTTCTAGTAATCCTGGACCACGGTTACCAAATTTCATACAGCTAAGAAGAGGACATCGTATTTCAAGTACTGCGTTGGGATTTGAAACAAAAACGCTCTAAAAAATACACTCAGCTCAATGTAGACAATGCCAAGATGAAATATCTTACAAGAGAAGTCATATAACGTCATCAGAGGTATCAACCTCAAAACACAACAACACCATTAGTCTATATTAATGAAGGAGTAAACAACCGATTTATTTTAACATACCACAATCTTCTATAGGTGCGAATTAAACAACTTACAAAGAGTGAAAAATTGCATTGACTGGACCGGGACTCGAGCCTGGGATCTCCGGCATACCGTGCCGATGTGTTAACCACTGTTGGTCTGAGTGGAGAGCACCGACTGCAGGATTGAGAGAGTGTTTGGCTCTTCTGGAAAACGAACTGGGTGTCATAGTGGTTAACGCATTGGCTCGGTATGCCGGAAATACCGTGTTCGAGTCCCGGTCCAGTCGAGCCACTTTTTCATTCGTTTAAACGAAGACCATTAGTCGTTTAAACACGTGACTGATTCTTTTTGGCACTTGTAAAAGCTTACTCAGGAAATTACTGGAAATAAATAACGTTGCACTGATTATTGTTCTTATTTTCCAGACACACAGTAGCATCAAGAAAAAAACGGTCTAATGTAAACCGATGTGTGGACGAGTTTGTGAAAATCCTGGGTTATCGGGAGTGGGGTTAGAAAAATAATAAGTGCGAGTAATTCTTCACAAAATACAGCACTGTACTTGTATGTAATAGTTGCTTGAGAGTACAACAGAGAATAAACAGCCTAAATACCCTTAAACAAAGAGCTCCTTGGTGGCCAAGCGGTTAGCGCACGCGCCTTTGGCGTGGAAGACCCGGGTTCGAATCCCGGTGGGAGCTCATGTGGTTTGGATTCCACATTAATCATTACGCCCCGTCTCATATAGCCTCGCTACTGAAAGGGACGTTAAACTCAAAATCAACTCAACTCAACCTTTGAGCAAAGGAAAAGTACGTACTTTATGAAGGCATAGAGCCTTTACTATACATGAAGATGAAAATTAATAATGAAAATGCCGGCGCCAGACATGTGGTGGAGGAGCGGAAGTGTGACGTGTGAAAAAGGAATGCGATAAGAGGGAACACACGCACTCGGTCAATGACCTTGAGCAAGTCCGCGCGCGTTTTTTTTTTCGTACTGTATTGCTACATTTTAAAAAGGCACCCAGATGCAATTTCCAGGAAGAAACAACAGAGCAAGAAACGTCCGGAAAATAAATGTATGTTTGATAATCATGCCCTAGAAATTCAAATTTGTTACAAATCAACTGATGACAAATTTTCACCACTAGATGGATTCTAAAAAGCACCAGATTTACTGGGAAACCGTTGAGGCTGGCAACACTGAACAAATTTTCAAAATGTACGTAATTAAGCAATATCTTTTTCGATATCGAAAAAAGGCGGCTCTGCTAGTATTTAAGTGTAAGCTATATCATATATTCATATCATCATGCTGTTATCTCATGTTACAACTATATAATACCACGCAACATAGAGAAGCAGTAACACGACACAATTTTGATGAGTATTTAAGAGAATAAAGCAAAATGGGGGGAGGGTCCTTGTAAATAAGAAGAGGTAAAAAGTATGTAGAAACGAAAGCAGCTGCTGCCTCCCAGAGAGCAGAAACAGCGCGTAACAAGAAAAGGCTTCTTCTTGTTTTGAAAATGGATGAAAGAAAGAAAGGAAGATTTTCTTAGCAACGTCGACCCAAGGACAACTTTCTGCTCAGCGAGAATTCTTTTTTTTAATGTTTTGTTCCCATTTCTTTTTTCCTATTCCACGACCATTGCGACACTCTACACGTTTCTTATATGCAGCTTGCGAACAATAAAAACAAGGTAAAAAAAAGTCACGAACATACAGAAACACACACACACACACTCATATATATATATACGTTTTGTTAAGAGTCTCCATCCCGGCGAAATTAAAATACCGCTAATTTTTACAGTAATTATGTGATATCTTCAAATAGATAAAAGATAATTGAAATATGGAGCAAGAGCGCCCTAGACAATATTATTTTGCGTGAGATACCGTTATCACAAGTCACCTAGTGGCTTTCCGTTTTCAGCTGTTTAGAAACGCGAAAATAAATGCCGATTTTCAAAATGGCTCGAAATCGAAAGCAGATAAGTGAGTCGTGATAACGGTATCTCATGTAAAATAATATTGTCTAGGGCGCTCTTGTTCCACATTTCGATTAGCTTTTATCTATTTGAAGATATCACATAATTTCTGTAAAATTAGCGGTATTTTAATTTCGCTGGGATGAAGACTCTTAAGTGAGGGAGAGAGGATAAGGGGCTTACAACACGGCTCATACGAGGTGTCATCAGAAAGTACGGTTACAAAGCCTGCAGTGGAACGTGTATATATTATTTCATACAACCGATACTAGCAATAGATAGTATATACATTAAGTAAGTTTTCGACATACGTAGTCTCCATGTCGGTTGAGGTATAACAACAGATTCCGTTCTCCAAAAACATTTAACGATAAACACGTGTTGCTTGAAAGAGTATTACACCATTTTCACTGTGTCCTGATCACAATCACACAATAACACACAGCTGTACAGCACTGCAATTACGAACACAACGGCCCAGTTTTCTGTTGACCTAAGCGAGGATGCCATCTAACGGAGAAACCTCAAACCTCCGCACCGCCAGCTCATTCCAATTGTAAGGTACACTGGCGAATATTCGTTGTTTTTTCTTGAGGCGTGCTTGATATTACCCCGATGAATTTAAACCAGCAAACGTAGTCCCGTAAATTTCCTATCCTTTCTTGATCAGTTTGCTACAAACCGCATGAAAATCGGGCTTCAGGTACAAATTGTAGATTCAAATGAAATCCGTGTGTTTTAAAGTAATCACCCTGTATAATATGTTCAGCAAAACGTCCGTACACAAGAAAGTGTTGATAGTAATGATCCCAACGTGGAGAATGAGGAAGATTCTTAATATGTTACGCAGGCAATTCAATAAGCTATGGAGGTGAGCTCCTCCGTGGCTAAGCGGTTAGCGTACGCGCCTTTGGCGTGGGAGACCCGGGTTTGATTCCCGACGGGAGCTCATGTGGTTCGGATTCCACGTTAATCAGTAGGTCCACGTCTCATATAGCCTCGCTGCTGAAAGGGACGCTAAACTAAAATCAACAACAATCAACAACAAGCTATGGAGGTGCCAGAAGCGGTCACGCAAGCAGTAGCCCAAGGAGGTAGACGGTGTTAAAAAGAAACACCGCCTGGAATAAGGTAAACTTAAGTCATCTCAAAAAAAGAAAAATCTCCATTGTTTTAGTGTTCTGGCTACACTTGACAGAGGTATTTCTGTTTAGCATTAATCAACCTCAGTATTCTTCCTGTAAGCTTACCCATAGTTCTTAGAAATGGACTCACAGTTTCACATCATACAAAGAATTGGAAACTTCTAAAAATCTATCGAATGATAATACAAACTTCTCAAATTTCACAGTACTATCCAATATCACCTTGCGTCATTATCCCACAGTATGTTTACACATGATAACTCTGTAATTCGCTCAACGTCTATACATGTGATTAACATTGAATCCCAGTGACCAGGAAAACAAGTCATTCTATGTCCGACGACAAACTAGGAACAGCAGAGGAAGATAGAATCACACTGAAACGATTAAACAACGAGGGAAGCGAGTGAACATATTTATCCGTTGGGTTGAGCTGAATTATCACCGTTCCACTTCGATTGTAATACGCATTCTAAAGGTCGCCACACACGTTCCGGAAATGCGAAGAAGGGTAACTGTACAATTATTCAGAATTGAATTTAGTTTCGACCAAATTGGTCTCAACAGTCCAATTAGAAGAGAAAAAACTGCACAGTTTTCATCCACACTCGTTCAGGATATCCGGCGAGGACTAACTGCACAGTTATTCCTCTCTGGATTTCCTGAATATGTTTGAGTATTTTTCTCAATCAAATTCAGAAATCCTCAAAAGAATAACTCTGCAGTTATTCCTCTCCGGATTTCTGGAATGTGTGAGGCAACTTTAAGGTACGTGGAAACTTTAACACGGTTCATATCAGAATTACAAGGCGTCTTTATTGACTCAAACATTCCTCCTTTTCGGCCACTATAAATAGTACGAAGATGGAAAAGAAAATTTCTAGGAAGATGGAGAAATAACCTTCTTTTAAGGGGGTGTTTTGATTTCAAGATTTGTAATATATAGCTATTCAGAAAAAAAGTGGAAAGAAGTTTTCCGTCCCACGGTTATGCCGGCTAGGCTATAGGAGATGGTGATGATGAGAAATGAATGAAATGGTGCAATGAAGAAAGTGGGAGGATATGGGAAAATCCGGGAAAAGCCACGCACATGGTGTTTGTCCACCAGAAAGCTTACTTGGCCCGAGCTGGGACCGAGGACCCCGTGCACCACATGTCAACGCTCAACCACTGAGTAGAGGTCTCCACGGGCCGGAATTTTTAGCCCGAGCACGGCCCGGCCCATGAATTTACACTGTGAGACCGACTCGAGTCCACAATATGCTTTAGTATTTAGCCCGAGCCCGGTCCGAGCTCGTGTGATAATCAAATGAGCCCGAAATAAGCCGAAAGTTAATAATTATCGTATTTTTATTTATAGTAATTAGAGGTTTAATTTTACAGTTGTGCTTTAAAAGTTTTCTAGATAGAACGGTGCAATATACCCCTATATATTGTCGTACAGTATACTTACAAAGTTAGGACCGAAAAGGCCGGAGACATATGGTTGTATATTTAAAAATTTACGGCCCGATCCCGGCCCGGACCCGAAGTTATACATGCTAATGAAGTAAATATTTTCGTGAAGTTTAAAAATGTACACTGAGAATGTTATCCGGACAGCGGTATATTGTACAACTATATGGCATCCATATGTTTAACTACGGAAATCTGTACGGAGCATACGTTATCCATATGCCACATACGCACAACTTATTTTTTTCGCTTAGATGTTACATCATACCGCTGCAGGATGTCTGACATCTAACAGTCCTCCCTATATATTACATACGTATATGTATGTTTCATACGTCAGCTATATGTTACATACGTCCATCTGTATGTGAGATCCCTAAAGCCTATATAAAGTTTTTTTTTCTTTCTCACGGAAAGTATACCTACGTATAGATGAAACACTTACACGGAAAGTTTGTTAAAAAAAGTATGTTTTCGAACCCCGCTTGGCCTAGAACCTAGGAGGCTTGCCTTTGGTATGTATGTTCCCGGGTTCGATCCCCGATGGGGGCACAGTTGAACAAAAAAGTGGTTCGGATTCCACTATAATCAATAGGTCCACGTCTTCCTTAGCTGCCCAGGGACAATCGTGAGACGTTAAATTCAAACAAGCCAAATGAAAAACATAAATTTACAGTTATACGCTTGTTACATTTAGTTGTAATTTAAGTCCAAAAACTACAGGATTTACGCATGTAACCTAGGCTTTTACGTACGCCACACACATTTATTTTTGTGTGTGTACCTTTTTTAAAAGTTTATGTGTTAACCGTAGTTCAAATTCATTTGTCAAATATAATTTTCTGCAAATGTATTTCGCTAGTGCGAGGAAAAGTGAACTTTTTGGAGTTTAACGTTCCACGATTATGTCCGTTCGGTTAAAGGAGACGATAACTCAAGGAAGTGAATGTTGACGGAATATTTGGTGGAATGAGAAACTGGGAGAAAACGTGAGTATCCCGAGAAAACCTACGGGCACAATGTTGTCCACCACAAACGTACTAGACCTGGAATCGAACCTGGGACCCCATGCACTAGAGATAAGCGCTTTTATCACTGAGCTATCCTGTCCTCCCCGTCCGATGAGCGGGTTCAGTTGGTCATATCAGTAAAGACTTAAAAATGGTATCACTAAACATGGGTACATCATAACTATTCGTAACAAAAACGATTTGTCTTCAAGATATTTTGATTAAAATTTGAAAGTACAATAATAAATTCTTGTATAAGAACTTAAGAGTGTATTATTGCGTAAGCTAGATATTTCGGAATTAATGCCAATATCCTAGGCACAGTGTACGATTCAGATTTTTTTTTTAAAAAAATCCCATGTTTAAAATAGAAAAGCAAATGTAATAAATCTATACATTTCCGCTTAGCTAAATTGTAAATAATATTTAACTAAAAGTTTGGTTTTGTTTAATTGAAAAGTTTAAGGCAGGAGTTCATTTAATTATCTCGTCCCCCTTTTTCCACGGAAATTCAGAAGTAAAGACTAGAGGAAATTAAGTAAAGGTTTTCTTTAAATTACAATTGACTTATGATTTCGAAGAATTCATTTCAGTAATTTCCTTTTCTTTTTAATTTTATTTGATGGGAAAACGAAAGAAAAAAAATAAAGCAACTTATTGAGAAATACTTGTCTAGACAGAAGATTCATAAACGTAATTTCTTTTCAAGAGCAGGAAAGTTTGTTAATGGAAGTTGATTTCGCTTTATGAGAAGTAGAAAAAGGAAAAAAATATGAAGTTAGCTTCAATAGAAATTATTATTTCTTGATAGCAACCCGAAGCTTATCACAAGTATGGTATTGCGAGTGGAAAGACACTTGTCGAACTGAAAGTTTCCTATACTTTAATTCGTTCTCCCCCTCTCCTGCTGCCTTTAGATAATTCATACCAAACTGGTTTCATTTTATCTACGTATATCTAAGAACCAGTTTGATTATATTACCCAACATTCTTCTCGCTTAGTCTTTGGCTATTCGAGGATGCGTTTCGGAAATGTTACCCCCGCAGCGAACGCAACCTAGGTGGCTACTTGGTAATTTTACTTTCGCCAGAGCTATATATCATACTGTGAGCCATTCAAGGGTTTCCAGGTCTTTTTTTTTTTTCATTTCCCGCGCCGAAATGGTAGAATCAGAATGACCTGCTTCAGTTAGTTTATTGTGGTGAGAAGACATGAAGGTTATCGAAGAGGTACTGCTTTTAGCAGCAGATTCTTCTTATGTAAAGAAAAAACGCCGAGGCAAACGCCGATCTAAAGTGTATCCCATTAATAGACAAAGGCGGTACATGGCGAATTTCACTGTCGGCACGTCTTTCCTTTTTTCCTTCCTTTAGACATTTTTTACTGATTCCGAAACAGCAGGCGGTGTATTATTTCCAAACGCACCAAATACGCTCTAGCCTACGTATTCTGCTCATTTTTTATCGCTTTCGCGTTTGCAGTACATTGTTATTAGACATCCACATTTAAATATATGGTAAGCATATTCCAAGCATACGCATAAGCCATAAAAACGCGTTGCGAGCGCATTGATTAGCCGTGTACTTAATGCAAAGCTTACAACCTAGCATCTCATTTTAGGGGTATGGGTGTTACTGATCGAAGTATGTGTGTCACTGACAAAAGCATGTGTGTCACTGATAAAAGCATGTGTATCACTGATAGAAGCAGGTGTATCACAAATAGAATCATGTGTGTCACTGATAGAAGCATAAATGTTACTGATAGAAGTATGCGTGTCACTGATAGAAGTATCTGTTTCATTGTTAGAAGCATGAGTGTCACTGATAGAAGTATGTGTGTCACTGATAGAAGTATTTGTGTCACTGAAGCATAAATGTTACTGATAGAAGTATGCGTGTCACTGATAGAAGTATCTGTTTCATTGTTAGAAGCATGAGTGTCACTAATAGAAGTATGTGTGTCACTGATAGAAGTATTTGTGTCACTGAAGCATAAATGTTACTGATAGAAGTATTTGTGTCACTGATTGAAGCATGAGGTCACTGACAGAGGCATGTGTGTTACTGATGGAAGCATGCGTGCCACTACTAGAAACATGTATGTTACTAATAGAAGCATGTGTATCACAAATAGAAGCGTGTGTCACTGATAGAAGCGTATATGTTACTGATAGAAGCATACGTATCACTGATATTAGCATGCGTGTCACTGATAAAAGTAGCTGTTTCACGATAGAAGCATGTATGTCACTACTAGAAGTATGCGTGTCTTTCCTAGAAGTATTCATATCACTGTTAGAAGTATGTGTCACTGTAAAGGTCGCCACACATGTTTCGGAAATCTGAAGAGGAAGAACTGAACAGATACCGTATTGTACTGTACAGACTATACAGTTATTCCTTTAGGACTTTTGAATTCAATCAAAAAATAAAGTTGTGTCCACAAATGTTCAGGATTTCCGGAGAGGAATAACTGCAGTTAGTCCTTTCCAGCTTCCCTGAAGGTGTGTGGGCAAAACCTGCGCAGTTTTTTATCTTTGCAGGTCGCCACAAACGTTTCGGATATCTAGGGAGGAATAACTGTCTGGATTTACGGAACCTGTGTGGCGACCTTTACAGTGACACAAATATTCATAACAATGAAACATTGTGTGTGGCGAACTAGTGAAGAGGACATCCTCACAATGCATTGGCTGGGTCTGTACAATTAAAACTGCACAGTTATTCAGAATCGAATTTCGCTTTGATCAATTCTGCCTGAACAGTCCGACGAGAATAGAAAGAAGTGCAGAGTTTTCGCCCAAAGACGTTCCGGAAATCCTGAGAGGAGTAACTGTGCAATTATCCGTGTTCTGGATTTCCGGAACGTATGTGTGGCAACCTTTACGAGTTACTGTTAGTGGAAAGTGTACCATAGTTTGCAGTATATTTTCTCATTATTAGGAGTACGTGTGTCAGTGTAAGAACTATATGTGTCACTTTAGAAGTGTGTGTGTTTCATCATTAGAACAAGAATACAAAACACAATACAAGCAAGTTAATACTTAGAAGCATGTTTTTTTTTTAACATATTCAGTACACAAATAAGACACACAATCTTCTACAACAGAATGGTAACGATTAAGTATTATTGGCAATAAACGTCATACATTTTAGCGCCTTAAAAATTCTTTTTTTTTTTCGCGATTTCCTTGAAAAATCACACACGAGAATTTACACAAAGTGTCATTTAGTTTCGCTGGATCAATTGAAACATGCCTTATTAATGGACAATGTTCTAGTTAAAAAGGCAAACAACGTTTAGAGTTAAAAGTAACTTTGGGCTACATCTTGTCGCATATATTTTAAACCACGCTCGACCCTAGACATAACACGCAAATACACGGTTCTGATTGGTTGAAGTTATCCGTTTCTCGCCACATAGCATATATATAACACAAACGCTAACTACTGGCTATTCTCGTGGCTGAGCATGCTAGCACACGGGCGAGTAATGGATATCGCTTTTCGTCATGGGTTCAAACCCGGCCCAAGAAATTTTTTTTTATTTTTCTTAAGACTTTTATCATTAAAATAAGACAAAACTAATACTAATTTGCCCTTGTACGTAATATATAATGCATAAAACGTTATTTACTTACGTTATGAAACATAGCTAAGCGAGCATCAGCGAGCGAATGGAGTTAAAAGCCCCGCAGAGCTCGTTTTCTTCCAACTTGATGTCTATGATAATGCCAATTAATATTACATCACACTCGGATGGTGCATGAAAATCTACCCTCACCCGCTTCCTTATGACCAAGTTAAAACAGCTGGCTAGAGTAGAGCGTTTAAACAATGCTATTTCGTTAACCATACACTGTGTACTGCCATCCTTCACTGCTGGAAAATTAATAAGCTTTATGAGTGTATCCTTCATCACCGGTTTCATCTTAATAGATGGCACGGTTATTGTATTAGATCCACTTTCAAATTCACAAACAATCGGTTTTTCTCGAAAACTACGTATGGAGATTCACTCTGACTCCACATCATTTTCTTAACTTCTATCGACTAGTATATGTTTCAACCTTGGCCATGTTTTCCATTAAATCCAACACCAAGCACAAACGGATGGTTTTGCTTAGACGAGGCCATTTCCAAACGTTTCCGGTCTGACAACGGAAATATCGAGCCACCAACGATAAGCGGCTCTGTTGCGTGATATTTGACTTATCAGATCGGAATCGTTTGGAAGTTCCTCGGTAAAGACAGAACGCCCACAAGACCCACAAGACGAGACAACACTCTCATGACATCTTTCTGACACGTTAGACGACATGTTCTCAACTGTTGCCTCCTGGACAACCTTCGCGCTTAATTATAAAGACAGACAACCAAGAAGACAGAGGAGGATTAGTTTGTACGGGTTGTCCGAATAGTATCCGACCTACGACACTCACCTAATGTATTTGACTTCTTAAATCTCTTCAAAGTAGTTCCCCCGTGTTTCCACAAACCGAGTACAACAGTTCTTCTACTGCTTCAAATAGGGCAGCCATCGTGTTGGATGTGAAAAAAACGTTTCTTGCAGTCTTGTTTTGATTTTCAGCAACAGCACAAACTTATCCGAGGCCACGTTCGGAGACTGAGAAGAATGACGACTCAGCGCAAAGTTTCGGTATACCATAAGATAGAAAAAGAGAGCTACATGACCGTGGGCATTATCCTGGTGCAGTTGTCAGGTCTTCGAGTTCCAAAAACTCTGGTCGTTTCCTACGGGCAATCCGTGACGTAGGCGACGGATGGCATCTAGATCGACTCCCTTGAGCTTTTTTTTCTTTTTTTTGTAGGTCGTATCCGTACAACCACGGCTAATCCTCTGTGACAACTCTCTTCTTTAAATAATAATTCATATTCGCAGTGCCCGCCATATCCTGTACAATTTTCATACACGATGTAAACATCTTGAACAAAAACTTTGGTCCTTTATTTTCAGCCATTTTGAACCATGCTGAGACGACAAGACAGTATGAAACACAACTGTTCCGAGAACAGTAGATGCAAGTGAAGGTAGCATCATTTGCTAACTAAACAAGTCACGTTCACCGCTTTCATGACGAGCAGAAGATTACTGCCCTGAAATTTTCTCGGAAACAAAAGGTTGTATACCTTTTGGACAGCTCTTATATTTCAGTACTTATTAAAAATAAAGTTACATTGTAGTTGCAAGACGTAACTTAACCTTACCTATTACTTAATCTATTATCTATTTTGCCCTAACTTAACCCACTCGAGACATTTTAATTACCGTATTCGTTCGAATATAAACAGCAGCTTTAAATTTGAAGAGACTGGAAAGAAAAAAATACACTTGAATATAAACTGAAGCGAGAAAATATAACGTCGGTAGCTTTTAATTGGCAGATTCAGGGAAATATACGTAAGTACACTTTATTCCTAGATTTGATTAAGTTTTCTTCTCTGTACGATCCTTCACATCAGCGACAAGCCAGTAGGTCTTAGGGAGCATAGTGGCTTAGTGGTAGAGTGCTTGCCTCTGGTGTGTGGAGTCCTTGGTTCGATCCCCGCCCAATTCAGTTTGTGGTGGACAACATCGTATCCGTGGGTTTTATCGGCATACTACCGTCTTCTCCCGCTTTCTCATTCCACTAATTCTTCCATCATCATTCATTTGATCGTCGTCTCTTTAGCTAAAGGGCAAAATCGTGAAACGTTAAAGTGTAATCAGTAGGTTCGTTCAGTAGAAAAGGATACCAGTATAAAGAATAGCGAAGATAAAGGTAAAATCAAACAGTACTTTATAAAGAACACCAAAATTTTTGACAATGCTATTCTTGGATAACATTACGGTATCTACAATAGGTCAGTTTCTACAATGCTATTTTTGTAATATCGTTATTTCAAAATGAGAAAATTAGCACGTTTTTAGTAGCATACGATTTGACAAAATGCTATAATTTTTCCAATGTCGCAAATATGGGTTGCATCCTAAGTTTTCGCGATTGAAATGTGAATACTAAATGTTATATGCCATTTATGTCCGAGCCAATACAGTAGTTGCATTTTGGTGATTTTTAGCACAAATATAACCGACATAAAGGAAATATTCCCGTTCAGAAGAATTGTGTAACGAGAAAGACTTACAGAACTTATTCTATATTTTCACCATTATAATGTTGAACACATCTACTCGTCATACACATAAGCAGTTGTTGAAACCGTATTGTAAAAGTTACAGATAGGTAGAGCTTGGCTTAATAAAATCAGAGTCCGAAATCGACTCCCACTGGCGGTTCATTTATAAAATCCTCAATAACAACAGTATTTACAGAAAATACTATGACATATTTTTTCTAATTAGTAAGGTAGAAATTACGTAGGCCTAGTCCTTGACAGTGCGGTCGCGGACAGGACTTTTACAGAGCCCCGAAGCAGCCTGAGCAGATTGGCATAAGAAACCCCAAAACTCCGAAGCAAGAAGTGAGGGAGATAAAAGTCACAGAGTCCAGCAGTGAGCTAAGCAACTGAAGTTAGGATCCCGACAGATCTGCCCAGCAAGCTAAGTCAGGGAGGAAGGAATAGCCAAGAGTTCCGAAGCAGATTAGAGGCTTTGAGGATAGGTTACTCCTAGTGGCCAAGCAAGCGAGATTAAGAAGACCAGAAGACTGGTGCCGATCCACTGGTTACTGTCCAATACAGTATATACCCGTCCCAAATCGACGGTGGCGCTACTGTTGGTCCTGTCATCATGTGATTTGTAAGAGGTGTTGGTGGTCTGTCGTCTCCTACTGATAGTAATTCCACGTGATGTGTAGTACTCCGATGTAAATCCATGTAGTGTTCTTTACAAACAGGAGCATATGACATTGTTTATACACAGAATGGTACATTACAATATACGGCGATTGAACAATGTTATGAAAAAGGGAATCACATTCAACAAATCCATAGAAACGATATTTTTTTAGTAATAGAAAAGTATACAATTTACATAGATTAGGAAAGGTATTTTCTTTTGTTATTTAGTACTTTTTTTTAAATGTATTTATAATATTATTAACGATGATTCGTGTAAAACCACCCCCAACTCTGAAAGCAATTTTGTACAGGAATGTATCAATGGAGTTGTTATTCCGATGGCTGTTACGAATTAAGGATGAAAGTCAACTCGAAGAACTGCGGGAATATTTTAGTTCTCTACCAGTGACTGTTCGCTCTAATCTCTTGAAAGAAGGTCTCCAGTTCGATCTTCTGTGTTTCACAAAGAATTCGTCGTTCCTTTTCACAGATCTGCTCATGTGTCCAGGCATTGAAACATTTATCTACAACGATCAAGGATTGATTAAAGATCTAAATGATCTATTTGATTTGGTAAGGACACTTTCTGTTCGATCACGTGACCTGAAAGTACTAAAATTCTGCTTGAAGTTACATGCAATACGTCAAAATGATCCAACAAGTACAAACTTGTATCCCGTGCTTAAGACAACGCTGGAAAACAGTTCCTGTATTGTTGAACTGGGACTTGCGAAAATGTGTGACGATAATCTCTTAAGAGTTATAGGAGAAACATGTTCTCAGCTTCGAGTCTTGGATATTTCATCCTCCAAAATCACCGACGCAGGACTCAGTAACTTTATTTTCACAGTGAGACTCAGCGACGTCAAATACGATATAAAAACATTCGATATAATTGACAACAAAATTTACATATATATTCAAGAAACTGACGGTGCAAAAACTTCAAATGTGGCATGTTTTGACTTACAAGTATCACCTCAAAATTCCCGATATGTCAAATATAGAAATCGTATTTGTCATACTTTAAGATCTCTAAATTTGATGTGCTGTCATGATGTTAGTGGGAAATGTATTTTGTTGCTGCTTCTGTGTTTAAATAATTTGGACCACTTAAAACGGAAACTTGACGATGTGTTTAATTACCTGCAACGTAGCTATACAGGAGCTTGGGAAGAAGCCCTGATGTATCCTAAATTCAGTGTAAAATCTATTTCATTAATCAGCCTGAAACACAAAAGTCGTCGAGAATTGATTAAAATGACGTGTGCCAAACTTTCATCACTTGACATCGAGCACAAATTTCGAAAGTTCCATGATTTAAGTAAATTTAAGAAACTTTCAAAGTTGAGGATTTCTGATAAAGTAGACGAGTCAGATCCCACTAAGATATTGTCTGATTTCTCCCAATATTTACGAGCAAGTGGTAAACATTTAACTCAATTGCATGTGCGATTTTTTTACAATGTATCTTGCATTGAACTGTCCTTAATATTGGCTCAGTGTGAGAACTTAACCTTTTTGAATCTCTTGGTCGCTAAAGTTATATGGGGAGGAACAAGTAAACCTATACCAGTACCAAATTTAAAAAATGTAGTTCTTACATCTGAAATGACAGCTAATACATTCAAACTGCTACTAATCAGCGCAACTAATTTGCAAGATATCCAGTGCACCATTGTTACCAACCCTTTCCCAGAAGAAAATTTCTTACTGTCACTTTGTAATAGTACAACAACCATTTCGGAAGAACTCAAGAGTGTTAATGTTATAATAAGCACGGATATATTTAGCAACCCTCAAGACATGGCGAAATTTTGGTTGTGTCATCCACATATTAAGCAGATTGGTCACGTTCCGTATAGACTCAGTGATATGGGTCTTGGAAGCAATGTTGATCTAGTTCTACTGTGAAAGGATGAAAAATATTTCAGTTCCAAATTTGTTGCTTTATTAATTGTCCATAACTATCATGTTAAGCATCTAAATGGAGATGCATGTTTTATTGTAATTTCTTGTTTTGTTAACATTAAAAATATAATAAGGTAAAGCTTAGTATATGCTTTAATGTAAATTATTAAGAAAAGAATAAGTAAACTTTTAGCATATAACGCAATATTCATTTTTGCGGAGCGCATATATTTCAATCACGCTCCCACTATCCTAGCCATAGGAGCTAAACACACGGTTCTGATTGGTTGGAGTTATCAATTTTCTTGTCACGTAGCATACATATAGCTCAAATTAAACGCCAAATGCTGTCGGTCCTCGCAGCCCTGGTAGCGAGTGGACTAGCAACGGAAATTGCTTTTGGCGTGGGTTCAAACCTTGCCCAGGGAAAGCAGTTTTTATTTTTTAAACAATTTAACACTTCTATCACTAAAATAAGATGAAAATAATGTTCATTTCATTTATAAGTAATATATAATGTCTAAAGTTTGTTTTTTCCACCATTTACCTAGAGATTTCTGATAGCCCCTATAAACAATTATGTTATAAACCAACAGAAGAATAAGAAATGGACCCTAGCAAGGGTTTGTAGGGGGTAGTGGGGAGTTAGAGAGGGGAGGCGCAGGAGGTGGGAAAGGTAGTCATACGCTTCCTTGCCTTCTTGGAATGTAGTTAAATTTGCATTGAAGTTACACCATCCGGTGTTGACGTAATGTCACGTAGTAATTAGTCCACTTTGCGCTCACAAACTTATTGACAAAAAAGTGATTTACTTACGATACGAAACATTGCTAAGTGAGCGTCAGCGGGCGAAAGGAGTTAGAAGCCCCACAGGGCTCGTTTTATTCCACTTCTGCGCCCACGATAATACCAGGTGACATTACGTCACACTCGGGCTGTGCAACTTTGATTAATATGTACTACGGGGGCGGGTCATCAGATAACTCCAACCAATCAGAAAAGTGTATTTAGTTCCTATGCCTAGGGTCAAGCGCGAAGCAAATATGCGTACGCGGCAGGTTAACAGTCTCTAGATTTAGTTGAGCTGCTTGAGGCCACAGACAAGAATGTATACAGACAGTAAAGTCCACGGAAAAGTTGGAATATCACGTGACCAGTCACAAGATGGGCAGACAGAAGCGCCTCTTACTTGCGACGAAACAACTAACTTTCGATGTGGCGTGAGGTACGTGAAACTTTTGATCATAATCGCCTACTCGCATGTGGGTAAGGAGGTTTGGTGTGTATAGACAAAAAATATGCAGAAAAATGAATGTCCTAACGAATTATGCCAATCCGTGGGAAAAGTCCCATTTTGTAGGATATTTTGACATTAATTTTTCAGGAAGAGATAAAGTTTTTTTTTTTTTCTAAATTGACCACCTTTATGGGATTTTTAATAATCCATGCCAACAAAAATTCTTTAGGCTTAGAAAGTAAGGAAAATGAATCATTGATAAGTGTGAAATTAGTGTTAATTGTGGAATTTTGTCTCTAAGTAGTTTGTTATCTAGAAAGTGCATGTGGTTTGAGAAACGAATTAATAATGTACGATTCTCAAAAAATAAAGAACAAAGGAATACATGTTTGACAACAAACTATAACTTACTTGTATTCAATTAAGGAGAACACTTATTCATAAATTATCTTATTAACATGGAAGTATCATTACTCAGATATTGAAAAAGTGACTAATATACTTTTGTTTACCAGTTTTCATATTCTATGTTTTTTTAATAATCAGTATTACGTGGGAAATTCAATGGTAAAACGGGATTTTTTGCCTTTCAAAATGGGATTTTTATAATTTTTTAGTTGGCATCATTGGTCCTAACTTCAATACGCTAGTTCAAGAAACTAAAATAAAATAAACACGTGGTTGCTTTTGTTTACCAATGGTTATAATAACAGAAACAAATGAGCTACTGTGGGGTTATTTTTTTCTGATCTCTCCGCATTGTGTCTACAACTCACAGACAAGCGAAGCAGGTGACAACTCATGACTTCACATGAGAAAACAGATGGCAGCACTAATTCTTGCAACAAAATACAATGTTGATTGCTTCTTTCCCCCATATAAAAATGGATTTCCACATCGCATATAGGAAAATTCTATATGTGTTCTTGTCTGTACTGGCATTCAAATGAATGGCCCCCCGTAGCGTATTGGCTAACGCTCTTGCCTTCCTGCGGGCTGTCCCGAGTTCGATTCCGGGGGGCGGCACTTGGTCGAAAAAGTGTAAAACGCTTTTCTAGGTCAGCCACACTGAATGAAGTTTTTCTGGGTTTTCCTCATTCACACCAGGCAAATGCCGGGGTAGTACTTAACTTAGAGGTCCCAGGCCGCTTCTTTCCTTCCCCAATCTTTTCTTCCTTCCCTTTCCCCGGATTGTGCGCTCGCCGAGGGACGTCATCCCGTCAAACGTGATGGGCTAAATGA